>NC_139845.1:12197750-12598722 GCF_963691815.1 Echiichthys vipera | reverse complement strand
TCTTTGTACAGCAGGGTGCAGCTTATTGCCCTCAAGAAGGCTGCGTTGAAAAGATGGCATGAGCAATACACAAACTCTTCCTCCGTGTTTAGAGATGGTGATGGAGGCCCAGATAAAAGACCAAAACTATCCTAACAACCAGCTTGGTTGTTCTCTAAACAACAGTAAACGATGCAGCGCTCACACACACACACACACACACACACACACACACACACACACACACACACACACACACACACACACACACACACACACACACACACACACACACACTGTCTATTGCACACAACCACACAGAGTGCTTATCCCTTCAGACCACAGTTACGCAAAGAATCCTCCGCAGTTTGCTCCCTCAACCACCAGGTCTGTGACAAACATTATAAACCGCACAGTCAAACACTGCGTGTGTGTGTGTGTTCCTATTGTGTATCTTCAGTGTGTGCATTCAGAGACCACCACAGACAGTAGCCCCACATGCACACGCACACACACACACACACACACACACACACACACACACACACACACACACACACACACACACACACACACACACATACACACACACACACACACGCACTCCTCCCTCCTCTTTGGTGATAAACCCTCCACCATATCTCCTAATGTAAACTCTATTAACACAGATGTGAAAGGAGTGCTGGTTTACAAGCATAAAGCTATTTTTACAGAAGAGACTGGCATGTGCTTTACTGTCAAAAGAGGGATTTTTTTGTCAAACGATTGAGGGAATGTGGCCATTGTTTTAGTTTTACAAGAATAGTCTAGCAATATTGTTACGGCTTTAGCTCTTGGCTTAATGGTTTAGTTAGAGCTGGGTATAGTTTGACATTTCTTCTTGACAATTACCAAAATTATACCAGAACTATAGGTTTTTGTTAGCTTCTGTACGGTTGTGATGTCACAAACTACACTATATATAGAAACTTTTTTGAGCAAGCAAAGAAAAAGTCAGAAGAGGATTTAGAAAATGTAGCCTTTTCAAGTTTTCAGGTAAAACTCCTGTAAGCAGTTGAATTATCAGTCTGTGTCAGCCCTGAAAGTAGCTGAAGAATAAGAAATGAGAGCAGTCAAACTGTCATTTAAAGAGGAGGAGATGAAGGCACTTCAAATGTAAGTTCAACTGAAACCCTTATTTCAGACCTTACCAAAAAAAAGTTATACCCAGCCCTAAGTTTAGCTTCTGTATCATGAAATGAACTTGATTTCTGTGTGTTTGACCACGCATCCTGTCACTGTCGCCTCTCATGATCCCTACCTCGTTGTCGTGCGGCGGCAGCTGGTAGAGGAGCTGTCGGATCCTGTGTTTCTCCCCGGGGCTGTTGACGTACGGCACCTTTTCCTCTGGCAGACAGGAGAAATACATCTGGACCTGCGGAAGAAGACGGATGAATGAATGAACTTTGGAAGACGGAAATAATTGACATGAGTGAGACACTTCGGTGTTATCAGTATGCTTGAGGATATCACAGAGAACGACTGCCACTGTGTGAGTCTTGATTCTATGACACTGTTGGGCAAACGTGTCAATCTCAATCCAGACACAGGCGTCGGACTGTGAAATCTCTCCACGCTTAAGAGACGGCAAGGAAAAATGGAAAGGTTCATGTTTGCCTAGGCTAATGCCCGCTGACAGGGGAAAAGGAAACATTGACAAAATGTTGTTTGTCTGTGTGCACTTCCATGAAAAAGTCTTGGAATGTATTGGAGACAGCAAACAGTTTTAGATGTTCTGAACATGTGTATTTCAAATACACACTTATGAATGAGAAATAATCCACAGCCAGATGTTGGGCTTCCACATGCTGCACCACTAATCCATTAGTATGCCATAGTGAACAGAATGTCTCCAAACATAACCTTATTTGAACTAACCCGCATGCTGTTAGCATACAGGTTTATACTCTCATCCTCTAAAGGAAATTTCCACCTTCAGATACAAGTTATTCTGTGCTGGGATTTATATGCCTGGTGTCCCCATAACCTCAAATAGGAATTTCCTGCTCATGCAAATGGATGGAGTATACTAGAGGAGAGCTGTAAGACAAAAAAGTCAGTTTCAAATAAAAGTAATTTGTAACAGGGTCCTATACCTGCTCAGGCCTGAGTCCCGGTGGCACCCACGCGTACTCCTCCAACGCACATCCGGAGTCATCGTCTGAGGTGGAGCTCCTCTGGAAACCCACGGACATCTTCCCAATCTTTCCCCCAGCGCGGGGTTCCATCTCCGAACCTCGAGGAGAAGGGCGCTCCCCTCTTTCACTGCGCTCCAGGTTCATCGCACACGGGCGCTGTGGATAGAAAAAGGGGATTTAGGAATCGTTTTTTTCCCAAATTCTGTTTTCAATCCCTTCTTTGTATTAGACCCAAAGTTTAATGTAAGAACAAATATTGAGAAGAGCAGAGAAGCCATTTATCAAAAAAACTGGAACACACAGAAGGAAGGACAAAGTCACTCTGTAACATATCACACCATCCTTTCAAAATTCAGCCTCTTGAGTCACACTCAAGAATAACTAATGTAATATTCCATCCTGTCACACTTCCTTTATTTATCCATTATCCAGAATCGTGTTTAAAAAAGTGGGCAAAATATAGTTGAGCACCTTCAAAGGGAACTTAGGATGATTTAAAAAGGAAAATAACAGTGCACTTATTCAACAAACCACATAGCCTTGAAACTACATAAATAAATCAATGCATGTACAGTAATTGCTGAACTAAAGTACACGTCTTTAAAAGTAGGATTGTAATGCATTAACATAACACGATGCAACAGATATTTCCAGCTGTTACCCACCAAACATCTGTTGCTCTTATCCACTGTGCTACGAATTTCTGAAGGTTGTGAAACACGTGTAAGCAGACCACGTTGTGCGGGGGCGGTGATTTACAGATTTGTGCAGAAAACCACTATCGTTCAATCTATGATCGAGAAAATGCCAAATATATCCCCCAAAAAACAGATTCAGTGGTGACAAATCTGATCTAAATCTTCCCAAAGACAAAAGTTCAACATTTAAAACAATCTGCATGTGTCCATTCCAACTGCGGCAGCATGAATCCACTTTCAGATGCTTTCTCTCTTTCTTTTTTACAAGCTGATAACAGTTGGACTGTTACATGAATAGGGATTAATCAGTCTCGTCGTTGTGTGTCTCCCCGCCTTCGGCAGTAGCCCTCTTATCTCAGCAGCCATGTTCTTCAGAGCCCCCTCTGCCTGATAACAGCACTTTGGTCTCAAGGTGTTGAAAAGGCCACTTGTGATTTGCCTTGCTCTGCCTCTTTGACATGCAAATAAGGACCAGAATAGAACTTTGTTTAGGGAAAAAACTGTCAGAAACTTCACACAGGGGCTCCAAACTTCATGTATTTGATCTTCAACGCAACAGCAGCACTATATGAGGGACATTAGGGTCTTGATTGGTTCTATTGACCAATCGTTATGTCTGTTAACTGTGACTGTAGAGCAGTCGGTTGAATTCATTAGATCGATGTTTTTTTTGGGTGATACTGGGGTGGGGGGGGTGGGGGGTGGGGGGCTGAACTTTTTCAATTCAATTCAAAAACTTTTTAAACTTCATATAACTTTTTTTTTAACAAGAAATGTGTTTTTTAATTCACAACTCAACCCTGATTTCAAGCTCGGTATGTCAATGGAGCAACAACTTTTACGTAGCCAAAATGACACATTTGAAGTGGTATTAGCAATTGCCAAAATGATGAGAAACATAACATATGGTTAAACCCTGAAATATAAATCCAGAGCATGGAAAGGTTAGAGACCCTCCCCTGTCTTACCAAAAAAAAAACGACTAACATCCCATTAGCAACAAATAAATAGCCCTACCCCTTTTCTGACCTCTCCCACCTAATAATTTGTGGGCAGTCCCTTATCAATTGAATTTTTTAAGTTTAAGTCCTTTGACACCGCTTTACATCATAAATTGGCATCATAGTTCACTGTAATTTTCCTTTAAAAAAATGCATGATAATTTTTTGATTTTGAAAAGAATGACTATCTTGCTTGTGCCCCCTCCAAGGGTCACTGGTCAGCTGTAACTGAATCCAAACGCTGTTGTTGTGTAGTCAAAAGTAACAAGAATGGGGGGAAATATTAGCATTCCCTCAATTACCATACAGTTGAATGAAGCCCAAGGCCTCAAAACACAGAATTTGCAGATTAGAAATGCTGTTAAAAGTCAAACCAAAGCTCTTATCAAAGAACAAAAGGGTATTTGACTGTTGCTTTGTTCTTCAGTGACTAATCTATCAGGTTTTATGGTAGGATAGATAATGTTATCACCCAGAAGCTTTTCTTGACCTGTTTTGGCTTTATCTCGCCTAACCTTGTTCAGACCAGAAAGTTCAGCAATTAGATGAAGTTTTTTATTTTATTTCAACAAGTCACTATCTCAGTAGCATGTTGTTTGTGAGACATATTTTTGCAATTTAATAATAAGGGGCCATTGATGCCTGCAACATGGATGCAGGTGTGGTTTAGAGAAAAATATAGACAAGACAGTGTTTATGGACACGTGGGCTGTTGCAAGGGTTCCAACATGTGACACGCAAAGCCACAGGGCCACCCCGCATCATCACAAACTAAAACATGAGCACAGTCACATTTTACAAATTGGCTGAGAGTTTTCACTTTTGCAACACGTTTGAAAAGAAAAGTACTAAAAGGGACCAGTTGTTGAAGTGTTTGGTATTTACATATTGACATATTCCAATACTTGTTTTATCTAATTAGCAGTCCAAAATAATTAAGCTATTAAGTTTACTATCATATATGACTAAATAAAGCAGCAAATCATCCGTTTTCAGATGCTGAAACTAGAGACCGTTGGTGTTTTGGCTTGAAAAAAACATTAAATAAATTGATTCAGCTCTAGATTGGTATCAACACGCTAAAGATTTCTGCCCGCCCGCGTCTGCCCTTATGGTCTTGTGCCTCTCATCCCTGCAAGTTATGGGCAAAAAAGGTGACTGTGGATTCCTGAGCCAACATACACAGCAACTCACATTACACTGTGTCACCCGTTGGCAATAACACAATGGCTGTCTTTGTTAAAAAACAAAAAACTAAATGTCAAACCATTCCCAATTTAATCCAGAGCCACAGCGGAGAGGTGACAGGAGGAGGTTAAGGGGGCTAAAAAGGGAAACTCTTTGAAAAAAGTATTTAAAGAGTCACAACATTGAGTCTGTGTAAACACTGGCCAGATGTAGCTGGCTAACGGTTAATCATGTGCGCCTCCCCTGCTCAACTGACACTTTTAAAAGGGGCTCTCCTTCATGGAGGAATTAGTAAGTCAAACACGTGTTCTTTTCAAATGAACACAACCCCGGGCGAACTAAAGGAATATATCCTAATTTTCAGAATAGTTTGACTTTTACAGATCTGCCAAAGTGTATCAAATTCTCTCTCAGTGAGTAGATATTTATTCAAATATCAAACTGGTAGAACAGTCACAGCTTTAGTTACCTGCAGTTCATTCAAATGACAGATTGTGAGATGGTGACCACTTGCTGAAACCTAAACAGTGAGAAAAAAAAGTCTATTTTTCTAAACGTCATGGGATTTACTTTAGGAAAACCATTAAAATTGTGGAGTTCAAAGGCCGAGGTCATTGCTCTTTGACTGGCAAAGAGTGTTATTTTAAGGCCAAATGGGTGTCAGGGGGTGCACAGGAGACTTAACACAGCTGGAGTGAGACCACCTGCACAGACACACAAGGACTGTCTGCACACACTGTACATACACTCACACACTATATTGAAAATAGAGCAACACATGCAGAATCTCCTTTCTCACACACGCAGTACTTTAATCTTGAGCTAAGCTTAAGCTTTCAACACTATATGCATTGCTTGAAACCAAGGATATCCCCCACAATCCATTGCATGCCTCCTCATCAACAGATCTGAGAAATGGTGCAAGCATTTTCCACAGCAGAGTTGTAAAAGTGCAACAAAATCCTTCTGTATTTGCAAACTTTTCAGCTCATCTGTTTTCCTCTTACCTCCAGGAAAAGCATCTCTCTTTCCACCTTCGCATAAAGCTCTCATTCACTTCCCCAATCCCCTCTGGTCACATGCAGTTGCTCCAGTACTGGCTACATGTCTACAGCATCAAGCTCGATGGATCCACGCTCTAATCGGATCCAGATCCCACTCAGCCAGGAAGTATTCCCCCAACGGCTCAGGCTTTTTGAAAGTCAACGTCGGCTGTGAGTGGGTAAGTCGGAAAAGAGGCAACTTTCACTCACTCCGCAGCTGGGGAGCAGGACTTTTAGCATCCAAAGTTTTCGAAGGTCCAAAGAGCAAAGGAGGAGGGCAACGAGGTGACGTCTCTATCTGGAGTGTCTCTGATCCCTGTGAGTGTGTGGGAGTGAGTGGGTGTGTGTCTGTGTCTGTGTGTGCGCCAAGCTTTGTCGGCCCCTCCCTCATTCCTCCCCTCCTGGGTAAATCGCCTGCCACTGCACTTCAATAACACACACACACACACACACACACACACACACACACACACACACACACACACACACACACACACACACACACACACACACACACACTTCAGAGTCAACACCCAACCTATCTCAACACCCCCTTCCTCCACCAGAGTGACATCAAGCCCTCCACCCAGCCCCCCAACTCAGAGGTAGAATTCCTGAGAGCCAGATGACATGTCCACTCTACTCTCACACTCTTTCTCTTTGTTTTTCTTTAAGGCTGTCTTTTTCTTTCAAATGTTTATTTTTATACAAGCCAGACAAGTGTTCACTGCATTATGAGAAAGTAGTTAAGGGTAATTAATACCAAAGTCAAATTCAACCTTTCACAAAAAAGGAGAAATAGCTGTAGTTATTTGCACCACGATCGCTAATATCACCACAGTTATTTACAGCCTTGTTTCCTCTGTGACAACATTTTACACGTTTATTATGCATGTGACTTTAGAATGCAAGTGCACTCTCCCTCTCTTTCTGTCACTAAATGCTTCCTGGGGTCATCCAGTCATTTGCTCTGATGATGATACATTAATTTCTTCTCAGTTGCTGATGAGATGACGTTGCGGTTAATGTGAGTGTTCTTGGCCCAGCTGCTCCATTATCTCAACAAGGAAAATGATCACTTGTACAACAATTTGAGCTAAATTAAAGTATGTAAGGGTTTGATCATAAATGTTATTTGATGAATAATGAGTCAGTAAACCCTAGTTTTTAGAAAATGGATAATAGCACAGAGCTGAGGAAAATGATTGGTTAACTAAACTTGCTTTAACTGATAGAGTCGTGTTTAGGCCTGACTCCTTCTGGTCGCTGGTGTCTGATGTGTGGATTCAATTTTCATTGGTCAGACAATCGCTGGTGTTACTTTCATTGTGGTCTGTTCAACAAAGTGTTTTTTCCCAGCTGAAAACAGCCAGCTTGGATCACTTGATAGTCCTTTGGGGGCAGGGTGTTTTTTAGCTGAGGCATTTTGGTTGCGTCTCGTTGCTATGATACGGAATATCTGTGGAAGTAAAAATGTCGACACAAAGTAAAATAATTGCTCTGGCCAAGCGCAGCATTTTACCCGAAGTTGACTTTTTAACTTTCTGCGACCAGGAAAATAAACACCAAACGTGCAGCTGTCAGTACAGAATAGACGCTCAGCACCTCGCTGCCGTTTGTAGTAAAGTGTACATAAGTGGCACTCCCATAACAAAAAAAAATTCCACGAAAAAAAACCCATTTTGGTGGACACACAACACACTATCAGGTAGATTGAAAAATATCAGATTTGTTTTCTTCAATGATCAATCTATTGGTTTTCCTAGTTGTGTTTGGGTCCACTCAACGAATGTAAGTGGGTTTCTACCAATTCCAAGATAAATATCTGTGTCTTCAGCTGCTAAACACCCCAAAAAAATCTTGTGGGATAAACAACCAAAACTATGAGCTGAACGACACCATAAAGCTCTATATAGCTGAAGTGGGGTGTAACTCTATGTTGTTTCATAACTGCAAGTGACCTCTTTACATACAAGTCATGTGATCTATTGTTAATATAAAAACATATAGATTATAGCTGCTTTAAGACTTTGCCGACATATAACACCATGACAAACTGCTCATCCTGATTTAGAGGTATGATTTCAAAGGAGCTGATGATTTTACTATTAAACGTCTCATGCTTTCTTGAAGGTTTCCTGGTTAAATATTGACAGTGCTTCCTCCCAAGTCAGCCTCATCCATCTCAGGAAATTCTCATGCAGGGGATCTGTCCGCTCGCCCCGTCACTAGTACTACCCCCTTCCTATTTTGGAGATTTGAATGAGTGAGGGGAGAGGGGTCCCCTGTCTCAATCTCTCACTTCAGCCAATCACAATGACGTTATTGTCAAAGAGCACTTCATGTCAGGGAACTACTGACAATCTAGCAGAACTAGAAGTGAAGAGTTTTGTTCCAAAATGAGATATCCACCCTGTGAAAAAGGTGACATCGGCATTATTATGAGGCAGTGAAACAGGATACAAATAGGGGAAGTTTGTTGTCATTTATTTGGACAAGCTCTCCGCCATCCCTCATTGTGAAGGCTGAAAAGCAGCAACGGCTTCATTTAAAGAGTCTAAAATGACAAATGAGTTTGCTCAATTGTCCAGCAGACAAAGACGCCCTCTCCCTTGACAACCCCACAAAGTGACTTGCAGAGAGGGCAACAGAGCTGTTTGTCACATGCCAAAATACCTGTTACAAATGAGAAATTGCTCCGCTAGCTAACTAGCTTAGAAAGAGCGACACAGAGTGAGAGATTCTCTGTGTGCATAGAGATAGCATTGTCTTTGTGCTTCGCCAACATGGCCGTCTTTCCTGGCATGCCAATGCATATTTGGAATTGAGTGAGAGAAGAGGGAGAGAGTAGCTTGGCAGTCCAATCAGAGGGTAAACCTTTCAGAAAAGCTCTCAAGTTTTCCAGGGGTCTTGGCGCCGCTCTGCGAAAGCCACTTTGTTTTTTAACCCTCTGAAAAGATCTGCATTGAGTTTCCTGAGATGTTTATCTGGATATTCATTGCGAAAAGCTCCCAAAATCATAATTCATGAAGACGGGTAGAGAGGAAAAGACAATTTTTTTGTGACAGACCAATCCTTAATTTAGATAATGAAAAGAGACAATGAGTGGGTGAGGAATGCCCTGGCGTGAATAGAGGACAGGTCAGAGGATGAGTGGCTTTATCCCACACAACCGGCAGATAGCAGCCCCTCAGACTGGGCCTGGGCTTGCGGCCAAAGAACCATGGTCCTTTTTGGAAAAGACAAGAGGACAGTTGACCTTGCCGTCTCCTCTGCTTCCTCTCTGAGGAGAGGAAGGTACGACAGTGCAGAGAGTATCTGAAGTTCTTTAAAATGAGTGTTATTGTTGGTGTTGAAGGTGTTAGGTTGTTTATGATTTACAGCCAAGGAATAAAATGTTTGACATTATTCTTTAGTTTTGGAGTCATTGGCTTTTAAAGTTGTTGCTTAACTGTAGACCTTCTGTCCCTCCCCTTCACAATATAAACTGGGATTTTCGATGGATCTTAAGGATCTTTTCTTATATGAACTCCAGACAAGATCAGAAGAATCAGGTGCTGGCGCTGTCCAATGTGCCGACACATGTAGAACACACCAGGAGATTCTCTGTGTCAGATGAGTAGAAGTAAGGGGTGGGGTGGCACATGGTAGAGAGCGCAAGAGGGAGGATGTGCAGTGCATTGAATTTGTCTGCCGATTTCAGCATCGATCTTTTCTGAGAGAAGTTCACGAATCTCATCTTCTGTCCAGTTAAGATGTTTCCGTTGCCTTATCGTGTAAATCACCCTTCTCCTTCACCCTCTGATGTATGTTTACTTCCGCCTTTGCGCCAAAAAACATAATAGAAACATCATAAACATGCCAACTCACTCGCTGGGAATTCTCTGCATAATGAGTTGAATTCAATTGAAATGAATTGACTCTATTGAACCCCTGAGGAGGAAAATTTGTTTGTCCCAGCACCACATAACAATAAAGGCTAAAACACAAAATATATATAAAAATAATTACCTGCTCTGTTTGCACAAGGGCTCAATCGGCCATTACACATTCTAGCTGATTTGGACACTTGCATTCTCATGCACCTGGTATTGTCTAGATAGTTTCAGGGTTGTAGTGCATGTGAGAAAGGGGCAAAGGCATCATGTATTAACACTCTGCAAAGCCAGTGGACATGTGCTGAATGGATGATATTCTAGCCCCATTCACATGTCCGGGGCTCATGGGCAGGAACTAACAAATGGAGGGTTTATGCAGTGACCTTTGACCCTGGCACTTACAAATACAAATGTAGGATGCAGACATAGTGAATGTGGAAAAAATGCACTGTTTCACCAATAGCTACAAGTCCTTTTAAATGTATCCTTTTTAATTTTGGAATATGGCAAGTTCTCTGTGTTATTCAAAATGATGTCACTTGACTAGTAGCTTCACATTTTAGACCGCTAGATCCAGCCGAAGCGATTCTGGGACAGGGAAACATACTGGCATTCAATGAAAAATAAATCTGATCCAGAATCATTTAAAAGGTCATTATCAGCCAAAAATATCAGTCTAGCCTTCAGCCGAGTAAAGTCAGAAGTAATTTAGGCAGAAACCTTTTGATCAAGTCTCTCAAAAGACTTTCTGAGCAGCATTTTCTTTCTTTGGCAAAAGCTTTGGACCAGGGTGCAGACAAGATCTAGTGGCTTTTTTTATATGTGAAATTTAAGACCAAGTCTGGACTTACACACATACCCGGCACGACTCATTCCCTCTGGCTGCACATTTATCTATTGGAACAGAACTCGACTGGTTATTTGCCCTTTTCTTCACCTTTTATTGTGCTAAGCAGACTTCTTTTCAGCATTTATAACAGTCATTCACAGCTGGACTCTACTGTGTTTCATCCCCAGGAGGCATGAAGGGGTTTAACTGATCCCTTAGAATGCAAATATCATGGGGGACATCCCTTTGGTTGTTCAAACCAGAAATCAACAAGGACAGTGACGTGTCTCTACTTGTTGCAGGACAGTTTGTCATAAAACTCAAACAGAGCATGGAGACCATTCCTGATGTTAAATCAGCGTAAAGTGCAAATACTTGATGGGATATGGATCTGAAATGGCTTATTATTATGTTCAATGGCAACTTTCAGTGCTACGCCATGTTCATATAACTCTTTTATATTTGAGATTGTGGCGGTCATGGTGGATATGATTTGTGGGAAAAACCACCTTGATAAGGCTAGTGTATGCTTGAAATGATCTAGTTCATACAAAAAGTCCTCCAATCAAGTCTTAAGGCATGTTTTTTTTTTTTATAAATGTTCTCATAAGTCACACTTGAAGGCAGGGTGAAAAGCCTGCCATCACAGAGATGGAAGAGGCCCAATGAATTGTGCAAATTGGGTAACGGTGCATGCTTTTGTCTCCTCAAATACTTACTCATTGTGTCAGCTGCAAAAAAAAAATCTTGAAAAAGTTCCTAACACAACAAGTAACACTGCTGAACCAAAGCTGACAAGTCCAGACAAAAGATCACGATGAGGGGATTTCAAACTCTGAAAGTGAACCTTCTTTCTTAGGCTGTCCTCTGTATCTGCATATGATCTTGGCAAATATGTGTTATATGGACTCATTTGTTAATATCTCTACACCAACACCCGCAAGACAAATCTTTCCACAAGTATCTTTACAAATGAAGACATCCTGCCGGTATCTTTTTTTCTGATTTTAATCAGCAACGCCCCACTTACAAAGGCCATATGCACAAGGGCTGACAAACCAGCTCTCTCTCACACACACACACACACACACACACACACACACACACACACACACACACACACACACACACACACACACACACACACACACACACACACACATCTGCTTCACAAAAAGAACTCTGGTCCACGTCTCAATTCACATCCATTATGATACCCCATTCAACCACGTTCACGCCGACAGACGCCTCTCAGCAGCTTTTCACACGAGGAAATGGATCTTTAACGAGGCCCACCAGCTCGACTCGCTGCTGCATATCAGGTCCGGGGAAGTGTTGATCAGCTGTCTCACCAGTTCTGTGTTAATATCCCCTGACTCTCCTGACCTGAGTGTGATTTAGGTTTGTAGTCATAAAACCTTCTGCTGAGATTTGTTAAGCGCTACAGGGTGTTACCTGCACACCTCCGGGACAAAGGGAGCAGCAATAAAAGTGCTTTAAAATGCAGGTAGGTGATGGAAGCTGTAGTAGGGATTGAGCTGGGAAGTTTCAGTTTCAGAGCTGGGAAGTTTTCAGACTTTTCTTATTCACAACTCCATTTAGACAATTTACAAGTAAAATTCAGGGCGGGTTTTTACATTTAAAAGTAAAATTTAGAGCAGGCCGCCCATTTATGACATTGATCTATTTTGGGGGGAGGGCAGTATTGGCTGGTGGGTTGATTCAGAAATTTATGGTGCACAGAGGATGAATCTTGATGACTTTGATGATCCCTGACTCTTCCTCTATTGCCACCATGTGATGTTGTGTGAAATGTCTCAACAACTATTGAATGCATTGCCAAGAAATTTGACAGAGACATTCCTGTCACCACAAATAGCAATGGCCATGGTGAGCTTTCAACTTTCCATTTAACTCCACCATCCGATCAGAATTTGAATTTGCCCAATGCCCAAATAATACCTGCACAACTAATCACATTCCCATGAGCCTCTGCTGTATGTTAGCTTGGTAAAGCGCTAAACTATGAACGGGAACGTTGTAAACATTATACCTGCTCAACAACAGTTTGGTAACATTGTCATTGTGAGCGTGTTAGCATGCTAATAGTTAGCATTACAACCTTACAGAGGCTGTAGCGTGGCTGTAGACTCTTATTTGTCTTTCACGCTGCAATACTGAACTTCTCTAGACATTAGGCATCCAATGTCCAAATCTGTTGACCGTGCATCTGCAGACAGTGTTTGTGATTTGTCACAAGATCAATAAAGCTCTCTGCATCAGGGTTGGAAACTTGAGCCGACTTCAGTCACCAGTGTGCATTCAACAGATGCTATTAAATGTTCTATTCATTCTCTTCCAAAAAAGTAGGTATCTCATTTTGCAAAATGAAAATAATTGGTGCTTCAATGCAGCTACTGTTCAGCCTTACATGTGTATCTGTGAGTCTTTACTGTGCTTTTGGTTCTGCCTATATCCCTGCATATGTAGCCAATTATTCTGATGTTCAAGTGGATTTCCTGTAAATCCCTTCACCACTCAAAGGCTGATTAGAGTATGTTTAGGAATCATGCTATTACAGGGCTAAATGGGTTGTCAAAAACAGTGCAGAAGTTCCTGCCATTCATGTCTAGGGGTAAGCTATTCATTATTATCATCCGTTTTCATGATTTGGCAGGGTCTATCTCAGTTAAATACTAGTCATTACCTGAATCTGACTGCATGGCCCCTGTAGGCTAAAATATCTTGCCAAGCCAAAGTAACCTAACTGTTTCATCAGGTAACTGGGTTATATATACAGTATGTTCACTGTGAAAAACAACAACTGATAATCGATGATGAAATATATTCCTCTGCAGTTCAAAATAAAAGGCTTAGAGTAGCTGCCAATGTTTTTCATACATATTCCATTGTGCAATATCTGTCACTCTACAGCTGTATTCTTCTTCTTAGAGAATTTGAGACATGCCGGCATATATTTAACCTTCCAAATCTGATGATGTTTTTTAGTTAGATTTTTAAACTCAGGTGAGAGCCTTCTGTATGTTGTTCTCAGTGATAAATGGAGTTTTATAGGCAGCTACGTTAAACAGGATTACTCTCATATGACCACAGTATGATGGTCCTTTATAAAATCAGGAATTTGCATGAAATAAATTAAAAAAAAGACTTAGACTCTTACCACTTAAGCAAGGAACTGGAATATATTTGCAAAACACCATACAAAACTGTAATGCCTACAGGAACCTACTGTCATTAGAGTTCAGTGTGTGCGTGTATTTCTGAACGAAGGGTAAGACTTGTGTCATGTCTCGTGCATCCCATCCACCACTAATTTGATATTGTTAAGTGATGCATTCCTTTAACAATAGCCAGAGGTCACTATGACCAGGTGTGTGTGGTTGTGTGTGTGTGTGTGTGTGTTTCAAGTGTTATTAAAAACCCTTCTGCAATCACATTGCCTCACATCGGAAGTACAGAAAAGAAAGAACAGGCAAATATGTATAACTGGAACAGCGGTAAGCGAGGGCCTGATGATAGAAATAAAAAATGTCAAGAACAAGATTGTCCCTTTTCTTGTTGACAGTAAAAATACACGTATCACTGAGCTTTGCTTCACTTGAATTGTAATAAACACACAGGGTTCATGATTGGAACACTGAGGTTAGGTCCACAAACTGGAATCATTTAAAGCAGACATATGCTCATTTTCAGGTTCATACTTGTTGTTTTGGTTTCTACCCAAACATGCTTACATATTTTATAGTAAGAAAAAAAAAAACATTTTTCTTATACTGTCTGAATATACCTGTATTCACTCTCTGTCTGAAATGCTCAGTTTTAGCACCTGTTTCTTTAAGCCCCCCATCCCAAACTACTCTGCTCTGACTGGTCAGCATTTCCAGGTGTTCCGCATCTGCGCTCTCAGCGTCTTTGCCTCACCATTGCAGTTCAGAAATGACTGTAACAGGACAGTAGCTGCACTTTCTACCTAAACATAGTATAGTTATGACATCACAACTATACAGTACTCCTGACGGTTCGTTTAAAGTCACAGTTTCTGTGTATTTCTCTGTGTATTGAATGTTTAGATACTTTCACAGTTTTTTAAAAAAACACATGGAATTCTCACTTTTAACAACATGGGACCTTTAAGTAAAAGTTAAAAAGTGAAATATTTAAGTGGCTCTTTAAACAAAAAGTCAAAAACTGTTATTAGGCCACAGATGTAAGGCTGACAGACTAAAATAAAATACAAAAACAACAGTTTATCTTGTGTTTGGTAACAGGAAAATAACCAGTGACATTCTCCAGCTGTACTAATCAGAAATTCACTTCTTTTATTTTTTTCCGGGCCTCCATGATTCTTTCACTGAACTAAGAATGATGCAGCATCGTCATTGCCGTCATGTGCAGTCCCTCTATACATTTAGGTATGCATCTGATTTACAGTATGTCACATGTTTCAGCCAAAAGAAACAATGAGCAGCATCGCTTAAACTAGATGGAAGCATTACTTATGAAAAACAGCTACATGTGATGACATACCATGCAAGTCAAGCAGCAGTATTGCATCACATTCAGTATGGGAAAACTGTCTGTGAGTCTGTGTGTATTGTGTGTGTGTGTGTGTGTGTGTGTGTGTGTGTGTGTGTGTGTGTGTGTGTGTGTGTGTGTGTGTGTGTGTGTGTGTGTGTGTGTGTGTGTGTGTGTGTGTGTGTGTGTGTGAATCCCACATGGATTTTGCATAAGAGATGTAGGCCAGGGATTGGGGTTGTGTACACAGAGGCTTAATGACAGGACCCTGAAGGGATGGTGCATCATTCAAGCGGAACAGACACACAGACACACACACACACAAACACACACACACACACACACACACACACACATACATTGCCTGTGCATTACACAACCAGTACCCTCACTTTCCCATAATTTAGCATTGGAAGCACAACAATGAAGGGGGAACAGCAGGTTTGACCAAGTTTGGCCTACATGGGCTGGCACAGTTCTCAAGGCAGCATAGTGTCAGAGAAGGGTGTGTGTGTGAAACCATATAGCCTTTAGTTTCATCAGCGAATTCCCAAGGCGCTTTTTTGTTTCGCTTTATATGGGTTACTGAGCCAGTGATAGAAGACACGGACAACAAAAACAGCTGGGTGATATCAGCTTAGCTCAGCCCTGTAACATTTTGGTGGCGGCTTGGATGCCACAAGGGTGACAGATATCGAGGCTATGTGTTATATGAAAGCTGCTTTGAGTACCGTGCTTAAATAAACTTAGTATCACAGGCAAAGTGGCGTGACTGGCCGTTTTGTGGGGTGTTTGCGCCCCCCTCCTCCCTCGCATGGACTGTGGTTGAATTTGGCCAGGCAGCCGCAGTTGGCATTCCACACTGACCCTCGAGTAGCGGGCCTGAGGTTCATGGGTAAACAGACGAACCGTTTGGTGGGCTTGCTGTGTAATTTTGGAGCCTGTCTTACCCTCTGGCTGTCTCTCTCTCCTCCAGCCTCCCTCCTTGTCTTTCTTCACAGCCAGCCATATCCTCAGTTGGCCCCTCTGTTAATTCAGACCTACCTGACAGTTCTGACTAAAACCTTCTGGGTTAACTGTCTGTCCTGCTTGCCGACGGACTCCGCGCTCTAAACACACACTGAAGACTAATCTGCAACAGATGGGAGAGGGCCCGGGGAGGAAGTAGTATAAAAGGATATACAGCATATTTGTACCCCTCTAAACCAAACGATAGGGTTTCAGCGAAGTTCCAAGCAAAGCCAGAGGAGGGCTGTAATGATGTGCACGGCGGCGGCTCCCAAGGGCTTAACTGGACATATTACTTGGATATATAAGCTGTCCATCCGCAACCAGATGTCTGAAGGCCCTGAGGGGGATTCTTGAGAGCTTTCTCCAAAAGGGAACATGCAGACACACACACACACACAGCCTCACACTCTAACAGATATGTGTAAATAACTGAATAAATAAAAGCATATGGAAACAAGTAAATGAGCATGGATACATACATGTGCACACATAAACAAGCCCGCACATGTTGGTTTTCACGGGTGGCTGGTTAGAGATAATGAACGCCTTAGCCCCCGGTTCACTGTCTGGTTTTTGTGGTCATATGTGTAAACACAAAAGACGTTTATTTACTACCTCATTAATGCAAGTGGCAACATAAGCCCCCTTTCTCAGGCAGCAAAATCGAAACGGATGGATCTCACAGTGCTGCAACCCAGACAACTGTCAAATCACTGTTTGCATTGGTTTTGCGACAAGCACTTGGAAAGCCCCGAGCTTTCATCGGCTAGCTGCTACGGGTGAATATCTGTTTGGTTCACCCTCTCTTGGAGCTGAGATTTGTCCTAGCTGAAGGATACGCTGCTGTTTGATTGTGTGCCATGGAGCTAAAAGGCAGTTGGGGTCTTGTTGACGGGACGAGAGGTTATATAAAAAGACAGTGAAACTCCTATAATGAAGTGCAGGCTTCCCTTTGTGGAGTATGTATCATCTAGAAATGCCTGGCATGGTTTGTGCATTATCAAATGTAATTTAAACTTGAAATAACCGATTTTTGGGCCACTCGGAAGGTATAGAAAGAAGCTGTCAACACAACACTCTTAGACTATTATCACCTGATTTTTTAAACCCGCTTTTAATGTTATCAGCTGATTGAATGGGTGGTATCACTACCATAGATATGCGGTGGAATAGCTCTCCTCTACCTCCTAGTTGGCTCTGGTAAGCTGGATCACCCCTGCTCAGTGCGAACTGCTCGACTCGAATGGTAGGGAGTAGCATAAAGAACGAAAGTCCACTTAAGGAGGAAGGTTAGAGTAGTGAGTGAGTCAAACAAACACGTGTAGTGTGCATATGTAGTTATGCAACATTCTTAACTAACACAACAAACCTAAGTATTTTAACCCAAACGACGACTGACCAGAAAAGCAAAATAATAAACTGAAAGACGCTAAAACACTGAGGAACTACAATTGGGTTACTGAGATTTTATATTACACATAGTGATCAACTCTGATTCAAAACAATATTATTAATAGACCGTTTTAACAGAATTCCCTTGCTAGGCAACAGCCTTGTTCCTTGTTAACTTCCTGTCAGCTGATGTGCACATTTAGAATGTTTATGTTTACATCTTTGAAAAGGTATATAGTAACTTTAATGACTATTTCACACTTAAATCAAAACTCATGTGAGTGCTGAAAGCAAATGTACAGCTTTTGGCGAATATGGTGAGAATCTTGTGATTTACCCCCCACCCTCACTTACACAGCATTTATCCCAACAGGCCATTTCCTGACGCTGAGTGGCATCAGATTGTATGGAGCCATTTCCCCTTTTGGTGAATTAAGAGGCTGGTATTCCCATGGGATGGTGTGAAGCAAAAATGGAGATAAAGTGACAGATAGGGCAACGTCCCCTGAGACTTGTGCAGACGACTGACCACCCAACAGCAGAAGGTTTACATAAATGTGGATGTGCAACTAACTTTTGTCACAAAGCTTGACAATTCCCTTCTCCCTCATTTGCTCCTGTTTACTGAAGCGGACTGACAATGATTAGTACATGGAGAAAAAATAGATTCATGAGACCATCCTGTGCCATCTGAAGCTCTGTGCATATTAGAAGAGAGGTGGTAAGAGGAAGAAAAGAGCAGACTGTCCCTGATTAGACCTGAGTTGAGACATTCTTGTCTTAGCCTCAGGAACACACTGTCTAACACATGAGATCAATTTAAATAGGGGAAGGCAGGAGCTAAGTCATGCCTTCCTAATGCACACACCCAAACTTTGATCCCAGAATCACCTTTAAAAAGTTCCCCTGCATATTCATTTTGGAATATTTATAAACAATATGAGGTTTTTGACCTGGTTCTGTCCATTCAGTACAGCTGTTTATCAACGATGGCTCAATAATGGCTTTATGCATCTGTTATCCATAATATACTTTATTTTCATACCAAAAAAAAGAGGTGTCACTTCCATTATTCCAAAACATAGTATTTGCATGATGCAAACAATTAAAAAAAAAACGTTTTGATGGAACAAGACCATATTTTGATCATACTTACTAGGCTCACAATATCACTGTTATATGTAAAACATTTATCTCCAAAATATTAGCTTTTCAATAGCAACAGTAGGATTGTTTTTGGTTCTAGGGCGATGCATTTTTGACGTTATATGATGGATTCTAAAAGGGTGGTCCTTCAACTCAGCTAAAAGCCTGAAACCCCCAAAAAACATCAAACTCTGAAACATGATCCCCTAAAATTGGAATCTGTTATGGAGACCTTTTTATGTTTTCCCCAATCAAAAACAAACCTGGAAGCTATCATTTGTGTTCTGCCTCAGGGTGGTCATTTGACGAAGAGTAATTACGTGGTTGATTTTGCAGCAGTCTTATCTCCCTATATGAGACTGTGCTTCCATATATACAGTTTTCCTTTACTTAAGCTTTAAAGCCTTTTAATTATTATCATCTAATAATCATCACCTTTAATGTCTCCATAACCACTGTGACTGGCGACTGGCAGTGTCTGGGCAGGTGTGTGTATCTTTGTGTGCTAGTGGCTTTAATCATCATCAAATAGAGCTGTGTGTATAGGTAATTAAGGTGGTGCCAAATCGACTCTCACTCACATGCACGAGTCAGGAACTCTCAACAACACCTCAGAGTTGCATCCCTTAGCAAGTGCTGCGGGCAGCTTTATTTCAGCTCTGCTGCAAGTTTTGACACAGTGGAACTTCCTCTCAAAGTCCATTACTCAGTGTCTGATATTCTTGTAAGCTCTAGATTACTTTTCCTCCCCACAAGCTGACCATAATACCAGGCTTGTGGAGCCAATGCGGCCTGCAGGGTTTGGTCTGTAACCACTCAGTGAGCACAAGGATCATGATTCCTGTTCGTACATCAAGGACAGCCGGCCCAACCCCACACACACATTTACACACCGCACCCTTCAACTCCTTCAGCATAGCCATGGTTTATAGCTACTAGGTCAATATACAGTATATACACAGTATTAGCTTTTCTTTCACCATTTATAGCGTAGCATTTCATACAAACATGAGTAACATGACAGACATTTCCATCACATGTGAAAAGGAATGTTGGGCTGCAATTATAATTAGTTATTAGTTAGTTTTTTTCATTTGCAACGGATCTCTTGATTAACAGAGTTTGTAGTTTAGTCTGTAAAATGTGAAAAAAACCCTTCTGTCACCAGGGAATGTTTGGTATTTTTGCCTGGTCAAGGTTTTTCTCAGCACTATTTGTATTCAATCTCCCATTGCGCCACTGATAATGCTGCTGATAACTGGTATAAGTGGGTAATTCCCATGTTGTTTAATCTCTGTTCTTCCCAGAAATGTCTTCTTTTTTTTTATTGTTCACTGTTCTGTCTCTCCTGTTCAGTCATTGGTCTTCGCTGTTTGGCACTTCACACACCACTACAGGGGATAGCTGTTTGGCAGGCATTTATGCGTGCATGTGTGAGTGCGTGTGTGTGTGTGTGTGTGTGTGTGTGTGTGTGTGTGTTCTGAGGTTTGGAATGATTTACACTGCCCCACACTCAATTAATTCCGGTATGACAGCACAAACTTGCCTGTGTGTACACATGTTGGTTTGAGGTATTAGGCTGACAGAGGCGCACAGATAGAACAGTGTTGACTTACTAATAGATGGAGGTCTCTCTCTCTCTTTTTTTTTTACAGACACACACACACACACACACACACACACACACACACACACACACACACACACACACACACACACACACACACACACACACACACACACACACACACACACACGTCATAATCATGTTTATTTTTCATATTGGGTCCATTTATTTGATCTAATGCCAATCTGTGCTCCAACTTAAACACCAGGACACAAGAAATCTCTGAATGTTGCATGACCCCAATGTACCAGAGTCGGCTAGTAGCAAACCATCCTAAATGTATCCATTATCAGTTTGTGTTTATAATAGTATGCAATGTAGACGTGAGAAACTTCTTTTAAACACTATATTCGTTATTTAAGGGGAAACAAAAAATGACTTGTAACCAAGCATTTAAAGGGGACATATTGTACTTATTTTCAGGTTTATAAATGTATTTTGGGTTTCAAAAGTCACATTATTTTCCTCATCCTGTGTCTGAATATAGCTAAACTGTATATAAAGATGGACCATCCATCTCCACTTCCTACCACTGTACATTAGTGAATCCAAAGTACCTCAGATACGGGCGCCACAGCAGTGTTTTGTCGATAATTAAGCCCAACCAGCAAGTGAGTCAATCACAGCTGTCAAACTTACGCATACATCAACATACATCAGTGTGATAAAAGCTACCTAAAAAGACAGAAACTATCTCTGGGAAAAATTGTGTCATATTCCATTCGTTAACATGGAGGGGGTGGGGGGTACTGCAACCATCCACCAGGGGCCGACTGGGATGTTTTGGCTTCACTTTCAGGGAGCTGTCAAACCATCCATCTTTTCATATTAAATTCACCCTCTATCTGAAACGCTTCGTTTTAGCGTCTGTCTCTTTCCTGGGATTGAATCTTTTTCAGCGTCAGACAAAAAAAAGTGAAACATGGCACATCTTGAGCTCTTCAAACAGCTTCACTGGTGCGATCAGATGAGGTGTTTCAGCCGAGGAGGCAAATATGGCTCTAAATCCAGAACACCCTTGATGGCTGCGCAAAAAGGTTTTCCAGGAGAGTGTCCAACAATATCAAAACAATCTCCAGACTGGATTTCCTCTTTGGCACTTAAACGCCACTGGAGAATGAGAATCTGGGTTGCATATGAGAAAATGAAGCACTGTAGGATGAAGACTCTAATCGGGAGACACTGCTCTGAAAAATGAGTCTGTCAGTTTAGAAAATTGTCCATAGACAAAAAGTCAGCAGGGGCCTCGAAAAAGCAATACATAACAGAAAAGCCAAGGATGCATTCATCATGCGTCCACATCTCCTGCCAACGCTATAGGCTCATAATTGTATGACGGTACATATCCAGTCATTCTGTCTCTCTTTAAAACCTCGAAGGTAATCTTCTCAAGAACTGCTTCGTGTCCTCCCCTCCTCAACCAGAACATTTTCCTTTATATATAAAAAAGAACATTTCCCTCCTCTCCTCACTGACATGCTGAAACAAAATCAACCTTTTTACCCTGACTCTCATTTGTTAAGCTAAAAAAAAATCTTGTACCGAACTTCACCATGAAGGGCACAAACACCTCTAATTGGGTTAAATGGTCTTGTACTTCTATAGCGCCTTTCTAGTCTTCTGACTACTCAAGACATTCCCACAGACATTCACACTGATGGCAGTGGACATCTACATACCATCTAATCTAACCATCCACACCACATACACAAACCCATGGGCAACATGGGGAGCAATTTGGGGTTCAGGGTCTTGCCCAAGGACACTTCGACATGTGGACCGGGGGATCTGGTGATCAAACCGTCGATCCCTCGAATGGAAGATGACCCACTCAACCACTGATCCACAGCCGCCCGCTGTGTTGACTTGTGGAAAGTACTCTTACTGGCTTTCTTGATGAAAGTTAAATAAGAAGATTGGTAGCACTCTCATGTCTGTATGATTATTATGAAGCTACAGCCAGCAGCTAGCCTGGCTCTATCCAATGGTAACAAATCTGCCTACCAGCACCTATTAAGCTCAATTACTAACTACTTAGCCTATATCTCATTTGGTAGTTTTATGGATGTATTGGGTAGATGCTAGGCCATAGCTTATCGACCGAATGAGTCACTGAAAAAAACTGGCATACCATGTAAGTGTAAGTGGCTAGCTAGCTGAAGGGTTACAGTTAGTGTTAGCTTGAAAGACAGGGTTTGCTTTGGTTTCTTATAAAGGTGGGTCAGATCATAATGAATTATACAGTAGATTATTTGCTTATAATTTATTCACTAAAACGTTGCATTGCAACAGTGTTCAGTGGGTTGACGCTTGCGCAGTGTATGCCTAACTATACTGTTTGTGGACTCTCTGCTGGTTGCCTAGCGAAGGATGACGACAAGACTCCACATTTTTATAAAGCAAACAAATAGTGTTCAAAGTGTACTTCCCAAATGTTAAACTATTTCTCTAAACTAATTATATGAATTCTACTGCATAAAATTTACTGTGGATAGTCGCATTTACTTTATGAAATATAGAGAGACAAAATACCCTGTTTTGCCTCCATAAAAGCATAGAATCAATGTTGCGTCCCATGGCAGGCAGTCGTCAATCCAAGCATACCGATCATCTCAGCTACTGCCTGACTTGACTCTCCCATGTGCTTCAAATGGCTGACCAATTAACAGCAGCTTAACTTCTGGGTCCAAACAACCCCCCCCCCCAAAAAAAAAAAAAAAAAAAAGAAAAAGAAAAGAAAACTGCAGACGTACAAACGCATTTCCTGGGCACCCAGTAGGCTACCCCACACAGACAAGGACACTCGCACAGATACATACTCATTAACAAAGGCTTAGCATTGCAGAGTGTATACCCCCAGCAAAGTGTAGCATAGTCTGGCTGACTGGCCTCCCACAGAGGGGGAATACACCTCAGTCACCTGATCCTCGGCTGCTCTCTCATCCTGGATCAGCAAACCACACAGCAGCTTGTCATTCAATTACAGAGACGAGGCCGGTATGAAAACAATACAAGGCCGAGCACTATCAGGAGTTACTTTAAAATATTCAAAATATAAAGATTTTGACTTCAAGGTACAGGTCAAATTGAAGTAATTGAAGTATCATGCTTTCTCCAGGTTTTAAGACTCAGATGATCAGAGCCTACTGCTCTCACTGCAACATCTTTACAGATCTCTCCCACCACTAGGTGCCACCACTGGCTTAAAACAGATCCCACTGCACTGAAAAGAAAAGTACATCATATGAATCATATTTAGTGTTTAATTTAATCAGTAATTTCTTTAAACTCTTCAAATATATTTTTAAACAATTTCAGAAAAAAGTCTCAGTACTGAAATCACATTGAAAAAATCTGGGTTAATACTCAAACGTTTTACACTGGTTTAAAAAGTATATTTAACTGTGAAGTATGATTAGATATGAAAAAATGCATTCTTTGGTCAGCTGCTCTGTTTGGCTGAAGTGATGTGGCTTCACTTTGTAATGTTTCTGCGGATTTTGGGCTGTGGTCTGTCAACACTGATGTGATATTTCTGCATGAAAAGACTGAGTGAGCTGGTGAAGACAAGACAGAAAAAGGACTAGACAAACCAAGAGGGACCACCTGAGTGACAAGCAACAGCTGAGTCCACACATCTGGAAACCAAAATGCAACCCTCTATTAAGTGCGTCTTTACGCACACACACTTTCCAAACTAAAATTCCCCAGCAGACTGAGCCACAGTTTCACTTTTTTCTCTCTCTCTCTCCTTCAGGGAAACTGTGTCACACAGAGCCTCAGCTATTTTCTTCTCGCTTTGGTGCGTCTGTCCATGAAGTAATGGAGACACAAATCATTTCCATCCCTTAATCTCGCTGGTACATGATAATTTCCAACACTCTCCAAAGTTGACTTGCACATGTTGTTTATGATCTACTGAAAACTCCTACATTCACACGCAACTATGTGCACTTACACAACAATGCTACGACACTTAGATAAGACATTATTGTTCAAATAACATAGTTCCGAGCCAAAAAAACTTGACACTCACCTCAGAAGAAACAGCCTGGCCCGGGATCGAGTGCGAATATTTCCGTTTATCAGAATAAAAGTCACGGCTCTGGAGGCATCCGGGCTGACTGCAAATCGACAGATACAACTCAGTGCCGTTTCGAGTCCAGAATCAGCTCAATGGATGTACTCTTTCAGTGCATGGTCGTGGAAAGAGAGGGAGAGAGAGAAGAGACGCTCACCAAGGGTTGAGCGCTGCGCTGCTCTGCTCTGGCACCAAGTTAAAGCGTCGAGAAATGACATTAGCGCTGCTCTGCGCCTATTGGCTCAAACATGAAGCTCCCCCCTTCCTCCACACACACACACACACACACAAACACACACACACACACACACACACACACACACACACACACACACACACACACACACACACACACACACACACACACACATACACACACACTTTCCTCTACCTCCATCTTACAAGCACACAGCATAGCCTACTGTAAACATCCATGACTTTATGGATATGTTTTGGAAGCAAAAGCAAATCCATATGATCTATTTTTTTTTATAAAGGTAAGAGATTGCCATTTGAATCTGTTTAATAAATAAAGTATAAGCACGATAAGGTCATTTGTAAACTCATTAGTGACTACCATAGAGACACTGCAAGGTTTACAAGGAATACTTGATTTGATGGACTGTATCCACGAGTCACTAGAACATTAAAAACACATTTCGACTATTACATGAGATTTATGATATGCTCACATGCTCATATGCATGCACCGAAAGAATCTTGAAACTCAAAACCGACACTTTGTCATGATGTGTAGACCACCGTGCAGTATGTTACACCAAGCCATGCCCGACATATGAAACCATGTATGTCCAGCATTTCAGCAATCCAGAAGCGGCTTCATTTACCTGAAGCCTGCTGCTTTCTTGGAAAGTGAGTGACAAACTGTTTTTTTAGTCCATCAGTGTTTAGCTCTTGAGGATGCTAAACCACTCTGTTCTCCAGAAGTTAGTGTAGGAAGTTGTTGCGATTGGCAACTCTCGTGGGAGTGTGTGAAAGTGAGTCAAGACAGCACTGAATGGTCTGCAAATCCTTGCCTTGGGCAGGTAAAGGTTAAAAACATGCTTTCACTGTTGTTCACAGTCTCACAAATTGTTTTGTGTCATCACTCTCTGTTCCCCTGTTCCGCTGGGACTTCTGCCAAACACCATCTGAACACACTGCTCACACTGCCATGACACAGACCTGAATCAAAAAGAGTAAAGTATCCCTTTTAAAAAGAACACCTCATATGGACAATGTCAACACCTTGAGAGGATCAAGAGCTAGATTTTGAAACCAAAGCAAAATAAATGCAAACAAGTTTTTTTTCAATAGAGGCTCAAAACCGACAGCATTGATGAAACCTATAATAAAGCTAAGTAACTGAGAAGAAAGAATCACCACAAGCCCCCACCACAGAGACTTCCTGGTTGATCCAATAAGGAAGTGCCAAAAATTGCAGTTCACTGAGTGGCAACTAGGGGCAGGTTTCATAATAGAGCAGTTTCTCATTGACCCCCATGTTTTCACAGCATAATTAAACCTATTTAAGGCCTGATACAATAAACCTTCTTGTCTGTATGTTTAAGACATATCTCCATGACAACACTCAGGGGGGTGATTGTTTTTGTACCAAGCTAGGTTTTATTTCATTGTAGGTTAAAGTTTATGAATAATTAGGGGCGCAGACTCTTGAGTGACAGCTTGCCGCCCAGATGGACGTATCTCCCTCCCCCCAATGTCACATCTATGCCCTTTTTTGGTAAGAGGAAGTGAGGCGGAGGCAAAGTCTGACAAAGATGGTGACTCCTGTAGACGAATATGATTGGATCAAGTTGAGAGAACAGACCTCGACGTAGAGGCTACGTCCATTTTTTAAACAGACTATGGTTTCCCTGCAACATAAACGAAAGGGGTCAAGAGAACAAAAAAAAGCTTTACCTTGTGCCACAGTATATAGTATAGTATTATAGTATATAGTAGTATACCAGAACAAAGAAACAGGTACAGGTACAGTAAATGAAGACTACCCAATGGCCAAGCATTATAAACAGCACCATGGATGTAAGCTGGACTCACTTAAAGCTGTAGAGACCACAGCCAATGTCTAAACGGGGAGGAGACAAACTCAAGCAACTACTGTAAATAAATACTTCTTAGATCTTCAAGCTAAAGGTTGAATAAGGAGAATGAGCAGAACACCGTCATCTAGTGTCTCAAGATCATATTCGCAACAACAAAAAATCATTAAAAGCACTCAGGTTGCCAGGTTGCCAGGTTTGTCAGACCTGGCCCAGTAGCCTACAGGAGACCGGAGTCTGTTTAGGCCTGTTTGAACCCATCCCCTCTTGCAAATCGCACCATAAAAACAAGCATTGCAGAGACAGTTACCAATAGCCGTTACAGCTAAGTAAACATGAAAGTTAGCTTACCCATCACCAAGAGAAACGTAGCTGTTTGGGCGTGTATTTTTAATGCCGTTAAACTCCTTTATCTCAGTCCATGGAGTGAATGCTTAGTCTATATTGACTCTTGTTTTTGCCCGTCTCCAGTCACTCAGCTGCTGGGACAAATAACGCAGCTGCAGGATTGGCAAACTCTATTTCACCCAGTGCCAGCTTACAGTAGCTGCACCGAACAACAGACAACCCTGGCAACCAGCAATGCCGGCCGTTATTGGCTGGTACAACATAAACAGAATGTGACCGAAAGTCATTGTCAAACCCGTCGAAAAAAAATTAAAACTATTAATTCTGACTAAATATATTTTTTTATGGAAAAGCAATAATTTTATTCTGTACCCCTCAAAACGCCCAGTGGGTGTATTATTATTTTACACATATAGCTCTCTCTTCTTTCTTTTTAGGGTATACACTTCAGTGAAGATAGGGAACCAGTTGCGAAGATAATATTGTACCATTTTGATAAATGTTTCTGATTAAATATGGGAATTCTTTTTTCTGCATGATTTTGAGCAATTCATTTTCTAAATATATCCATGTCTTGTTAGAAATTAACTTGCTCTGCACACAGTTGCTTTCTTGACTACACCTGTATTAATGTGTAGCCAGTGCTACTGTCTGGCAGCTGGCCCTTGTTGCCTTGATATACCTGTAAGCTGTCATTTTTCTTTACGTGCCCTGAAGAAGATTGTAAGTCGAAACATGTAGGCGATAAGCCCATTTATTAAAGGCTATTTTTGTAAAGCAGTGTGCCTTGGTATTTTTTTTATCGAGCACAAAGCCTAACTTGAACTCTCTTTTTTGATACCTGCATTAGTAAGTTACTGGCATTTGCTTTCTCTAAAATATATCCGCCATGTTTACTAAGATCGTCAGTTAAAAGTGCTAACTATTTAATAATAAGTATTCAACCTCAGCAGCCCTTGCCTGACATGGGAGGGTCATTAGCTTGATCTAGTTCACCTGGGCCTTCCAGGTCATAAAAGCTGCTCCATGCGCTCACCTTCTTTTGCACTTTCAACACCTCCACAGCAAATATGCCACACATCTGTGCGCTGCCTTTGTTACCCAATCCGTTGTTTGTCTTGTGTTAACTTTGGTGTAATAAATTATGTTTGTTTTAAATAAATCTCTTGCGCTCAGTCCTTGTCACATTCGCTGAGCCAGTTGCGCTCAATTTTGAGAGCACCCCAGAGCTACACTATCTCTATTGAAATATAATAAATATGTATTAGATTTTTTTTTTTTATTTGACCATCAGAAGCAAACACATGGCTTATTGTAAGGCCAGCATCGAAAGAAAAATGGAACTCCTATCAGCACAGAATGTACAAAACCCCCGCCATGGTTGTAAAAAACTAAATACATTTAAAAAAAGCTAACTCTTTTGGGCACTGATAAAGAGTAATGAGGAGTTTCAAAAGGCTGCAGATCCTGATTTGTGGAGCGATGCGTTTTTGGATTGAATTTTCCCCCTCAGCTGTGGAGTCAGGGGAGTGAAGAGAGCCGTTTGAATGTCCGTGAGCCTGGCAGTGGGATAGAAGACGGAGCGGGTCAAACAGTACGGCTTATTGTCCCCTGCCAGCCAGTCAGCCCACACAGCGAGGGACCCGCGGACGCCCTCGTTCACCCTGCTGGCTGCTGTTCTGACAGCATCTGACAGCTTGATTTACAACTTAAATTTACATTTCACATTTTGGCCTTTTAGCTCTTTTCCAGAGGGACTTACAATGAGTGCAGCAGTAGAATAAGCTTTAACTCGTAGGTCACTGAAAACAGGCGTGTGGTATGGTTGGATCCTGGCAACAAATGTGAACAAACATTTAATTTGTGCCTTTTATATGTGTGTCTTTAAACAAACGGTTTAAAGACACAGCTACACGCTTAAAACACACACATAGTTGCTGAACTTTTTAATGGGAAATCCGATCATCTTCTGTGGCCCTGATTGCTCTGTTTCCACCTGTTCTCTTGGACTCGACTGGCGAATAGAGCCTGCCTCTGTGCTCCCCCTCGGCTCTTTGTGCTTGCACACAGACATCTGTAACATTAAGCCTATTTACAGCAGACACAGAGAGAGGGAGAAGGGTATAAAAGGTAAGCTTATAGGCCTACACAAGCGGCCAGAGAGGAAGCGAGGATCAGCGCAGCGTGGAGAGCACAAAAGGGGCCTCTGGGTCAGTAAATCCTGCCCCTGTCACCTTCTGGTGTGTGGAAACAGCACGGTTGATGAAAGTGTCAGAGGCAGGCGCAGCACGTTGTTCATCTAAGATCCTGTCTTTTATCCCCCCCACCCCCCATCCCCTCTTCTCTTCTCTTTATGGAACACTGCTTTGAAAACAACCCAGATTGATGTGGGACTGCGTGCTTCGTGACGGCAGCTTGGATGTCATGAGCAATGAATGGCAAACTGCTGCATGAAGAGGTTATCTTCCTATCAGAGTTTCTGGTCGAGACAGACAAGGGCATCTAATGTGAACTACAGCAGGCTCATCTTTCACGCATTGTTAGTTATCCCAGATACTTGGCATATTTGTTTTGTGTGGGAAAATGCGGTTATGATTTTGCTTCTCGGCTCATGTTTGGTGATGAATATTTAAAGGCCCCATATTATGCTCATTTTCAGGTTCATACTTGTATTTTGGGTTTCCATGTTTGTTTATTTTTCTCATAGCGTCTGTCTGGATTTACCTGTTCTTACCCTCTGTCTGACACTTTAGCTATCTCTTTAAGCAAACTGAACAACCATACAGAAGTCCTGAAGGCTATTTTAAAGGCACATTTTCTGAATACGGGCTGTCAGTATTTCTACAGCACCTCAGCCTAATTTATTACCATAAAAGGACATGGAAATCTCACCTTTTTACAATATCGGACCTTTAAAAAATGGACATGTGAACTGGGTCCAGTACATGTAACAGCAGCATTGAAAGTGAAACTAAAAGTAGTGGCATATGATATCAGGACAGGTCTGAAAGGGGATATCTGGTCATTAAAAACACTGGATAACCACACACTGTGTCGTTAACATGACTAATGCATTTCTGCGTAAAAGTGACATTTAACCCTGTGAAACTATGTCAGTTAGATGAGATAACGACCAGCTGGGAAGACTACAAATAGCCACAAGCCAAGAGCTGTAAATCCATTTATTTAGCACTTGACGCTTTGGATACTAGGTAAAGTGAAAGTGGTGAAGGTAATTTGGAACCATCAAGAAATATGCACAAAAAAAGAAAAAAGAAACCGCCTTTCCTGGTTGTGGCCGACCTGTCCTCATCTTTCTGTGACCCTGTATAACCCAGCTCCAAAACTTCAACTCCAACACCAACCCCCCCCTTTTGTGAGACTGAGGTAAGTGGTTCCAGATTTGGCCCTAAAGGAAAACTGTCAATCAAGCTGTGGGAATCTCAGGCTGCGTAATGGTCTGATTGTCCCCAGAATATCATCTGGAGGAGACAGTAAACAGGAATGATGATGAATCATCCTCTGCCTTCGCCACTCTGACTGTCTCACTAAAAATAAACCCAGGATGATGCTTCTCTCTCCTTCAGATACAAAGCAGAAGAACATTTTTTTTTAAACTAATTCTACAAAAAGGACAAAACTTTGCATTTTTAAGGAGGATTTCCGCTCACTCGCTGTCACTCGTCACCTTTATCTAGCTGTAATATGTTGTCTCTCTCCCCTGTCATTAGTCTATCTGCCCGTGTCATCTCCTGTTGTTACCACAGGCAGAATGGGGGGTTAAGGGGGTGCACTGTTATCACTTAGCTGTCATCAGATGCGTCAGTTCACTCAAGTCAGGGAAGGTTCGGTTACACTTACTGGAAGCATCTACAGAGGACAGGACTCTGTCGTCAAAAACATTTTTTTCTGGGATGGAGAGAGGAATTTTGTATTTTGAACAGTCACAGTAGAGGTCCCATATTGTAGAAAAGGATATTTCCATGTCTTTTTTGTATTATTACAAAGCAGGTCGAGCTGCTATATACAGTAATTAGTATAAAAGTATCAAAGCGCTCAATCCATTGGTTACAATGTCACAATTAGAATAGGTAAAAAGTGCCGTTACAGTGCCGTTAGTTTCAGTCAATCCCCTGCTGCAATGAGTAGGCAGATCTTGTTATACACTGGTCTAACTTAGTAGAAAGAATATTTTACAGCGCTTCAGTTCAGACCATGGCTCAGACTACAAAGCCTCTTTATAAGTAGGCTACAGGTGCACCTCAAGGGCTTTTGTCTTCCTCAGTGCCGTAAAGTGAACCTGCACCCAGTGACACAATTGCACAGTGAAAGTGAGGCTTACAGTACAGGTAACCAATTAAGGCTAGGAGGTGTCACAGACATAACATTGTGCACTCAACAATTACTTCAATAATGATAAGTTTAAACAGAAAAGTGATTTATTGCCACTTTATCAAACAAAACCTGTATAAGTCCAAGTGTGACTGAGCACTGCACCTCACCCCTACTTGCATGCACAACATTAATCATTTTAAAGAAGAATGCATAATTAAGAATGGCAAGCGGACCTTCAAGGGTGAGATGTGGTATGACACAGATGAGGCTTAGCTAACTAATGCAACTAATTCTGGTATTTTTATGAGAGGAAAGGCTCAGAGCGGATGGAGTGGAACACAATCTTTCCTCATTTCTAGAATTCCTGCCACCTCTGAGTGGTAATTGTTGAATGAAGTAAATCAACAGTCGGTTCCCCTCCCTCCCCCCCTACAGGGCTCACTAACACACACGCACACACACACACACGCACACACACACACACACACACACGCACACACACCCACACACACACTCACGCACACACACAGGCGCACACACACAGGCGCACACAGTTTCCTGTCCTGGTGTGGTGTTTTTTTAGACAGGTGTGTGACAGAGAGTGAGTGCACTGGTTAAACGTTAATCCCATTAGGTAGATGTGCTGTACGATGCTTAAGGCACATTTGGTCCCTCCACACACACACACACACACACACACACACACACACCGCACAAAACAACTCCTATGGTGATACCTCCTAAACTGCCCTAATTAGGCAAAGGACACACATCACATCCGGCGTGCTACCTCCAACCTGCACAGGACCTCCAGCAGTTAAGCCACCATAGCTGGCATACCTGAACACTTTGTCAGGTACTTGAACCCCTGAGAGCCTGGCTGTTTAACTCTTGAGTCTTTGACCATATTAGGTTCGGTGGTCATTAAGCTCAACTCGAGTGGATGGAAGTCGCCACATCGCTGCCTGAGGCTTCCTGCCGAATCCTCACTCCTGAACACAATTACTGGACATGTCAGTCATTTCCTGGGCAAAAGACCCACACTTGACTTACATAATGGATTTTAATGGCAGCCCTTAACAAAGTTTGTGAATAGTGGATACGTGTCAAGTAAGTCTGTATCGCAAAAGTCTGCAACATTATAAAGTGAACATACATTTGGTTTTGTGGAATGGTCTTTTGGTTCTGTTGTGTCCATAACTAATGTCATAGTCTAGACATCTGGGTGATGCTTTTATTCATGGTGAATTATTTTCCTTTCCCCACAGTTTTTCTTTAGGATGGTGTTATTCCATGTCCAAATCAAGGGTTTAAATACTTTATGTTTTTTGTACAGACTTTAAAGTTATATGAGGCAAATTTGAATTGGGGCAATATAAATTTACTTGACATAAAAGTCAAAATGTATTGGGATCAAAACTTTCCATCCGAGCTGTCGGTTCTGCCATTATATAGTCCACATTTCTGCCCCTTCCACTGACGGTGTGCCATTTGATCCAGAATCCAGACATGTATGTAAATGCACAGAAGGTAAAGACGTAACCGTGCCTACAGAGAAACATCATCCGCAATAGAATAGCTGACAGTGTCTTTGGAGTAATGTTTTCCCCTGCAGGGCTCAACTATAAGGCAGTGAAATCCCAAACTCAGCAGTGGTGTTGGTCATCCTGTAACTCAAGAGTTAGGGTTTGAATCCTCCATGTTGTGTTAAAGGAGCGCTAATTTCCAATTCCATTTGCTTTCAATGAGGCTTAACTTCATCAAAAGTCTTAAACAGCATTAAATATGTTCCTTATTAATAATGTCATCATTTGTAAAGAAATCCTAAGGGTCAATAAATGAACTTAAATTCAAATATGAGTAAAATAAAGTACATTTATTATATATATATATATATATATATATATATATATATCTTATATTATATATTATATTAATCACACAAGAAGTCCACAATAGACTATCTGATATTTTTACATTTGTGTTTGCTGTTGCCTGGATCAAATCTGTGACCATATATAGGGCCACTTGTCTGCTTCTCCGTCTATAGATTTTAAAGTGATTACCTCACTGAGTTAATGGTAAACCTCTCCTATATGACACTGTCTAATCTTTAAGCCGCCACGGACCCGAAGACCACCATATATGATCAACTCCCCAAAGCAGTAAAACAAAGGATGGTCGTAACGTTGAGTGTATTTTAAAGGTGCAATCCATCTTTAATAATGGCAGATTCATCTTGTCTTGTTGAAGTTGAAAATACACTTACGGAGGTGATGAAGTTAGGTGAGGACAGGTCAGCTGGGACAGTTGAATATAATACCATTTATTAATTAAAACTATGATAGTTTTCATCAAAACTTTAAGTGAGCAATAAGGTTAATATTATATTATATTAAATAGATTAGAATGCAAAGTGACGTCTGTGACATTTATTTGTTTCAACACGAGAAGGAGCTGTGCATGTGTGTGTGTGTGTGTGTGTGTGTGTGTGTGTGTGTGTGTGTGCGTGTGTGCGTGGGGGGTTAAGCAAATGAGCCTTTTGGCTTGGTGCCTACTGAGGTGAGTTAAAAAGTAAACAGCAGACATTTAAGCAAGTTGAAAACACACATACAAGCACACCTAGTGGATAGAACAACTGTGTGTGTTTGTGTGTGTGTGTGTGTGTGTGTGTGTGTGTGTGTGTGTGTGTGAGAGAGAGGGGTGGGGGGGTGGTGTGGGGGTTCTGGTATGTTTCAGACTAATAAAGGAAGTAACCTGTCAACTCTGATATCACATCACCAACTAGCCTACTCAAGCTCACTGGAGGCTCTTGTTGAATTGTATTTGTGTTACGTATACACTGTACTGTACCTACTGTACCATAATTTTTAAAGTAGTGAGCAAACACCCCCCCCCACAAACACACACACACACACACCCTCCACCACCCCAAAACCCCTTTCTTAAGGCTCTGGCCTCGAAAAGGAAGTGTGTGACAGCACGTAGCTCCTGGCCCGTTACTGAAGAATGTCTCACGCAAACACATGTACACACAATCCAGTGCGATATGTCAGCCAAGGGCAAGACAGGAGATCAGAGGGAGAGAGAAAGAGAGTGAGAAAGGAGGGAACATAGAGAAAGGAAAGGAAAGGAGAAGAGAAGAGAGACCTCATACTGCACTCTCGCCTTGGGAGGCCAGGGAGAACAAATGTCTTCGACAGTCCAGAGATGAATTTTCCTGCCGTTGTTACAACTGTAGCCAAATACGTCAAAGCCTCCCTACGGTCCCCGGACCGCAGCACGTCAAAGAATGATGTAATATTGGGAAAATACTTGATTTGAGAAATCTTCGAAGGTTCCTTAACTGAGGTGTTCCACCGGAACTGTCTCGCAAATGAAGTGTTCAGTTCCAAACTGCTGTTTTTCATAATTCAGTATCCCCCTGGCAACAGTGTTGTAATCTTGTTCATCACAGCCTTATCAAGGGGTTCCACCTTATCATACTCTGACACAGTTTAGCCCTATGGTTTGATTTTGTCCGACATTTTGTGTAATTTGCTTCTTGTCTGCCTTGTGAGGCTCAAAACCACTCATGTCTGTGTGGTAAATATGAAGCTACAGAGAGTTAGCGTCACTTAGCTTAGCACAAACACTAGAAACAAGGGGAAAAGGCTAGCCAGATTCCAACCCCTATAAAACCACATGTTGTTTTTATGCGTTGGTTTAGTATGGATTAAACATTGTTAAAAAGTCAGATTTCCATGTGTTTTGTTTTTTATTATAAAGCATGTCGAGGTGCTATATAAATGATGTGAATGATGTGACCGCTCGCTTAAAGGCATAGTTTCTGAATGTGTCCATTTATCTGTGGATTGAGCCTTTTGATACTGACCAATCAGCGCAGTCTGGGCTTTTTCAGACTGGGTTCTCCTCTTTGCATTTGTACCATTGGAACAATCTATTTTCCAAACCTGTCTCATATCTCTCTTTGCACATAAACCCGGAGGCTTTAGAGGTGAGAACCTGGCTCAGATAGACAAATAAAACTCAACGACACCCAATGAGAAACACATGTTACACACACGGGCAGTCGCTCTGATGTAGGAAGGAGACCTCTCTGCCCGAGCACATTTGCTGAAATGCATAGCTGTGTTATGTTTCAGATGATGTATGCACATAATGTATATACACAGGTCGTAATCAGCGATCCCTTCCTCATAACATATAGGTTATGATATATACGGTGATGATGCAATGCTGTGTTTAATGCCTTCCTATCAAACTACACCCTGTGAAATGTGTTCTGTACAGCCTTAACTAATGCTCCCAGCCTCGTCCAGCAGAAAACCAGGCTCCTACAGGCACAGGAAAGAAAACAAGTGCAGATTTTGGCCAGATAATGTAGTCAGTATTTTGTTTGAGAAGAAACAAAACACATCCTGGCAACAAAAAAATGTGTCTGGCCCAAAGCCCTGCACCAAATCATATTGATTTAATATTAGTATAGTTTGAAGTTCAATGAGTTTCTTTGATGCATCTTTTTCTGCACTATGTCTGTCACTCACCGATTCTTTAAATGACTCCAGAAATTGTCATCTGTTCTACGTCTTTTGCATATTCAATATCATTTGCCTGATGACAGCAAACTTATTAACAGTTCAGAGCTTTCCAGGGGCTGAATGAGCTCAATGTTTTGAACCTCTAATGCTCAGAGTTGGTCCGTGTCCACTGCCAGAAAAGGCAAGACATAATCCAGAGAAAGCAGAAAAAAAAGACCCAAAGAATACCATTTTTCTCATCTGCACAATCATACTAACACAAGAGGACATCCACTCTCCAAGTTCCATTAATCATAAAAACATAAAAAGGTAGAAAAGAGCTCAAAAACAGATGTTTAAGCATTAGCTCGCTTCATTAAGGCTGCTTCAAACTTGGACGGGTTGAAAAGCTACTATGACTTTGTCAACACTCTGCAGAAAAATCCATCTCGGATGTGTTTCGGGACTCTGTTTACTGATTGGCTGGTATTCTCTTGCCCCACTTCACCAGTATAAGTTAAGAACTATGCCCAACTTTTAGTTTGGCCGTACTTTGCCACAGAATCAAACAGCTGCAGCTTTCCATAGACACTGCATGGCACTTTGCCGCTGCTTGGTGTGTTTTGGGCATAATGCTTCCCTCTGTTTTCAAAGAACTGGGATTACGTTTAATAACCAAAGATGTATTTGGAAATAAGACACAAGTGCTGAACCTTTTCTAAACCAGAATTGCATTCCATCAAGGCCCATTGATACCACTCTGATGACTGTATTCTGAATATCCAGCAGCCAGTTAGCTTAGCATAGCTAGCTTAGCATAGCATAAGTACTGGAAGAAGAAAATTATAATTTTTGTTGTCTGTAAGTTGTCATTTTATGGTCCAGCTTTTACACTGAGCTCAACTAATGGCCTGCTGGCTGGAGCTTCATATCAAATTACTCTTTGAGCACGCATTAGTCTCAATGGCACTGATACATATTAAGATACAAGACTGTATATCAGCAGCTCAATTATTTTCAAGGTAGTGGGAAAACGGGACATCATAGCAAGGCAGAAAAATTAATCTTACACTGTAAGATATGACTGGCTGAAGCCTTCACTGTATGTTCCATAACCATCTCCTCGGCCTAGGTGGGTACGGTACAGTTGAATTAATCCATCCAACATGTGTTCTGTGTATGGGTGTGCATGTGTGTGTTGGTGTGTGTCTAGAGACTCTGGAGGTTCATCTGCGAAACACTTGCCAGGGAAGTTCTGTCATCACCTCTTTGAGTAGTGGAGGAGAGAGGGAGAAGAGCGGTGAACAGGAAGGGAAGAGCGGAGACAGATGGAGGAATATCAGGGGAGAGGAGAGCTATAAAAAGAGAAGGAAAGAGGGGGAATATGGGTGGGATGTACAGAGTCTAGAGGAGGGGCTACTGTAGAAATCTCCAGGGGAGGATGTGAGAAAGCTCTCCCTGTTGGGTTTAACCCCTCTGACAGAAATCTTGGCTCGTGTCCACCGAACATGCCTCCTCTGTGGCTGGTCCATCTATCATTCTGTCTCTGACACATTCTCCCCCCTCTGTTACATCAACTCTCATCCATCTCTCGGAAGTTTTGAAAGCAGCGCTGAGCCAAGCCCTGACGCTCACATAATCAGAGTCTGAATCTCTTCACTTGCCAAGGGCAATAAATGGACAAGGATTTGTTTAAGTTGAATGAACGTTGGAGCGACACATCAACAAATAGTGAAGTAAAACAAGTAAACACTGGAACACTTGGCAGAGTGGCATCAGGATGGTGTAAGTATAACAGAAAGTGTTATATATATATTTCACTATAAATAAACATTCAAATTTCAAACACAGTTTTCATTTAGTCAGTATGCAGCTGCAGAGAGAATGGTGTTCCCCACTTCCACCACGAAGGAAAACTGTAGAGACGTACAGTATACTAAATATCTAGATTACATTTAATCATTTTCAGCGTAGGTTTTAACACAAGGAGAAGTTTAATACTGATACTGTTCATTGCCAAAGAAAATCCCAAAATTATACTCTTGTCAGGGTGGAAACGCCTGTAAAACATTATTTTAACCCTCTTGGATGAAATATTGTTCTATCTGTAAATTAAAAATGCAATTACCGTACATTACCAAATAGTTATATGGTTCAATCAATGCAGGCAGCCTGTAGCTGCAGTCAGCAATGATTCTTTATCACAATCTATACCACAGCTTAATATAAGTGATACATGATGTGTACATCTTCTAGTGTGGTGCTATTATATATACATTTTTATTAGCCTAATCATTTTGAATGTATATAATTTCCAACACCAAAGAAAGAACAAAATGTGAACAACAACATCACAAAAAGCTGCAAATCAACAGGGAGAGAATAAGAGAGAAAAATTATATATATATAAATTATTTTAAAAAATGTCTCTGTTTTAAAAATAGTTTCCATATTATATTCATGTGTTACTCACCAGCACTGTGCCAAACCGCTGAGGACCACCCACATTTACACCTCACCGGTCACATTTGCTATTGTATATTATAATAAAAGATATATATAGATTACCGTCGGATAAATTTGCTTTAATATTGAGTAAAGAACAATATTTCCTTCTAAAATGAAGCAGAGTTAGTATAAAGTAGCACAAAATGGAAATTCTCAAGAAAAGGTACCTCAAAATTGTACTTTCCACAGCTATAAATTGAAATTGTTGGATGGCACTGTTTCTACACATTTTTCTCTCTCTTTTTTTCAGTTATTTACAAGTTCAGCTGAAATTGAGATGGTATATTCAGCAGTATAATGTGCAAGGTCCCATGTTATGCTAATTTTTAGTTTCATAGTTGTATTTTGGTTGTTTAATTGTTAAAAAATACATTATTTTCCTCATACTGTCCGTCTGAAGATACCAGCTTTCAGCCACTGCCTGAATATGTTTTTACATACATTTTTAAAAATGGATGGATGGATCTCACTGTTACGAAAGGGACCTTGAACGCCCTCTATTCTCCAGCTTCCTGCGCAGAAAGCATTCCATATTATCATACCACAGTTTCACAAGTCAATAACACTCACAGCTCATCTTTCAGTGAAGTAATGACAACTCAGCAACCTGTAATTTGCAAGTAGAGAAGAACCAAGTTTAAGCTAATGAGTTGTAGCTCAAGTGTGTCAGTGAGGTAACACTACACCTGCAGAGTTCTCCTGGGACTGCTGCTTGGGTGTAGAATAACACCCACAAGTGGGCTCAGGTGTGTGTGCAAAGTAGATAAAGAGCGAGAGAGACAGAGAACTGTCAGAAATACTGTTTTTCGTTCACCCACAGTCCCACAGTGCATCATCCGTCAAACTATCTGTAAGTAAAGACGCCACCCTCGGGAACCCATATGTTGTTTACGACCTTGCCACTGAAGCAGAAGAGACCCAAAATGCTTGTTATAATGACTCCACATCTTGTCGGATCATTTCATCTCGCTCTATTTACATTTTTACTGCGGTTGCTCTGCAAACACTCTTGTTACAGTGATTTACAGTGGGTGAGATAGGTCAGAAAAGCTCTAACTGGAAGTGAGTATTTGGCTCATAATGGCAACAAAAGGGAAGCTGTATAGCTCGAAACTTGTGACCTGTATGTTACGGGAGTCTGTCGTTCAAATGCAGTTTAAAAACCTAATTAGTATTCAGATTTAGACAATAACCCGGTTGCTCAAACGCTATGTAAACACTGTACTGAGTTTCAGTAGTTTTCATACTCCGGTGAACAGACCTAGTAACTCCTTCAGTAATCGGAGTTCTCATGTCTGTAAACAGTGTACCCGGAGCCATACAGGGTTTTGCGTCTGCACACGTTCTGTAGGTTATAACTCCCCCTCCCCACTCAGCGGCAGTGGTTTTTGACCCGGAAATAGAACAAAAAAGGAAGCAACAGCGCCGAAAACAACATGAAAAAACTACAACAACACAAGCGTTCTCTCACACCGAGTTAGGACTTCGCCATAGCAAGTATCACTACCAAGAAGATCCGTTTCTGTCATAATTCTGTCCAAAAGTCATCTATTTTCCCCCCGCTTGGGAATTTGACAAAGGTGAACCGGAAAATAAAGCCGCGGAGTGCCACCTACTGTACCGGAGGTTGAGTTACTCCAGTCCTCTTCCCATTCTCCCCCGCTCATGTAAAGGAGGGGGAGGACTTCAATAATCTGATTATTCCCTTATCCGGGGAAAGACCATTTTCGGGCTACTGAGTGAATAGGTGAGCTAATAGTCGGAACAGCTCTAACTGAGAGTGAGTACTTGGCGCATAATGGCAACAAATGGGAAGCCGTAGAGCTCAAACTTGTTACCTGTATGTTTACAGGAGTCTGTGTGACTTGTTAATGTACATACATTATGATTTACCATTTGTTATTTGTGGTCAGCACAGTTGAAATGATGAATAGAGCATCTGAAAGGGTTTTAAACATGTCTATGGCCGTCAAATTTACTCCCCCCCAGCCTCATAATTTCCAAATGATGATTATCAGATTTTGTTCTGAAGTCCTCTACCTGTTCTGTGTTGCTGCTCACCACGCTACATCAGAGACCAATGAGGCATAAAGCCACCACAGCGGTGCCATGCAGATCTGCAGTAACCAGCTGCGCTCGCCTCAGCCGATGTTTACAGGTTCGCAAACTGAGAGAAGGAAAAAATCATTCATTCCTCCATCTAATCATGTCTCCAGATCATTATGGGGGCTTTTAATGCGATCGCAGTGTATGAATTATGACGTTTTCTGCAACCAAGCACGGCATCTATGGAGGAGTGTGCCAGCCAAAATGAAAAACAAATAAATAAATGAATAGATAAATAAATGAATATGCCATAAAATGTACCAAAAAGAAATAAAAAAAATTAAAGTAGGCTTTGATTAATTAATTGTTAAAATGTGACATTGAAATGTTTTGCTTTTATTAACTTATCTATACCTTTTATAATGATTCCCATTTATTTTTTAACTTTACCATTAAACTTCTTTTTATTAAAGTATTTGTTTTTAGGAATTTATTTGTAGTTCTTATTTTTTAAATGTATTTAATAATTTTTTAAGTAATTAATTTCTGTATTATTTTCTTCATACATTACTGATATTAACAGGTTAGCGAATCCAGAGGATTTGAAAAGTCATTGATTCCTGTGTCTAATCATGTCTCCAGATCAAAAATGGGGGCTTTCAGTGCAAACAAAGTCTAACGCTGACTTGTGCACGCAGGTTTGCAGACGTGAACACACACATTCATGCATGTGGCACACCACCATAGATTTATGCAACCAAGCACGGCATCTCCATCTCCTCAAGTATGTAAACAAAGTGATCAGCAGGAGGATTAATGCTGTATTTCTGCTGAGGTTATTTGCTTAGTTGAAAGATTGTGTTGTTTGATGGTGAGAAGGCCCGGTGTTTGAGTGGGTTGGAAATCATGTAACTTTGAAGTGAACACAGATGAAGAAGAAATATATACACACAGAGGAAGTATCCAAATAGACAGAGACTGAGTGATGGAGAGGGGAAACTCATCAGTTCAACATACTGATTCTAACTTGAATCAAAGAAATTGCTGCATCTGCACTGCACCTGGTTTCTACCCTGTGTGTATGTGTGTGTGTGTGTGCGTGTGTGTGCTTGTGTGTGTGTGTGTGTGTGTGTGTGTGTGCTGAGTGTGTGTGCATGTGTGTGTGTGTGCGCGTGTGTGGGTGTGTGTGTGTTTGCGTGTGTGTGTGTGTGTGTGTGTGTGTGTGTGTGTGTGTGTGTGTGTGTGTGTGTGTGTGTGTGTGTGCATGTGCGTGTGCATGTGTGTGTGTGTGCGTGTTTGCGTGTTGTAATGACTAGGTGCCATGCTTCTTACTGTGTTCTTGCTAGCTATGAATCACCGTCACTGCCACACCAGGCTGCTGTCTTGGCATCACACACACTCAGCCGCCATGGCAGCCAATTCCCACAGAGGGTGTGTATGTGAATGTGTGTGTGTGTGTGTGTGTGTGTGTGTGTGTGTGTGTGTGTGTGTGTGTGTGTGTGTGTGTGTGTGTGTGTGTGTCTGTGTTGAGAGAAAAAATAATTTACACAGAGAGAAAGGACCAGAACTGACAACAAAATTACATTCTGTAAAAGTACAAATTATTCACTCTCCTAGAGGTGCTTTTGATGAACCTTTTAAGCTGTTTTGAAGGAACATAACCATCTGCGTGCAGCAGCAGGGAAGACAGGAATTGAGATAAAACCTGCTGCTGAGATCAATGAGTCTCCGAGGACCAAAGCCATCAGAAGATGCCCCTGTGGATAAGCTCTTAATTTTATTCCAAAATGCAGCTCCATCTCCTGGAGCCTTTGGTTTATGTCTAATTTTGGTTAATTTCCTTGAGAGGTGTTTGAATGTTGTTTGGCTCACAGTGAGTGCAGATACACTAAAATCAGCTTTCCCTCCCTCTTTTTTTAAAACAAGCAACAGAAAGGAGGAATGAAAATGACATGAAACATAATATATCTTATTTTTACACTGGGTTTAGTATTATATAAAAGACCAGTTTGACATACAGCTTGAAAATACATAGAGGCCAAAGCTGGTTCAGTGCAGCAGCAGGACCTAATGATTAATTTACATACAGATGACAAGCCTACAGGATATACAAAGATTACATAAGGTTAGAGATCCCGATGTCTACACACACACACACACACACACACACACATTGAGAGACTCACAGTGTTAATGATGAACTGGTGCGCTCTGCAGTGGATTGGCTGCTTTGTACTGGCAAAGTGAGTTTTGTGCAGACTGTAGTTTCATCCACTGGCAGCAAAGCTGCTCGCCTGTGGGCAGAAAGCTTTTCTCATATTAAGACTTCAGTGTAATTGTGCTGCAAGAATTCACATTAAACAGAGTACATTTGGTAAAGAGGTCATTGGATTTTAATTCTTGAGGCAGAGTGGCAATAAAAATAAAAAAGTGAACAGGAGGGGCTATTTAAAGAAGTTAACACTTACTGATTACTACTACATTGCTCCCTTTGTGCTTTCTTTTTTTTTTTTACCTCAGCCTTGTTGTGTGCATCCTAGCTGGACCAAAAACATAAAGATTCACCCGTTATCCCTTTAACTATTCTTTGTAATTAAAGGTCTCATATTATGCTAATTTTCAGGTTCATACTTGAACATATTAACATGCATTTAAAAATATGTGTTATTTTTATTAATCTCTGTCTGAAACGCTCAGTTTTAGCGCCTGTCTCTTTAGGCCTCCTCCCATAAAAAATCCCAGTCTGCTGTGATTGGTAAGCATTTCCAGGTATTTCACATCAGCGCTCTCAGTGTCTCTGCACCATCATTGCAACGACAGTTTCTGAATAGGGGCTGTGTTCATGTCTCTGTGGATTGAGCATTTTAATACTTTTACAGTATTTATGTAGCACCAAGACCTGCTTTATAATTTAAAAAAAGACATGAAACCATTGTTACAATATGGGACCTTTAATTGGGGGGGGGCGTCGAGGCAGCTACATATTTCAAAATCCATATATAGATATATGTATATATATATATATATATATATATATATATTTTTTTTTTTACTTTGAGTATTTCCCACAGTCTTAATCATTTTAGCTGAATGCACAGATGATAACCACAAACTGGATAACACCCGGGAGCACTCACAGCAAATAAAGCATCTGTCAAATTAACTAACCACATTAATCAGATCCACCATGTAAAACACTATTGCTTCATACTGGTGCACAGTAGCACACTGTACTTTCTCAAGCTTCTTTTAAAGCCAGGTAAAATCATAAACCTTGTGTATGTAGTAATCTATGCATGGTATTTCACAACCAGCAACCTGTAACCATGAATCAGTGGGCTATAGCCTGAGTACATGAAAAATGTTAATACAGGTTCACATGGATAATAAATCAAATGGAAGAATTGGCGGGGAAACGGATACTGGTGGGAGAGAGACAGGTCATGTTGGGTGAGGAAAAGTCAAACTGGACAATGCAGTCAGCACTTATTTGAAGGTTTGGGAAGTGACAAACGAATGAGGGACGAGGAAAAGATAAAAAACAAATGTGCTACACTCGTACGCATGCTTGTTGCCAAGTACAGTAACCGTGGTGAGAAAGGGAGCCAAACAAAGCCAAATAAAAAAGGTACACAAGCATGCGTGCATATTCTCAACACAACACATACACATATACTTACTCACCTTGCACAACCAATCCTCCCAGATTCCTAATGAAAGCTTTAATTATGCGTATATGGCCACTACTTAGAGTGTCTCGCAGACTAATGATACCTATTTCCACCACTCTAAACTCTGACACCAAAGAGTCCCACCGTAAATCACTCGCTACTCATTGCACTAATTAATAAAACCGTGCCAGACATTGTGACTCTGGGGGAAATTTAATGATGTTCACAGGAAAACCTTCAAAGTCAATCTTGATTATCAAAACGAAGCAGCCTGGGAGTTTGTTTTTGGGGATTCAGCAGAGGGGAGCAAGAGCTCAGTAGGTATTTTGAATGTGTTTATGCTTGTAAATGTGTGTGTGTGCATCTGTTTGCCTGAGTGTGTGCATTTGCAGCCTTGGGGTTTCAGGCCTGCAACCTTCTCAGTGGGAATGCACCCTTGTAACTGCCGAGGTCAAAGCTTGGTGACCCCTCGGCTACGAAGGGGGGGGCCAAAGGTCATCCGTCCCCGGGGGAACCGTTGGCGACACCCTGGACCTACAGGCTTGACTCAACAGTGTGAACGCTACATCGAACTTGACACCCCAAACTTTACCCAGGCAACGTCCAAGGAAGGAAAAAATAATAATTTAATTCATCCTAACAGATTCCTTAATTGAATAAATTGCATCGTGTTGGACCATGTCTGCTGAATAATCAGCTCTGAGACCCTTCAGACAGACTCTTGCCCTCTTTGCAACTCGCCAGGCTCATTTAAGCCGCTATTAGCCTGAGGACACAACACAGAGTGACCTCAGTTCAACACAACCAAAACAAAGACATTCCCAAGGTCGCGTGTGTTATATTAAATGGTTCTGAAATGTCCACAGAAACTGAGGTGGCAGTTTCCTGTTTTCATGCTGTTTTCTAAGAAAAATATTTCTGATTTATTTCCAAAACTTTGAAATCCACTCTGGAAACTTTGGAATACTTATTGATGTGTATCTAAAAAGCCCAGAAAATATATTAATACAGCTTTTAGCCCCCCTCTATGGATGTCAGTGTTGGTCGGTCCACCACCTTGGTCCAGACTGAAATATCTCAACAACTACTGGATGGATTTTCATGACATTTTCTACATTCTTTCATGGTCACCAGAGGATGAATACCACTCACTTTGGTGATCTGCTGACTTTTCCTCTATGACCACCATGAGGTTGACATTTTTGTGTTTTAGTGAAATATCTCAGCAACTATTGGATCTATTACACTAAATTAGGTACAGACATTAATAGTCCCCAGAGGATACATTTTAACGCTTTGGTAATGCTGTAATTTTGCATCTAGCAACAACAGGTAGAAATTTCACTCTCCCTTTCTAAAACTTTGGTTTTATGACCCATTACCATCAGCCTGACGTGTACTTACTGTGTTTAGTGCTAATCTGCAAATGCTAGTATGCTAACATCCTAAAATAATATGGTAAACATGGTAAACATTACATCCACTAGAAATATTAGCATTATCATTGTGAGCATTGCCACTGCCCGATCCATACTGGAACCTGATTTGTTGTTTGAGGTTAGTCATAGGTATTTTCAGGGTCAGGATAGCCCAGTGGTCATACTGGGATATGACCTGAACAAATCAGGTTTCTGGGAGGGATCAGGTTGTGAAAAGTGTGTTAGCATTCTGATGCTAGCATTTCACACAAAACACCACTGTACATAACTACAGCCTAATAGAGCTGCCAACATGGCTGTAGATTCTTACCCTTTGTCAAGAATTTACTTCCATACCACATTTCCTTCTTTAAGTATCACTTAAACAAATAGTGGGTTGGGTTTTGGGGGAAAAAAACCTCCCTTTTTGACTTTTATTTTGAATGACCTTCAACTGCCAAAATGCAGAAACACAGAACAAGGCTAATTAATAAGATTTGTGTGCAAATTTGGTTTGGAAATGGTTTTGCAAAAGTTAATCAAATTAGGCACAACTCAAAGTGTTCCGTCAGAGACTAAATACGTTGGCTGTTGGTTTGATGGATGTGCATTTCCTGCCAACCAGCTCCCAATCTAACACGAGACCATACATCATGTTTGATTACTTTGTGTGCCCTACAACTCTGACACCTCCACTAGTTAAACTGATTGCTACCAAGAAGCGTCGCAATCATAAGTGTTCAGCTTTTAAAGTCACATTTCTGCGACGACCGACGGCCTGGTAATCACATCACAGCCTTCTAATGTCCTTACTGGGCTATCTCCAAATCCTTTTTTTAAGGCCACCTGAAACGAGTTTCCTGTTTTATGCATAGCTAATCTTGTCATTTTGAATAAAACGATAAGGTTTCGGTCAGTAATTCACTCCTGCTCCAGTCTGCACTTGAACCAAGACCACCTAGGTGATATTTTCAAGTAGATCCTTGCTGCAGCCATCTATGAGGAATAAAGACACCATTCATTGACTTACTGGCCCTATTATTGTTGACTTAGGCAGAGGGGGAAGAAAACACAAAAACATATGCTGATTTAGACAGCTTCAGAATCTCTGGCCCTGCCTGAATTCATTCAAATGTGAGCTTTGACTAAGCCGTGTAGCTCTGAGAACACAACTTGTGTGAACTATCCATTTCAAATGAATCAGATAAAGCACTAATGCATAAACCAGCAGTCCTTAACACTGGAAACACATACAAAAGAATGGCTTCTGGCTGACTCATAATAATCCGTTCTTTCTTGACCTCTCTACTGTATTGTATGATCTTTAAGTGTGTGCAAACCTCTCCAATCCTACGCAGTTTGTCCCTTACACCCTCTGATCCTTTGTTTACTGCAGATCATCTCTTAATGCTCAACTGTGTCCTGCAGGAAGCCCATGTTTGTTATTCACACCCCATTGACTCACAATGAAACCCAGCGTTGGCCCAAGCATGCAGTCCATATAGAAACACAGCCCCTGTCCCCAGGCCAAGAGGGGGGTAAGTTATGGAACGGGGGGAGGAATATGACCATTGTGTATAACATAAGGTATGGCCTGTATCCTTTTGCCCCCACAAGCTCCACATTACCATGTCCATTTCTGTCAGCTTGTTTTGCTTGGAAGCAGGAGGGAATAGAATATTGCTGGAGAGTGTGCTAAAAGTCACAGAAAATGACCCATGAGCTAAATTTAAAAGCAGAATAATACTCCTATTTTATTATATGGCAACACTAAGTGAGATTATTTTTCATCCTAGTCACACGGACATTTCATCATCAGTCCGCAATGATGTCCATCTAAAGCCACTAATTAGAACCCTCCCAACCATAACTAGGTATGGCAGGCCTTTCAAGCTTTGGATTTCATTACACATTGAAGTGGTGTACACAGGACAGTACTACCATAAATGCTGTGTTTAGATGGTCACTCGAGATTTGCGAAAACTGTCACGAGACTCGCTTCCTGACGACCTAAACTAACTCAAACCATTTGAGGTCAATGCCTATCCTGAACCATCTTGCAAGACGTTTGGAAATCTTGGATTACCATCTAGAGTTTGGATGTTTAAGTTCCCCCAAAACACAAGAGCAAATGTGTAAAGAATAAATGAACAACATGTTGCTGCAAGCGTTAGCATGATCCACTCGCTAACTTAGGAAAATTGACGAGCACCGAGGTGAGAAACCTGCCTTAGTCTCTGTCTGAAATCAAGGAGCCATTGTTTTTAAAATGACTAAGAATTTATGATAAATCTTCTCCTGTTACCACTGTAAACTGTAAGAACTACAGCTACAGTAAAGGGGTGGAGCTTGGCAAAAAAGTAAATTGTCCTTCATATGTAAAATGAATAAGGAAAAAAATAGGAGGATCAGATATAGGTGTAAACAAAGTGGTAGTGATGGCAAAGCAACAGCCCCACAGATCTATGAAGAAGGGGGCACTCACAATTACAGCACATGAAGGGGGGGCTGAATCACCCTAGCTTGATTAACCTCGTTTGCTTGAGTAACCACAAGTGTGTGTGTTTGTGTGTGTGTGTGTGTGTGTGTGTGTGTGTGTGTGTGTGTGTGTGTGTGTATGTACACAACTGCATGTGTTTTTCTCTTTGTGCGCTGCTTATGTATGCCTTCTTTTGAGTGCATACATGTGTGTGTTTATGTATGTGTGCGTACCTGAATGCTGTTGCAGTGGCGTTCATTAAAGCTGTACCAGTGGCGTGGCCCCCCCTGGAGCTAAAAAGCTTAATGTAAATATAAGGGCCAGGCAATAACAGGGCCATTTTACACTCAGAGCCTAAAGCTCTTCAGAAGTCAGCTGCGATGCATGAAGCTAACCGCACATCCATCACATCAAGCAATGTCAAATTTATTTATAAAGCATTTTTTTAAATAAACAGGTTAATTACAAGGTGGTGTGCAGAGCAACAGACGACATCACTCTGCAGCCTGGAGGGACTGTGCAGGCCATCATCGACCACATTAAGAGAGGCATTGTAAGTGATGTGGGCCACGTTTGGCACAGTCGTCAGCAAGCAGTAAAGTTTTGCACAGAAAGCTTATTAATACAAAGAGCTGCGTACATTAACAGGAGGCTCCAGATTCTGCAGAGTCACAGGATTAACCAGCCCTTTGTTTTATAAGCTGTGCAGTCAGGAAGTTTGGTTTTCATTATGTGGATTTACTGTTCATTGAGTGATTATTAGGAGGCGACAAAGACTTGAATTGTCATGTTATTATTATTCCTACAGCAAGCAGCAAACAAACGGCAATATATTTCACCACATGTGCGTTGCTTACATTGAAATGTGTTAATTTGATAACATTTCCAAATTACATATCCTGTGTTTGCGCACTACATTTAGTTACTTAAAGCTATGGTCTACATTTTGAAAATCAGTTGAGTCTCTGAGACAGATATGAAAAAATCCCCCCCCCCCCCCCCAGCTAAACCCCTCCCCTCGGTGTTCCACGACTCCTCCCCCTTGAGCTGATATCGCCCTCCCTTGCCTCCTACCTACACGCAGGGCCAGAAGCCAGCCAGCTAAAAACACATGGCTAACGTATGCTAACATGTGTTGACATAGCCATTCATCAGCCTGGGGACGTTCACAGTCATAAGCCAGTATTGGCACAGACTAATGGAGGGTATTTATGTAACATCTACCACAATAAAATGAAAAAATGACCTGTTCAACAAAAAGTCTGCTGTCTCAGCATCTGTTTTCAGCTCCAAATCCTGGCGTAGCCTTCTCTACCGGTCAAAGGAATCCCTGATGTTGACTCGTCTTTAGTTACTTTGTAGGTCACACGTCTGCCTTTTCCTTGCTCGACTTACGTTTTCTCTAACCTTCGCCGTTGGGGCGAGCAGAGGCCGCTTGCTGGTACTGGTCTTTTCCTTCTCCATGGTTATACAGAAGCTGTGGTAGCTGAGCTGCTAAGCTAATCACTCGCTGCTCAGAGTTAACAGAGAGGGAGGTGGAGTGGGAGGGGACGAGGTGGGATGATGCAGAGCAGGTGAGACAAGGTGAGATAAGGTGAGACGAGGGGAGACAATGGAAGACAAGAAGATTGGATGGAGGGTACGAGCCAAAAGGAGTCTTTTGGACCGGTTGGCTCTCTTTGGTTAATTTCTATGCAGGCCTATGGCTGATAGTCTGAATGGATTTTTTGGGTTCTTTTTGCTTTTCATATTGTGTAGATTGGACTACAGGACCGGAATCAGCATATAAACGATGTTAATAATAATCCCCAATATTTCAAATCGTAGACCATAGCTTTAAGTAACTGGGTTATTGTTGTATTCCTACGGTATCCTGGAAAGGGATTAAAGGGGACATATTATGCTCATTTTCAGGTTTATATTTGGGTTTCTATACTAAAACATGTTTTAATGTTCAAAAAACACATAATTTTTTGCATACCGTCTGAATATACCTGTATTCACCCTCTGTCTAAAAAACTACATAGAGTCTTTTCTCTTTAGGCCACCCTCTTGAAAAAGCCCAGTCTTCTCTGATTAGTCAGCGTTTCCAGGTCTTCTGCATGTGCGCTCTTGGCGTTTCTGTACCGTAACAGCAATGTAGTGGCTCTTTCTCCCTACAGTACGTATATATAGTTACATGAGTGACATCACAATATGGTCTGTGTGCATTTCTCTGTTGATTAAGCATTTTTGATATTTACACAGTATTTATATAGCACGTCGACTTGCTTTATAATAATAAAATAAAGACTTTTTTTTTTTTACAACAAAGGACCTTTAAGAGAAAGTTGACACTCCCATCCTTCTTTATTTGCTTGCTTCCAACAAGCTTCCACGTGCATGCAGAGGCTTTACATGTTGTACAAGTACCCATGTAGAATGCACCGTTGAGGACTTTCACATGGGCAGCAGTGTTTGTCAACATCAGAGGAATTCATCCAGTTACATGTTTGTTAAGAACAGAGAAGTCCATAGCATGTGTTAATCAATCAGCAACAGGTTGACTCTCTCTCTCTCTCTCTCTCTCTCTCTCTCTCTCTCTCTCTCTCTCTCTCTCTCTCTCTCTCTCTCTCTCTCTCTCTCTCTCTCTCTCTCTCTCTCTCTCTCTCTCTCTCTCTCTCTCTCTCACTCACACACAAACACACACACACACACACACACACACACACACACACACACACTGGCCAGACTGAGATCTGTGTGTTTGCGCTTGATACGCATTCATCATTTGTACTGTTTCCTCCACTACACACAGCTATTATAGGCACAGCAAGACCATGCCCATTAGCTGCTGTTATAAGATAATATTGATAATCACTTCTTGAATTGGCAAAATGTCAATGTCACGCCATTGTGTTTGCATTCCCAGCTCACCAGCTCAATCTAAATCTGGAGAAAATCTTTTGTTCAAAGCGACTTCCAATAAGTGCAAGTTATTAAGTAAGTGCGGTAGCTTCAAATATATGAGTGCTACATATAAGTGCTTTTTTTCTTTTTCTTTTAATCATCTTCTTAGCCAAGGTGCAAAAGAAAGAGATGCATCTTTAGCCTGCGGCGGAAGATTTGTAGATTTTCTGCCTTCTGAATTTCAATGGGGAGCTCGTTCCACCATTTGGGAGCCAGGAAGGAAAACAGTCGTGACTTAGGGCGTACTCACACTGTCCTTCTGGCCGGGGCCAAAACCTTTTTTTCAGCTAAAGCCTAGTACCTTTAAGCAGTGTGAGTGCACCCGATCCGCGCATAACTGCGGCCAGCGGGCCGCCCACGGCCCGCTTGAAATAGGTGGGCTTTAGCGGAGCCGTTTGCACATGTACGAGCACGAGCGTGCGCACGTGTACGAGCACGAGCACGAGCCCTACGGCAGTAGCGTTGTGTCCGCCTGTTCGGACATAGAAAATAGAAGGACGGACCATGCGCGGACATTTAACAACAACAACAATGGCGGAGAAAGGTTCACGTTGGTGTGATGCGGAGGTGGAGTGTTTACTGCAGATTTGGTCGGATGAAAATATTCAAAAACAGTCGACAAGACGCACAAAAACTCCGAGGTCTGTGGAAAGATTTGTAAACAAAGCCACACACACGCGATCAATGCGTGTGATGTGTTACGGCGTGATGGCATATGGACAGCAAGAAGCATTGGCCGAGGCCCTGGCAGTGTGAGTACAAACGGGGCTGGGGCGCGGGGGGAGAGGGAGGGGGGACAAGTACCCTAAAGCCCGGGTCGCGGTGCGGAAGGATAGTGTGAGTGACTCTGTGTTCCTCTCAGTGAGGGAGCGGCAAACTGATTTGCCGATGCAGAGTGGAGTGGATGGGCTGGGGTGTAAGTTTTAATCATTTCCTGGATCTAAGCTGGGCCCGATCAGAAGCAAGTGCTAGATTCTTGAAATGGATGCAAGCAGCTACAGGAAGCCAGTGAAGGGAGCGGAGGGTGAGAGAACTTAGGTAGGTTAAACACCAGTCGAGATCAAGAGATAATCAAGAGATATATTGTGTAAATTATTACATTTCAAAACAGTATGTGTCCAAAGAAAATGATGGTTATGTAATTCTTAAGACCTGAATAGACCAGCACATCTTATGAATAATTACATCCACTTTATATTCCACAGTTTGCTTCTAACCTTTTTTGGTTTTGATGACCTTAATGGCAGCTAAATGCCAAAATCCCCCCAATTTCAGTGCCATGCTCTACCCAGTGGGTTTAAAGCTTCACTTTCAGCAGTGACCTTTCTGGCTGACCCCGCTGGGATTCTCATATTATGCGGAAAGATGTTTCGCATCGATTACATGCCAGACGGATATAGAGAGACAGACTTTCAACTGTGTCTGAACTCTGAGTGACTTCTCGTTCGTCCTCAAGCAAAAGCCCATCCGTCTCAGCTTGTAACTGTCAAACTGCAGCTTTTCCTCAACCTATCAGACCTTCAAACACATGTGCACCTGTGGCAATGATAGTTTATTTAAACATACTTCACCCTGTGGCACAGTTTTACCCCACTAACTTCGGGCCATTTTTACAGCTTTACAGCAGAATTATGCTTTGCAGATATTATTTATGATTTGTGCTCAAAAACACACCTGCTGCTATGATTATTATGTGCAGGAAAGAGATTTTTTTCCCACACAGATGATATTTCCACTCTTATCCCCAATGGTTTATGATGCACCCATCATTGTTTCAAATAAGACCATTATTACTGCAAAAGCCATAAATAGATGGCCCTGGGGCTGACAGAATTGTATTCATAATGATGAAATTTGAAATTAAAAATTCAAATACATTTGCTGTTATTGAGCATGACCTGTTTTCTTTGAATAGACATCCTGCATTAGGATAATGACCCGTCTGACCCCGATGGCCTTTCTATAAATCATTTGTGATCAGCTTCACTGATTACTCATTTCATTATCATGTTATGTTTATTTAATTTCTAATATGTGGAATTTAGACAAAAATAACCGAATCTCACTTATTGGACATGACCTGAACCATGTTTCTGCAATATTCAAAAGAATTACACAATTATGACATAATCTGATAAGAAACCTGAGAACTCGATCAAAATCATTCAGGGCGATGACTCCTCATGTTCCATGTCGCCATGGAGACCAGTCAATTACGCATGTAACAGTGTGTGTTGGCATGCTACTGACACTGCGGCAGCATGACACGGGAGGAACCAGCCTGCGGCATGGATCAGGGATGTGAAAGCAATTATAGGTTTATGTAAACCACATTTACACAAGCCCAGCCCACACTTGAGCCTAATGTTCACACAACTCAGAATTCAACACAGAGACATGCAGGCATGTAAAGAGACAGAAAAGAACCTGCACACGAGAAATTCAAATGAGAACCTGATCTTTAACATAAGTGGTAAAGTCATCATAATCTACCAATGCCAGCTATGAGTCAAAGTCAGTTATTTTTATGAAAGAAAAGCTGCAGAGTTTTTGTACTTACGTTTTGCATATCCAATATGTTCAAATATTCCCATACCTAAAAAGTGAATAACTGAGTGTATTTTGTTCACATCAGGATGGGAAATCTTCCAAAGCAGGAATTAGACCATTTCTCAAAACTGTTTAAATGACAAAAAGGAATAAAGAAAATGAAATGTCATTACACAGTTTAAAGACATTTTTTGATGTGGCTGTGGTTAGAGGGAAACGCAAACCCCAACTCTGAGGAGAAACTGGATTATTCTTTGAGAGAACTGTAAACGTCTAAAAGGATAAACACTGCCGATACTAAAGAGCACAGTTGATACGACATTTGGGGGGGGGGGGCATTTAACACGCATTTCCTTTTTACATGCAAAGAGAAGATTCCTTATGACTCCCTGGAGATTTGCTGTCAGACACGATTGAAGCGCCTGTGGGTTGAAAGCCTCCACAGGACTTTGTCTGCTGGGCCTCACAAGTTTTTATTCTTACTTACAATAAAATAAAATAAATAACTAAATCCCACGTTTACAAAACTATAAATAGCCACTTGGATGTTTTAAAATTACCAAAATATGTCAAGAGTGAATACACCCTTTAGTCTAAATGTCATAATGGGCCACAAACAAGTGACTCACTTTATTCATTTGCAGTAACGGAGGTACTCTGTGTCCAATATACTGCAGCTTGTCATTAACACAGATTACACAAAGACAATACAAAGATAGTGAGCAAATAACTGCTCCAACCCCTGCTTCCACTGCCATGACACCCTTATACAATATTGTACTTGTGACCCCAGTACTGCATTATTCCCACTCCCCCCTGCTCATGATACCTTATGTGTGTGTTATGCTGAGTTGGCAAGTTTTCTCTGTACACCTCAAATTATATTCGTAGACATTGTCCAGATGTTTCCAAGTGTTATCTAAAATGACTTGCATAGTGGCCGATTACGAGGCCAACATTTTGTTCAAGGACACTTCTTTTGGATATATCACTAGACACCCCATCTTCATCCCTCCGTCATTATCTGCCTTCATTCTAATTATATACAGACTGAGCCTTAGCCTTAATTTGACCCCAGTCGCATCCCAACCCCCACCTCTGTCTGTATGTACAGATGATGCGGGACAGCTTGCGGAACAATGGAAAGAAGATTTCGAAGCCCTGTCTGCGCCGTTTCTTTGTTTACGCCCTCTTATTAATGAAGCACATCATAGATCGTATCTCGGTGTCAAGGCCACTGTCTGAGGTTTCACTCAAAAGTCTTAAAAGCCATGAATCAAATTGATGACGTGATAAAGTTAACTTTCAATTAAAGCAAATTAAAAAAAGCCATAGAAACCACATATTTAGGTCACTGACGTTTTGACCATTATTGCACATGTATTTAAACGTTTAAGCTATATTTTGCGAACTGGTTCTACTTTATAAGACATAAACAACACTAAATGTAAATAATTATCCTGTCATTGAGGGTTGTTTTTTTTTTACGTTTTAAGATAGAAACACTTTATAAGAATATTATTCTGTTCATCAATTTTCCTACATCCTACACGAAACACTGGATAACTACTATCCGTCTACTATTGTTCTGATCTACTCCAGGCTAAAGGTTGCTAACAAGTAGCATATATTATGTTAAGCATCTAACATAAGTTTAAAGCTGCTCTCATCAATATTTTGTATAAACAATGAATCAAATGTGTCATGTGAAAGGGGTCATTGTGTTGAACCCAAAGATAATTATCACCTCAACCCTATAGTTTCTCAGCACTATGGAACAATTTAGCTTGTGTCAGTTCTTTGTTTTGGTTTTGTTTCACTCTTACCGTTCTTATGAACCCCTTTTTCTATTGGCTACATGCAGCTGTTTTCAATCAAAAAGCTCTATAGAAAGAACAACTAAATGCAACCCAGACCATATGCCAGAAACACAAAGTTGGTGACTAGCTGGTGGACATAGTGGAACATTTAGCAACTCCAAATTAATGCTAATGTTGCTCTGGGACAGCTGGATATATAAATAATCAACTGTTAGCTAACATGTTTGCTACATCAACTTTATAAGCTAGCATTACAGCTTTTTGTGCCGCATTTAAGCAGCTACACAGGTTTAGTTTAGCAAATGTTATTTACTTAAGAGCTAACTACTCTACAAAAAAGCTAAATGGCACAGTAATACACTGCATTGCACTGTACTACTGTGCCATTTAGCTTTTTTGTAGAGTAGTTATTTATGCTATAGTTTAAAATCCCCAAACTTACCAGTTACCAATAAAGTTTCATAGCAGCTACAAGTTCACTTTTCAGAAACTATTCTAAACTATTCTTACTCAGTCTGAGTGAGTTATCTATGTCTTTGGTGCCTGTGTTCTCATCACTTAACTGGTATGCTGACCAACCTGAGCATATTTCTTTAACACAGACATGCATCTCTGCAGAGTAGAATCTCTGAGGACTGGAGATTAATGAGGAGAGAGGCTGAGTTTGAGAGGTTTTGGTCCGTCTCTCTTCTCGACCCCCTGGAGACTCACAAAACTCAAAAGGACCCCAGTCGGAAGCACACATGAAACAGGCATGCTATGTCAGGCACACACACACACACACACACACACACACACACACACACACACACACACACACACACACACACACACACACACACACACACACACGCACACACACACACACACACTCCTCTTGAGGCAAGTATATAAAGCATTTAATTGCAAGCTTTTCTATGCAGGGGATCATCCTTGAGTGTATCTGCCCAGCAGGGATATACTTTGTGGACAGCTGGAGGATGAATCACAGAGAAATAATAGGACAAGACAAAGAGTGGAAAAATGAAAGAACAAGCCAGACAGAGATACTGCACATTTAAAATTAGCAGTGTGCAACAGAAAATAATTGTAAATCGATAAAGAAGAGCAGCATGTTCTTGATGTCAGATGCTATTTAGAGCAGAGCACAGGAAAGACATACTTGACTGATTTGAGTCGGACTTAAGGCCACTTTGCTCAGACCGGTGTCTGTTTTGTTTTTCCAAGTAGAAATCAATGACAATGACTATGAATATTTGTATTCTAATCCCCCAAAGATACACTTTACAAATTTTGGAATTATGGTTTCAATTTATACTAGGACAGCTTTTGTGTCTTTGGCCTAGAAATGGTTGTCAATGGCAGGCAAATATAAAATTTGCGAAGCTCTAAACCAAGTCAGTATTGTATTTTGAAAATGTTTTTATATATTTTCTTTGCTTCATAGTCACTGTCAGTCAGTCCACCACTTTGGTTACGACTGAAATATCTTAACAACTTTATGATGGGTTGCCATGACATTTTGTACAGGCTTTCATTTTCCCCAGATGATGAGCGACTTTGGTGTTCCTCTGACTTTTCATTTCATCAGGTCAAAACGTCACAAAATGGACATTCTCATCAGCCTCAGCTGTACTTTGTGTCTTTTGCAAATTAGCATATACTATGGGGAGCATGGACCTATACTCCCTGGGTCCTATGTTCCCTGCTTTGCATGTGACCGGGTAACTGGGCAGCCTTTATTTAGAGGTCCGTTGTTTGCTGCTTTTCACAGTTATTTTTCCCCAAATCAATGTCAAGTTCCCAGGCAAATAGACTTATTTAGCCCCTAATCCTAGCCCCTAAACCCTGACCCTAACCATAACCGCTAACCCTAACAAAATTCTAAATAAATCAGCGGAGGCATGCAGTAGGCTTTTGCGACCGGGAAACATAGAACCCTTTTGGGGAAAAAGCGTCATCCCTTGTTCCCCTAGTATAGGACCCGGGGAACAAAAGGATGACCCCCTACCATGCTAGCATGCTAAAGTTAGACAGTGATGTTGGTAGTATACCTGTTAAACACCAGCATGTTGGCATTATCACTTTGAGCATGTTAGCATGCTGATGGTAGCTTTCGGCCCAAAGCATCACTGTGGCATGGCTGTAGCAGTGGCTACACAACAAGCTTACAACGTGTAGGGTGATTAAAGCACAACAATTACCAGCAACAACCAGTGTCCTGTTTGTCTTCTCCCAGAAATGGGCTTTTCTTTCTTTGTTGTGATAGTTTCAAGAACTATGAATGTTATGAAACTCTGCACTGCATCAGTGACAGCGATGACACTTTTTCTGAAAAGTTTAGGGATTTCCAGCTGAAAGTTCAGCACAAAAGTGGCTGAGTGCACGTCCAACACCTTTTCTGTAGAAAAGGTATTGCAGAAGCAGATTCACTAACAGTACTCAATGTACAGTGAACATGTTTACAAGCATGCAGATGTGTTTGCATTTGCATCAGCAGTTATATGTGTACATATGAATGGGTTTGTTCCTGTGTGTGTGTGCGTGTGTGTGTGTGCGTGTGTGCTTTAAGTAACTTGGATACAGAGAGAGGCTGTTCTCAGGACCCCGTCCCTCCCCATTCCTCTACAAGTCCACATGTGTTTTATTAGCAGGCAGGCCGGCTGGACTGTAAATTCCAACGGCGGGCTGGCCTCTGGATATGCACAGCCCGAGGTTGAGAAAGAAAGATCACAGACAGAAAGTTGACAGGCATGGGAGGAATCACCTTTTTTGTGCTCTCTTGATTTTTCTTGTGTTTTTATTCTTGCATGTCTCTCTACATAACTGCATGCAGATTCTCTTTCTGGTTTTCTTTTTTCTGTATCCATCTCTCATTGCCTAGTGTATCACTACGTTCTTGTTCTGCGAACCCAAAACCACAGCATTCCCACAACAGCAAACACTTATGAGACAAGAACTGTGGCTTAAACAATGGTTTCCGTTTGCCCCAGGACAAAATAACTCACTCTGCTCCTCGCCTACACACACACTCTCTCTCTCGATCTCACCCCCCCCCCACACACACACACCCACACAAACACTCAGACACACATTTCCACGGCCCAGTACCTATCATTAAAATTTATGTTAGCTTGCTAATTTTCCAGTCTCTTTCCTCTCCATCAACATGACAATCACAATTAGAGCGTGACATGGCAGGTCGTGACCTGCCCCCCTCTGATGCCCCCTGAACCCTAAAACCCTCCTTAGGGTGATTGGCTTACACACACACACACACACACACACACACACACACACACACACACACACACACACACACACACACACACACACACACACACACACACACACACACACACACACACACACAAAGAACAGCCTTGGGGTGCAAAACTGTGCCCTCACTTTGACTGTACCAGTTGTGTGTGTGGGAGAAAAGTGCAAGCGATAGGGTTTAACCCAACCATGTTCATCATTTAAATAAAGCTAATATGCATTTGAAAATTCAATTCAATTTCAATTCAATTTTATTTACAGTGCCAAATCACAACAAACGTTATCTCAGGACACTTGAGTAGGTAAAACAAGGGGAAAGTTTGGTTTGGTTGCAAATAAAGCGTATTGGATGCCGTTTTATTTCTCAGTATGCTGTTGAACAGTGAAGATAGCTTAGTTTAGCCTAATTATTAGTTCTCTGCTGAATTCAGTACTACTTCCACAGAGAGATAGCAGGATACACCTTGACACCTCTCCAAAGATGACTGATCTACCTAAGCTACACATTAAACATTTATAAAGTCAATAATCTCAATGCTGACATAGAAATTCCACATCAGATTGATTCGATCCACTCCCTGTGAACACACATTAACTGCCACTGCAGATATGTGTACTTACAATATAACCTTATTTTCCATTTTGAAATTTGTCATTTTCCACACCTTGAGAGAATGACATAAAAAAACACTTCTTACACTTCTGACAACTTTTAAAAATGCTATTTGGTACACATTAAAGTACATTTAAGTACAATACAATAAAGTACACTTTTTAAGCGTACACTGAAATACCACTTTAACTCTTGGATACCTAATAACATCTATTTTAAGTGTACTATATACTAAAGTATACTATTTTTTGACCTGGGATGACCTAAAAGATGCTAAAACACTCCACAGAGCTTAGGATAGCTGCAGTGGGTGGTAATCTCTGTGGGTTTGGCAATGGGGGCAAGCCTTTTCAAATTACACAAAGTCACTTGATCCTTCCTTTTTATTATTATCATAATATGGCTTAGTACAGATTGAATACTATCATGCAAAACATGAAAGATTAATACTGCTGCAGAAGCTGTTCTTTACCCATGAGCCTAGCTGCCACTTAAATTTCTACATAACTCTACTAGACATCCAATAATTGGGCTAAACTTGGCAAATATCTCAACCTTAGACATTCTGCTTCCACAAGTAAATTGCAAGCAGAGACATAGAAAACAACATCCATGAGTTTGTCTGGCTTTGAGTAATTTGGGAAATCAGTAACATTCACCAAAGACCAAAGTATTTTTTAATTCCTCTGTTGGCAGGCATTTTGTTGGCGGAACAATCTTAATTTTTCTGAAGAAAAACACTGATTGTTTATCATGAAATCTGAAATTCTTCCATGGGTTTCATTATGTTATGTTTTATGGCTTAGTGTAAATGGTAAGGTAAAGTATGTGCTATAATTTGCACATGATTATTTTGACATGCCAGAGTGATGTAAAGAAACAGCAAAAGTGGAGTACTGCCCCCTATTTCAGGGAAAATTAATCCTTATCCAGGGAGTTAGTGGGCATTGTGCTTATGTTTCCACATTACAGTTGATATTAAGCTAAATCCAGTCACCAAATTCAATGCACTCGCTTTTTTTTTTCTTTTCTTTTTTTTTTTTACAGATTTTGGATACACTGGAGTCGATAGGAAAAGAAGGAAGAGCTAGGAGGTAAAAACCTCTCTTGAAGAGTTTACGAGTGGTGACGCCATTGTGCTGTGCAGTTTAATTACCTCCCTACCACCAGGCCTGGTTCCCATTATGTCTGCTAACAGCCAGCTCTCCTCCCCGCTGCTCTCCTCCCCGCTGCCTTGTCCTCAGTTGGCATCTCTTTCCCCACAGCAAAATACTCATCTCAACAAGCTTTCGCTCCGACATTCAGACTTAGTTTGTTTTCACTGCAATAAGTGAGAATGTTATAAAGTTGCACTTCTTTAAATGAAGTACAGTTGGCTTGTAGAATATTCTAATGCTACATGTGGTATACTTGTGTAGAATGTCAGTCACGATGGGGTATCCGCATCTTGCTGTGCTATAAACAGCAATAAACATTGTGTTTTTTTTCCATATGACAAACTTGGCACTGGAACAGACCTCGCATGGTGTGGATGTGTTTGAAGCCTTTGGCATTTCACTGGCACCCAACCAAAATATGTTAAGATGGACAGTGTGTTAGAATGAACAGCATATTCATAGCCATGACTTCGAAGGCAGGATGTGGACGCAGTGTTATACCACTAAGCTAAAGACAAACAGCAATGAGGGGTAAAATCAAACTGAAAAGATTTAAAACACAAGCCTTTGCTGAGGCGAGGATGTGGTTGCAGCCTCCCGTCTCTGAAACCAAATAGTATTATACCATACAATAACTGAATGATGTATGTACTGGTGTTTGCAACACAAAATCTGGAAACAAAAGCATCCTGTTTCCAGAGTTTGGTCATTTGGGACAGTGAACATTTGTCTTACTTTTGAATGCATAGACCTATGTTGTCTCAGTATGAATTAGCGTGATGTAATGTGTTGAGAATGTCCAAGACATTGTCTTTCAGTTGTTCACCCAATCTGATCCAGACTGAAATAGCTCAACAACTATTGGATAGGTTGTCATGAAACTTAGACATCCATGGACCAAACAACCCAAGAATATTAATCCTTTAGACGTTCATGATGCCCTGATTTCTTCTGGTTGATGTTTGGGTTTTTGGATCGATAGTTTTGACAATTATTGGATAGATTGCATCGAAATTTGGTACAGATATTCATGGTCCCCAACTACCTCATACAGCAGGTGAGTTCTCATGATATTATGATCGTATGATAATTCATCTTGTTAGTGAGTTTGTGTCCGTGGCTCAGATGATTCAGAGGCTGTGGTTTAGGTGTGTGACGACACAGAGAGGCAACTGATCATTTAGAGAGGTCAACAAGAAGAACAAAGAATAGCACTGAAGGATGTTCTCGATGTTGTTACTCCTTTACCGACTGGCTTTGGCAAGAGTTTGATAGACAGATGGTTCATCCAATCACCTGCCTGGTGAAAGGCCCTGCTCTTTTCCAAACAAAGATGGTTCTTTGTAACAAACCTGGTTCTGTGCAACAAATCATCTGGCGCATCAGGCTCAAACCTTAGAGGATGAATCCCAATGACTTTGCTGAGCTCCTGACTTTTCATTTAGCCCCACCACCAAGTCAATATTAAGTGAAATCCCTTATCCCCTTGTCATCATGAGGTCAACATTTTGATTGTCCAGAACTTTTATATATGACTTATATATATATGTGTGTGTGTGTGTGTGTGTGTGTGTGTGTGTGTGTGTGTGTGTGTTAGTGTGTGTATTTGTGTGTGTGTGTGTGTGTGTGTGTGTGTGTGTGTGTGTGTGTGTGTGTGTGTGTGTGTGTGTGTGTGTGTGTGTGTGTGTGTGTGTTGTTTCATCCTCAGCTGTGCATTGTGTTTAGTTCTAATAAGCAAATTCTAACAATTTCAACCAAGATGATGACAATGGTAAACAATATATCTTCTAATCATCAGCCTGTTAGCATTGTCAGAACAAGTTAGCATGCTGACATTAGCATTTAGCTCAGACCAGGCTCACATGACTTGACTCTTTGTAGACTCTGTGATTCTAATTAATAGTGTTTCCATTTTCTCATAATTCTCTACCCACAGTCAAACTTGCCAATCAGTTCCAAACCGATCTCTTTCACATGACACTTACTGGATGCTCAGTACCTTTCTATTCAGGTGCTTGCAGGCACATTACAGTTGACAGTAATTTCAATTTGAGTATGCATTTGGGCTGCTGTCATTGGTGCCAACGCCTTATTTGTCTGCTTGCATGCTTGAATGCAAATCTGATTTAAATGATGTCCATTTAGTGTCTTGATTCTGCAGCTGAACACACATCTGAGTAAAGAGGTGAGGATGTGCAACTATAGCTAATTTGATGGCAGGTCATAAAATAATGCACAACTCTGTTTCTTATTACTCTCGGCTGGGGAGATAATCATGAAGCAAACAGTAAAATTGAGCGATTCCAAAACTTTCCCACAGGTTAATACACAGGTTAATGAACTGGAGGAGAGCCACACGTTAATACACTGCAATAAATTTGAAATCCTCCTGTAAAGCCTAAAAGGAAGGGATGTTTGCCAATGAATCTCACTTGCCCATGTCATCTCCTGCTGCCCCTTTAAGAGGTAACACCCCCCTACCCCCCACCCCCACACACCCCCATTCTCATTACCTGCAGGGCTTTAGGGTGAAGAGGATGTGGTCTACTTAACCAGGATTTACTAATGTTTTCCCCCCAACACAGTGTGCAGACTCCAGCTGTGGGCACAGACACGGAAGTTCATGAATTTCTACATGTAGGCACACACACAGACACGCACGATTAGTCTGAAACGGCCAATCAGGCACTGTGTGCCAAACACTGACCTCAAAGTTATGTGGAGGAGGTTTCAGGATGAAAAAGACAGATCATTTAAAAAAAAGATAAGTACTAAAGATTGACGGGGTAGAGCAAGAGGACAGTAGACGTGCTGGCCTTTGTCTATGAAGTTTTATCTCAAGTAATACACATGATCGTACATTGTTATTTAACTGTGAATGTGTCTCTATGGATTTGCATCTGTGCGCAGCCAGTAGTTGCTGTACCTTTTGCATTACAATAAGGTCATGGTGGGGTCAGCCAGCAGTGTGTGGGCAGACATAACTCATCTACCCACATGTGGGGCATTTACAGTGTGAACAGTTGGATTTACACTGTGAATGAGGGTGTCACAGAGCATTTCCTGGCTTTCATCTGAACTGAGAGAAGGAGAAAGACACAAGACACATGAAGGCAGTCAGAAGGGGGGGTAAAGGTGGAGGGTGAGGGCAGGAGAAAGGTGACTGAAGTAAGAGCGTAGGTTGTGAAAAATGGGACGGAGGAGTGTGGTGTGGGAAAGAAAGAAAGGGGGGGGGGGGAATATATGATTAGTGCTTAGCTCTCCTTGTAGCTTGTCCAGGCCGTCTCCTTATCTGGGTCGGTGCCACATTCCAGCCGAATGCAGCACTGTGTCTCCTCGCTGTCTTTGAGATGATGCTCAGTTAGCCATTATCTCTGTGATTTGGTGATAGGGGATGTCTATCAACACTCTTTCCAGTTAATTACAGGCTAGCTTGCCTCACCCAGGTCAGTGTAACTATGCTGTCTTATGAAAATGGTGCATCTGAAGAAAATTGGAATTGTCCAAATAAATTTTCAGTTCAAGTATGAAAAAGCAAGTCACAGACATTGCAGTTTTCACATGACAGCAAATAATCACTAGAAACTCCCTACACATGAATGATTAGCAGCAATTTGTATGAGTCACCAGAGATGTTGCCAAATTTTGAAAAAGGTCAGACATGTCTAATGTAAAATTTTGAAACAACCCAGAAGTGAGAGCTAAGTGGGATATACAGTATAGCCTCCGTGCAGGATTGTGATTACATTTGAGAGCTCATCACTCATCCCCAGGAGATGAAATGTAGCCGTAGGCAGAGGGACCATCTTGACCCTGTAGTTGTTTGAATAATTGTCTGAGTGAGAAATGTCTGGTTTTATACTCGGGATGGAGGAAGAAGGAAAAAAAGGAGAGAGACAAATGATCTATTGAATGCAGATTAATGTCAACAGAAACTGTGAGAAAGAAAGAATGAGATACAGAGAGATAATGGACTAATGGACTGGGATGGGCCCTAATAAGTCTGCAGGTAGGGCTGATACTATCTCTCTGGCAGGCATTTTCCTCACCACAGTAGAGAGCAAATAACTCACACTGACTCAGAAATGCCTTAGGGGCTCTTCCACAAATGCTACGGATCTTTAACATTTACCCACTGTATACTGTACAACACATGTACAGTTTAAGACCTATGCGAAATTTGAACAGCTGTTTTAAAATAAATGAAAAAATGAAGAGGGTAATTTGGCATTTTGGGAAATATGTATTTGCTTTCTTGCTCAGAGATAGATAGATTGATACAACTCATGTCTGCCTGCTAAATAAATAACTAAGATGGAACCAGGAAGTGATTAGCTTAACCTAGCATAATGACTAACAGGGAAACAGCTAGCCCGCCTTTCAAACTTTAGCCTCCCTCTAAAGCTCAGTAGGCCTAATTAACATGGTGAAGCTTATCTTAATTGTTAGCTTAAGCACTTAACGCAATTTTGTGTTTTGTATAGGGAGTCATGAGTGTAGCGATTAATTCCCCATAGCAGCAGTATTTATGGACAGCTAAGCTAATTGCAGGCTAGCTTGAGCTACTTAATGGGTATACAATCAGAGCGGTATCACTCTTCCATCTAACAAGAAAATCATTATTTACTCCTCAAATTGTTAAACTATTACTTGAATGAATTGTCTTCACATAAAGGTTTTTAATGTCAGCCATGTGGATCAAGGAAATCAAATGTTAGTCTGATTTTATATCGCATGCACACATTGAAAGAGTCAGTTTTAAGAGGAAAAATAGGCTGTGTAACTATATATATATATATATATATATATATATATATATATATATATATATATATGTGTGTGTGTGTGTGTGTGTGTGTGTGTGTGTCTGTGTGTGTGTGTATGTGTGTGTGTGTGTGACAATAACTGGTATCTGGCTAAAAGTTAACATGCCAACTGACACAGAGAAGATCTTAAAAAAAAAAAAAAAAGAACCAAATATTTTGAAAATGAGATTGGCTGTTTATGGGGGGTTGTCATCAAAAGTTGTATTTGTTCTTCTTCTTCTTCTTTCTTAAACAATCGTGTTAATCGTCCACACATTGGCTGAGTTACTCCCTGGTCACTCATCAGAAGGAAGTGAATGAACTTCTGCTGACTACAGATGGTGTTGCTTGGAGCGTGAACATGGAGCTTGGCCTTGTGTCCAGCAGGCACCTCGTTTTCTTTTCTTTTTTCTAGCTCACTGTGTTAAACGGATGCTCGTGGGAAGTGTAAGCCGTCATATCATACATTACTTAATTTTGTATGTGTTGTCAGGTGTCAAGATAATCCTGCCTCCTTTTATTCAAGAAAAGATGGAAAACTATAACATTGTATAAAGATTCCCATAGTAGTGTCACAGGTGTTGATCCCACCGCAGGATTCAGGCTCCAAACCACTTCTCATTGTAACACATAAGTGAATGAGGAGAGTTGGGTGACGAACATGTATGCATTTTTTCAGTCATGCATTTCAGTCATGCATTGCAAGAGTTGTGAAAAGTCTTTTCAAATTTGTTCCAGACCTCCTGCCGGTTTTCTGAGTAAGCGTGGAAAGGCTCATTGCAGAACACTTAGGAGGCCAGTATTTCTTACTTTCAGTTGACTGTGAACGCTAAACTTCTGCCCAGAAACTTTTAGCCTGTATGCAAAAAATAATTGAAAAAAGAAGGGGGGAGAATAACACTGAGGGAGGTGGATAAAGACAAGATAGATTTAGAGGAATAGAGGAGGGGAATAACATGTAAGAAAAAAAATGTTAGATAAAGAATAGTGGAAAATGTAAGAAACAAGACAGTGAACTTTTTTTATTGCTTTGATTTAAGAGGCGGTTATCCGTCCAATGGGAGGAGGATGTGGTTTTTATAAAGCAGAGCAGTAAAAGTGAGCTGGATACCTGAGAGCACTTTAAATCAATAAAGAGATGTTTGCACGGAGGAAGGAGGATGACAGCGCTGAGGACACTGACCTGCAAGATCATGAAGGTGCAGCCGAATGATATTAGATTAGAGTGAAAACATGCAAACTCTTATTTTACTTTGCACTCTGGATCATTTGGTCTGGTTTTACTTTTTTAACTACAACTCATCGAGTACCTCAACAAAGGCCAAAATGCACAGGAAAAAAAACATTGTATTGGGAATTAATGAGTCTTAAAAACAAAACATTGCAGGCTCATACAGAGTGATAGTAGTACCACAGGAAAAAAACCTCTGATAGATGCAGCATGTCTGGGTAAGACATACAATGTCAGCTGCGTCTTCTCTCTGCGTTGTTTAATAGCTTTACCATTCATCTTTCTATTCACACAACAACCATTTGTCTCTGTTATGTTGGAGGACGCCATAAATCTGACCACTGAGAGTGTGCGCATGCAATTATGTGTGTGTGTTTACATCTCTGATTTAAGTTACAAAACAGGAATGATATGACTTAATGTGTTTCCTCCCCTAGTCACATTATCCCTATCAATCAGTTACCTAGCAACACTTTTATTAATAAACAGCATTATGCTCATTCGCACATTCAAACACTGTTTTGTTTTAATGACTCAGAGGCCCATAATTGTTTTAAGATGCTCTTGTGCTTTCTGGCCATCTTGAGAGACTTAACAATTAATATCCTGCCAGCTTTAAGGAGCAAAGAGGGATTTGGGAAATGAGAATGGGGGAATTTTGTTAGAAATTAGAATGCAACCAAATAAACTGCCACAGAACAGATTTACTGGTGGCAGGAAATAGAGAGCTATGGTGCTTCATTAAAGAGTCTAGCAAAGTGGCAAGGTCCAATATTGTAAGAAGTGAGCTTTCCATGTCTTTTTTATTATAAAGCAGGCAGAAGTGCTATATAAATAGTGAAAGTATGAAAACACTCGATCCACAGAGAAATGCACACAGCCCTTATTCATAAACTGTCTTTGAACAAGCCATCAGGACTTCTGTACGGTTGTGATGTCACAACTTTTGCCGTTGCAGTCCTTCCCTGGCTGTAATGACAGTGAAGAGACACGAGAGCGCAGATGTGGAAGACCCGGAAACACTGAGAAATCCGAGCACTGTGGGCTTTTTTGGGGTGGGATTTTTTTATGTGTATGTTATTATGTACCCAGTCTACCCACTCTAGTCTCCATCTGTAACTCATTGTATTCATTGTCAACTCTTTGGTTCTCTCTCTCTCTCTCTCTCTCTCTCTCTCTCTCTCTCTCTCTCTCTCTCTCTCTCTCTCTCTCTCTAAATTTGATGTCAACACCAATACATTCCTTCCCATTTGCATATTTTTATTTAGAATTAATGTATAACAATGGCGTTTGCAGAGATCACACTGGTGACTTGCAAGTTAACGGACTTGTCTCTCTCTCACTCTCTTTTTCTCCTATTACCTCTCTCTCTCTCTCTCTCTCTCTCTCTCAGTCTGCGTGATCGTCTGGTATGGCAGGAATGTCACACATCACACACGCAGACGCAGCAGCCGTCACGGCGACCACACACTCTCGGGTTTACGGTCAGTTGACAAGTGGATTATCGGACCTTGAGATACAGGGACACCAGGCACGCACACATACACAGACATACACACACACACACACACACACACACAGACACACACACACACAAAATCACACACACACACTCACACATACACACACACACACACACACACACACACACATACACACACACACACACATACACACACATACACACACACACACACACACTCTATCTATTCAGAATATGGTTTCGAAAAACTTTAAATAATCAATGGCAACCTCAGCGGGAAAAAAAATGTTTTTGTGTACAGCATTCCAAGTATGCCTTTGCCATCCTTTACCTACACAGAAAAATGCAGACCAGCCAATCCATCCTCTAGACACTTCAAATGATAAGTATCTCACTCTTGGTGTGCTTGTTGGCTCACTGTTACACCCCAGACACACAACCCCTGGAGCAGGTCAGCAGACAGGGGTCAAAGGTCAGTCTGTGTAGTCTGAATGAGAGACGGAGACTGATGGAGTTACAACACATACAGAGTGAGATGATCTGTACTGGTATGACATTGAAGAAAAATATCTGAAACCTGGGCACAAAAGATATTTCTGATTTTTTCTTTTTCTCATGGTCAAAAAGGGCCACCCAGTTGGAAGACTGATGCACCCAGAACTAACCGTAGACCTCATAGAGCTGATCTTCAGATATGTTGATCTTGGATTCATCCAGAGGAAATGTCATAATGCTTACTTTAGACGTCAGTTCATTTGATGAGGTGCATATAGCCCTCACGCATTAGGTTAATATGATTTCAAGAACCCCTTTAATAACATGGGAGTGGACAGAATGGTTTCCAGAACTACAAGTGATACACGAAGATAAAAAAACACAGATGTTTATGAAGGGCGCTAAATTAAAAAGGGTAAGAAAGGAGATGATCATGAGGGAATAAGTGAAGACAAAAGACATGGGAAGTGGAAAAAGAAATTAAGTAGCAGAACCAAATTCAGAGAGGTATTCGCAAACTACAGAGGAATGACAAACTGCAGCTGAAGCCACAATGACATTTAGATGAGACCGAGAAAATGGTTTACTCATTTAATACTGCCTTTATGGCTTTGTCTGATATTGCATATTTCCTAATTGCCCGTCTCTTTTTCCACTGCAGACAAATGACTTAATGTTTTTCACATCAGACTTATTTCTTTAAGCCGTGGGAGCATCGTTCGCGATGCAGTGTTTCCATTGTTGCTCTGTAGATTCAAAGGAAAGGGACTGTAGTTGGACGAAGACGCACAGTTGCATCATCCTCTCCTTGGCAAAGTTCTCCACTGATGACTATACTAATTATAGCTACACAAGAAGTAAGTGCATAATGGCCGTGTGTGATTTGAGACAACACTACTCTGTCGAAATTGATGAACTACGCAAATAAGTACATAGTGTACACAGCGTACATGTAAGTGTACTACTGAGGTATCCAAATTGAGACACAGCATAAGACAGTGAGGATGGTACAATGCTATTTGCTAAACATTAGCATGTTAGCATTGTCACTGTTATTGTTTTTTTTTTTTACACTTGACAGTAAGATGGTAATTTGGCAGCCTTTTTTGCAGCCTGGTCCACGAATTCAGACAGATCGATTTATATTGCCGGTCTGATTTAGCACCGCAATGTGACGTTTCATACCATACACCTATAGGCTGCTCGATTTTTCATGTAAATACAGTCGATGTGGCTTGGCGACACATGCCTGACCTGGGCGAAAGTGATGATGACGTGAACTGGTAACAGCTGATCACAGAAACAAGAGACAGCAAAATATTGACCATCTTGAATAGCGACTGGAAAGCCTTTGAAATCTTTGAGATGCTGCCCATCACGGCAGAGAAAGTCCTGAATATCAGATCACAAGGCTAACTTCTTCCGCTGCATATATCGCTTTACGCCCAACTTTGTGCTTCACGTCAGGTCACATGTTTAAGCCTATCCCAGAAAGCCTGTAAGAGCCATTTTCAAGTATTGTGTGTGTTAGATGCCAACTGTCCACTAGGTATCACTGTTGTGTTGGGGGTCACGTATTTAGCTAGGAACCTTCAGACAGGTAACAGGTGTGTGTTGCTACTCGGAGGAGCATTTATATATTTTTGACTGCTGTCGAATGCATTTACATTAGCCAGCGCATCGCTGGCTAATGTACATGCTAAATGGACACTCATTAATTATTGCATGCGGTGAGAAATAAATGACCATAAAACTGCAGAGGACGAAGTTGGACTGTGTTGTTTCTTAACACCACGGGGAGCGGTGTAACTTCAGCTAAGTCATTACTATGTGTTTTGAGCCGGTCTAGCAGCCCCTCACTGGCTTTAAGTTTTAGTCTATGCCATTACACAGTCTTTTGGGTTTCATATAGACAGGTCGCCAAACTGTAGCCTTTGCCTGGCCGCAAATCTGACGCATTTTCTATCTATAAACCCCTTGTGATAGTTGGCTGATGTTAGCATTTAGCTCAAAGCACTGCTCTACTAAGTACCACGGCTTCACCTTGTTTTAAAAATGTATATTTTGTAGTCCAATAAAGACAAGGGCAGGATGGTGCAAAACTACTCTGCTCAGAATGAAAACATCAATAGAAAATATAGATGTTTTGCATTTGAATGGCATAAATGCATGTGTAAATGTGTTTGAGTTTTTGTATTTATGTATTTGTCTCCTTGGAAGTATTGAAATACAAGAACAAACACAATGTACACACCAAGTAAAAAGTCCGACTATTTCCTGATGTATTGCTAAGAACATTCCCATGTTGTTGAAAAGTAAAACATTTTCATTTTCCATTAGAGACATCAACGTTTATATAATTTATCAAACGCTATTAAAACGCAGTCATGCTGCGAGAAAGTTATTGTGTCTATTGCTGAAATAATGTTCAGTGTCTCCCTCCATGGCGGATTTATGACAGTGGAAAGAAATAGTTTTCTGGTTCACCCGGATACAAGATCATATACACACACACAAATATATATATATATATATATATATATATATATATATATACACACACTTGGGCCTCTTTTAGGGAGATCCCTCCCGTCTGTCTCTTATAGTGGAATGAGTTTAGATTGATGAAAGAGGAAGGGGAAAGTCACATTAGAGAGCTTGTCATTATATCACTACAGGAGTCACAGAAGAAAAGAAAAGAAGAGACAAGGCGTGGGGGGAAATGGTTAAAGGCATGGGGATGGGGGGGGCTGAAATAGCCTTGGGGCATTCCTCAAACATCTATCAAACAAGCAACATATGATTCACTGTATCGCCAAGAGTCTCTCCCACTTCAAACAACACCCCCAACAGCTGCCCAGGAAAGTCTCCCTCGGTCTGATGCGTGGAAGATTTCTACAGTCAGAAATTGGTTATGGAAAAAAAGAACAAGTGGCAGTTAACAACTGTACTGACAAGTTGACTGACAGGAAGAGAGGTCATGCAAATAGGGAGTGTCATGTAGAGGTTTACAGTTGAAATGACGACTGATGAGGTGCCAGAAAGACAGACGGAGAGGGTGCAAGAGGTGATAAACTTTCCTCTTTAGAATTATCATAATGTCAATCATGCAAAATACTGTGACATTATACTTTCTAAACATCGATATGTGTCGAATTCTACGTGATTATAGTATATTTTAAATTATTCTGATGGCAAAAGCTTGGAGAAAAAATCGTGGAGAAAATTGGTTCAGTGCCGCTGCTTTTAGTCATTGAGGGTTTTTCAATACTACCACTAGGTGCACCAAAGAGCAGAGTTTTCGCATTCAGTGTTTTTCATCATCTGAAATGACATTGACATCAACATTTGTGTGTCTGACAATTGTGTAAAATGCATTTCATCTTCATGAAACATTTGCAAAGTTGATGTTTATACGATTTTTGAAATCACCAACTGTAGAGTGGTAGTAAAGCCTAAACCGATGCCAGGATTTATATCGGGCATGCATGTGTTTCTGCACAAAACAATGTTACTCCATAGCACTACTACTGGTTTAAATCTCCAATATTGGAAAAGGTGAGATGTCTTTTTGATTATAAGGCATTTCAAGGTGCAAGAAATGCACACAGCCCATATTCAGAAATTGTGCTTTTAAACAAGCCGTCAGGACTTCCGTATGGTTGTGATGTCACAGCTATACTATATGATTTATATGATATATGTGTACAAAGTGCTGCTGTTACAGTCATCCCCTACTGCAATGACACAGAGTATAGATGCAGAAGACCTGGAATCCCTGACCAATCAGAGCAGACTGGATTTTCACAGGAGGCGGTCTTAAAGAGACAGGCACTAAAACAGAGCATTTCAGACAGAGGGTGATCACAGGTATATTCAGAAAGACAGTATGAGAAACAGAATGTGTTTTTTTTCTACAAGTATCAACCTAAAAAATAAGCACAATATGTCTCCTTTAAAGGATAAAAACTATATAAAAATGTTGGTAATAATAATTGGTTGAGAAAATAATAAATAACCATTGATATCCTATCAGAGACTAAATGCTAAAAGTGTCCTCTTCTTAAGATTCCTACACTTTTGACATAGGGCCCTTTAGATGTCAGCAGAGTTTGTCATGTTTTTTGCTTTACGTCATCTTTGGGTATACAGTTGTGCCACCACTAAAATTCTCTTTGCATTCTGTCTGAACAAACCTAGAGAAAAAAATCGTATGAACTCCTGCCAGTTTTTTCATTAGGCCCTACATCTCGTGCAATCTATTGCAACTTTGTATTCTTTGTATAAACATTTACATCTTAGGCGTCTCCCTGATGCTCTTATCCAAAGTGAGAGCAATAGAACAATTGAGGAAGCTTCATTTTTCAGATGACCAACTTTGCAGACAGCCAGAGAGCCAAAAGTACATCAAAGAAATATTCTGGTTCCCTGGAATAACCAGGCCAGTAATAGAATAGATGACAGTGGAATAAGAAACAATTTCAATATATTGTACATCTCTTGTTCTCCACCATTGATACACACCAGAAACAGGAGAAAAGTTCAAGCTTAGAGTGAAAGTGGTGCAGAACAAAAGAAAAGGAACAGAAGAGGAACAAAAGAAGGGAGTTAAGCCTGGCAAAGCCACAGTCAACACAACCATGTTGAAATGATCAGATAGACCTCTCGCAGACATCTTATCAATCAGGGACAGCAGACCACAGTGTGTGTGTGTGTGTGTGTGTGTGTGTGTGTGTGTGTGTGTGTGTGTGTGTGTGTGTGTGTGTGTGTGTGTGTGTGTGTGTGTGTGTGTGTGTGTGTGTGTGTGTGTGTGTGTGTGTGTGTGTTAAAGAAAAAAAGAGAGAGAGAGCATGTGATGTGATCTGCCAAAAGATGTTTGTCTTAAGGCTGAGCACAAAGAAATGCTAACAAATTCTGTGGCAGAGGTCCGAGTTGAGTACACACAGACTGGGATCCTACACACACAGACACATACAACACACTGAAGAGAAACTACACACACACACACACACATGTGCAATCACACTGAGAAATTGCTCTCTGTAGGTCTGCAAATTTGATAGAGATCTTGCAGATTTAGGGCACTTAGCCTTGGCAGCTGAACAGACAGAGTGAAGGCATCTGTGTGTGTGTGTGTGTGTGTGTGTGTGTGTCTGTGTCTGTCTGTGTGTGTGTGTGTGTGTGTGTGTGTGTGTGTGTGTGTGTGTGTGTGTGTGTGTGTGTGTGTGTGTGTGTGTGCGCGTGCGTATGAGTCTTCTTGCTGAAGAGAACAGGAAGAGACGATGAGAAGAAGAAAAAAAAGACGGATGCTTATAATGATCTCACAGCTGGAAACATGCACAAAGCCAAGGACAGGCCTTGTCCGTTAAACAACTCCGCATTCTTTTTCGCTGCCTCCTGACAAGTCTCGTGAAAGTGTCTTTAACTTCTTCCACTAAAAAATACTAAGACACATAACTTGGAGGTAAGCACACACAGAAAGAGTTTGTCATCCTCCACATTCTGCCAAATGCTCTCTACCACTTTGGGAATCAATCACTCTGACACAGCAAAAAGAGAGATATTTAATCCTGGGATTTGGGTTTTAACTCAAAATCCATGGCTTCAATTTATCGCAGTGTGGAGCCGCACTTGGCCGGCCTTTCAACAAGGAGTCCATTCTTTACGGAGGGGGAATATTTTAAGAGTGAAAGTCTGCAAATGCAATGCATGAAACCCTTCCACCTTAAAATCATCATTCAAATAAAGATTTTAAGATTAAAGAGTCATTATACAGTCAAAAATAAAGAAGAACTACTCTGGGGGAAAAAAGCACATACTCGGATGTCAGACACCTTATCTAAGCACACAGATTTTACAATTAAGATGTGGATCACAGTGTATGAAGGATCGTGTGTGTGATGAGAGGAAATGGCTGATCAGTGACTTTTTTGGTCTATTTTTTAAGCCAATCTGTTCTCATCCCTTATTGCTGCTTTGTCAGAAACCCTTGGTGTCACATGTATGTCAATGAACTTGGTAGCTCTGTGCATCAAACTGTCACGTTTCACTTTGGTCGCTGTTTTGAACACGTGAAATATGTGGTTAATGCTGTGAATTCAAACAAAACTACGTGGTTAGGTTTAGACAACAAAACCACTAAATCAGGGTTAGGAGAAGATTGTGGATGGGGTTAAAATAATACGTTTGTCTGAGAACAGTCCAAAACTCAAAGACATTCAGTTAACTTTCAATCTACCGTAGAAGAGTCAGGAAGAAGCAAACTCAGCAGTCACACTGGAAATTTGAACCAGTATTCTTGCCAAAAAAACAAAACAACCAAAAAAAATGAAGATGTATAAAACTATTAAGTGTTTTAAAACAATATTCCATATCACTTTTGTGTTGATCAAAGAATCTATTAATCAACAATTCGTCTCCACTCTTGATAAGATATTTTAGGAATACTCTTGTAAATCAAGTTACAGTGTTCTTTGCAAGACATTGTATGAATGTGAATAATTAATTCCCATAATAATTCATTCATTATTTCATAATTCAAACAATTCAGCCATAAAATAAGTCAAGTCTTTTTTTTCCCAGTATATTTGTGCCAAAAATATGTATATGCAGAAATGTACCTACACATTGTGTGTATTTGCACACATATTTGGGTCTTTTTCACAGCAAACATTTTGGCTTGTCATGGGAGGAAGCGCACAGGTGTTAATAATCAGTAAGCCAGCATGAAGAATATACCAGGATACCTGAAAATGAAGCAGACAGTCCAGCCATCATTAATTTTAATATTTACACCAGTGTTTTTCTTACCGTGCCATTTCTAAGTTTTATCTGAAAAAGGCTTTTTATCTATATTTCTATCCAGATTCCCTTGTAGGCCTTTTGACCTCACCCAGCCACTTATGGAGCCTTCACATCCTATGGAAAATATGGTAAATAGCAAAAGCCGACATGAAAATTGCACATGATCCCTCACGTTGTAATTTCCACTGGGGCGCTCATAGAATATTTTAATACACGAGTTGCCGAGATGAGACAACCTTTGACCTTTCAACATGTCGGAGCGCAACACACGAGCCGTGAGTGGGAAGCAATGCACGCTATTAAACTTTTCGTGCTGCTGTTAGCGGATAGTTTTAGTAGCCTATAAAATGTTGTGGCATAGACAATTTCAATATGAGTGTGTTAACACTTAGTGTCATTTTTATTTGTTATTGTTTACCAATCCAGGGCAGATGCTAGCAGGTCAGGATCTGTGGGTTCGCCGTGTTTCATTTCACTACGACAACAAAAGTACTTGAACGCAATGGTAATTTCCAGTTCACAAATGGAAAGGGACATCTTTTCCATAGCACGTGAAGCATGAACATGTTGATTATGTTAATTGTAAGTGTTTCAGCCTATTTAAGCCTCCTGAGGCACATGGCCTGTAAGCTGCGCTGGATAGTCTTCTGGCTGAAGCGCTTGGTTTCCTTAATTTTGTACACTTTGTTGTGTTTTGCATATGCTGCATTCTTTTTGAAGAGCTTCTTCCATTTTTCTGAAGTTGCTCAGACTATTTTTCTGTATGTGAAGAGACCGCTCACCTTAACTACGCACACCTTGTACTACTTTCTGATAACCTTGGAGTCAAAAATTTCCTCACTGAAAATGAGGTGAAACAGGCATGATTATAAGCTCTGAGCACTCCAACCTAAATTCATTTAAGTCAAGATTAAGAGGGTCTTAACATTTCACTCATGTCTGTATGAGTTAATGGGTATTTTTAATTTGCATAATCTCAGGTAGTGTGAAGGTTTTGCCCCGTCATCAAAAACAAATCAAATTTTCTATTAACTTCGATCACCTCGAGATTATTAGTTCCAGCGTTTGAGATGCCAAGCTAATCATTTTTTTCTTTCTCTCTGCATAGTTTGTCTGCGTGTCTGATCATGTCTTACCTGCTGCTACTGCTGCTGAGTTTTTGCTACATAGCCTGTCATCATGGCATCCATACTAAGTAGATGGACTTAATAGATTCCCAGATGGCCTCTGATATGTGGCTTATTATGGAGCAAGAAGCTATCGAGAAAGAATGTTTTTTTTTTAAACTAGACAACAAGGCAGACACATGTAGAATAAATATACCAAAAAATTAAAAGAAGAAGGAGTGCGGAGAATCCTGGACGTCTCAGACAAGGATGCCACAGTTTATTGAGGCCCGAGCTGTTGACACAATACAGGACTGTGATTCAACCATCTGCAGATCAGACTGTCATTATTTTCCAGCGCTCACGTGGACCCATTCTCCACACGGCTAAATGCACCCTCATGTTCCCCTGAAACAGGACCCTCACCCCCCCACCACCACCCCACCACATTGTCTGTCTCTCTCCCTCTCTGTCGCTCGTTCCTCTGTGTTTCGGAAATTGCAGCCATATGTCTGAGGGGGACCCAGGTTCAAACACACACCTTGAGAAACAACACTATTATCTACAATTGACTTTAAACTTCAAATGTATGAAGAGAGGGAGCAATCGTTCAGTGAAGGAGAGATGGAGAGATAAAAAAGAGAGACAGGCGAGGTTAAGAGGGGTGATCTGTGTGTGTGTGTGTGTGTGTGTGTGTGTGTGTGTGTGTGTGTGCGCCCCCCCACCCCCTGCAGTCGTCTAAATCCCGGAGAAGATTGATTGCCTTCCAAGGATAATCTGTCCCAGACACTTTAAAGTACCCGTACCCCCCCCCCCTTCTCCTCTCCACCTCCCATCCACTTCATATTCCTCTCCTCTCTGTCTCCCCTTTCTCACCCTTGTCTACCTTCCCTGCCCTTTTGCTTTCACAGTTGCCGTAACTTCTGAGCAGCCTCCTGCCCTCGCCTTTAGCACTTTTCTAACCTCCCACATGATATCTTTTTTTCATCCTTTAGACGCACACCTTTCCATAAGAAGAGGAGGAAGTGCAAAAAAGCATTGTCCAGAACTTACATCTCACCTTAAATCTTTATATGAAGCAGAGATTTACGTGACATTTCACATGTCTGAAGGGAATGTATCAAACTGTCATTTTTAAACTTCCACTGTCTCCTCTGCTGTCTGAGTGGAAAAATATCACACTCTTCCCATGGTTAGTGTCTTCAATAACCCTTTATTTCCTTCTCTCCATGCTAAAACCCAAACCTATGTCTCGAGAATTTATATGACAGGATGCGTAACAAACCTCTTCCATCTGGCTTTAGGATACTAAATGAATAAAACATCTGACAGACGGAGAGGCACCTTTTGGGCCCCCTTTTTTTGTCCTTTTCACCCTGGCACCAATAAAGTCAAGGTAGCAACTGAGGAGTACACAACACTAGGAATACAGCCAAGCTAGTGTCTCTGTGAGAATGTAGCCATGTAATGGTTAGCTAACATGCTAACCATGACATTGTTAAAGGAGATCTTTGTAGGTTTTTCTCCCGTCTTGAGGTACAAAAAAAACGCTGTTAGTCTTACCAGTGTCATGTAGTGCTTTATGTCCCTCTCTGCCATTCATAGTTTTTATAGACCTGAAGGACATGAGCTTACCCGTCCCCTGAAAATACAGATAAGAAATGATTTGCAAGGATAAGTGATATTGTTGAGGACTTATTCATGAATGAAGATGTTGATTTGAGGTAATAAAATACTTAAACACTACACAGAGTCCTTTTAACATGCTGATGTTTATGTTTACCATCTTGGTTTAGAATATAAACATTTGTTAATGCTACAAGGATGACATTTTGCAGAGTAGGCCAACCCGGAAGTTACCATCAGTGGGGTATTTACCGATATATTTTATGTCGTAGAACAAAATGTGAAATCTCTTAAAGTTGTAATCCATAGCAAACAAGACAGTTGTGTCTAGCCGCCGCTTTGGCCGTAAGATGTTATTGCAGGCGAGCCTCTGGGACCTCATGTCCCAGACACATAAGAGTGAGCCTGACTCAGACTGAAGAATCAGAATTCAGACTTGAACATTTCCTTTCTTTACACTTTTACGAGTCACAAGTGAAGGCATCAGAACAATTTAGCATACATTTTAGAATGCCAGAAAGATTTAGTATGTCCCAATACATATGTCAAGTGCAATTTGTCAGATTTCAGTATGTGAACCAGCATGCTTTTCTTGCTTACCCACAATCCAGTGTGCAGCATATGTGAGCAACAGGGTCAGAGTTCAAGGGGCAATGTTAAGAAGAAATGTTCCCCAATTGTATGAAACAGTACATAATTTTGTAAGAGCAGCTAAAATTTATACTAAAAGTAAATGAGAAAATGTCAACCTCATGGGGTTCATCACTGTCTGTAGAATTCATCGTCTGGGAACCATGAATAGCAGCACTAACTTCTGTGACCATGGCTGTATGTGCCGAATTCCATGGCAATCCATTCATTCAACAGTTGTTGAGCTAGTTCAGTCTGGACTTATGATGTGGAACAAACCGTCTGATATACCACGCCAGCAGTGTCTAAAAAAACCAAGATGATGAAAGCCCGTTTTCTATGCTTTAGTTGATTAAATATTCTCTCCCTACTGTCTGTAAGGGCGCACTCACACTGTCCATCCGTACCAGGCCCCGTGCTTTAGGGTACTTGTCCCCCCCTCCCTCTCTCCCCACGGCTCAGGCCAGTTTGTACTCAAACTACCTGGGCACCGCTTCGAATGCTTCTTGCCTGCCCATACGTCATCACGCCGTAACACGTCACACGAATTGATTGACGTCATCGTGATTTACAAAAGTGTGCAGCCTTTTGGCCAAATAATGAAAAGCAGCGCAGAAAACATGGTAATGTTTTTGGCTTTGTGGTTTTTTTGGAGTCATTATGATGCGGCACAACGTTGCAAGGTCCGTCCGTCCTTTTTTCTATGTCCAAACAGGAGCACATAAAATGACGTCAGAACCGCTGTAGGCTTTGGGCACGGTACCAATGGACAATGTGTGTGCGCCCTAAACATACTCTAAACACATGCAGACATGCAAGCACACCTGCCACCTGAAGCATAGTTTAGTCAAATAAAAGGGGAAATTAGAAAACAGGAACTGGTCAAACAAGCTCGGATCCAGCCTTTATAGATGATAAACACTGAGTTCAAAACCAAAGGCTTCAAATCATGGCAAAGGGCCTCAGTATTTACAGCAGGGCTAATTGTGAAAATGATGCCCTGCTTCCCTTGAACTCCTCCTGAACCTAACAGCTTTCAAATGATGCCCCTGTGTTTGTGTTTGTGTTTGACCCCTGCAAGGAAACAACCTCCCCAGTTATCTTTGGAAAATTGCAGGGTATGAGCGCAGCTAGCCCGGAGTGCACATGGCTATTGGCTGCTGAGGCGTCTGCAGGGAGAGAAAACACATTGTTGCCATTAGTGTGTGACTCTGCTCTTAACAAACGGCTGATCTGTTGTGACACGCTTTTCCTTTCCCCTGTGGATCTGTGACAGGGTTGTATGCAGAGATAGGCTGCCGTTGGCTCGGCTTTACGAGCCATAAACTGTGTCTCTGAGATTTTATTAAGGGGGAATTAAAGATAGGTTGATTACGTTTGAGCTTTAAAAATTGCAGCCACAAACTCTGCAATAAGCACTTTTTTTCAAGTGGAGGAAGAAGGGTTTTTTTTCTCCCTAAAAAATGTTGTGCCTTTTAGTCTGACATATTTTAAGTTTCACTTCATTAAACTCCACCTACCAGGTGTGCAGGATGAGCCACATGGAATAAATCTACTGTTGATTTTGCTTCTAAATTAAAAAAAATCCATCATTTAGAAAAAGAAAAAAAACAGCAACGACAGCTGCTCTGACAAAATGATTCACACTGAAGCAAAATGAAACCACGCCGAGGTTACTTAAGTAGAAGAAGCTGCAGGGGTATTTATAGGCTGATGATAAACCATTTGACAAAGATTTTCTTAACAGGACTGTTAATGTACACATGTGCTTTCAATCTTGAAGGACATTAACCTGAAATTTAAAAAATGCTGATTGATGTTTCCATCCTTATCTCGTGCGTCAAGTGTCTTCAACACGGATAACTAATTCCATTAGAGCAGTAACTACTTTAATGCCACAAAGTATTTTCAAGTGTTGTTGTCAATTGTCACATTGGAGGATATCTCGTGCTGGCATGGACCTGCATTTGGTCTAAAGCAGAAATGCTCAGGAGCTTTGAGGAGTCAGATCGCAAGATAAAGCTTTGTTTTGGCCTCAGTTTGGAAAGCTTGCAGTCAAGTTACACTGTTAAAAAAGTCAGTTTTTATGAGTTTTCAAATTGATTTCTATTAAGTTTTATTATTTCTTTTTTTTAAATGTGAAATGTGAAATTTTGGTTAAGGTAACATAATTTTACTGGTGGCCAATTCAAATCCAATATTTTTCTTGAGAAGAGGAACCGTCTTGAAACACTTACTTGTAAAGTACAGTCCCTGTAACTTAAATCCGCTATTCCTTCATTCATCTTCAACCGGGTCGCGGGGGGGCTTGAGCAGATCCCAGCTGACATCGGGCGTGAGGCGGGGTACACCCTGGACAGGACGCCAGTCTATCACAGGACACATAGAGACGAACAGACAGACAACCATTCACACCTAAGGGCAATTTTGTAGAGTCATCAATTAACCTAGTCTTTGGATTGTGGGAGGAAACCGGAGTACCCGGAGGACACCCACGCAGACTCCACACAGAATGGCCCCAGCCAGGATGCGAACCTGGAACCTTCTCACTGTGAGCACAGTGCTAACCACTACACCACCGTGCAGCCCTTAAAACTGCTATTGTTAAAAATGGAACAAATGTTTTGCAAGCTCACACTTAACAAGAGCTAGGTCAAAGTTCAGTTCACCCAGATTAAAATGAATTTGGTCACGTTTATAGTTCACAATTTCAACTAAGTTCATAACCCCCCAAAATTTGCCAGCTGACGTACATTTCTTAAGAAGCTGCTCTGTGCTATTTCTTTAGTAGAACCTCCCCCTGGATGCTTCAACTCGATGTGTCGTTCGCTGACGGTGTGGCTACTTGTTTTGTAACATTAATGATTTGTTTGACTGATTTGATATAGGTACTATTCATTAGTTGTCACCCTAAAGTTGTCACTTTAACATTGACTCCAAATCAATGTTAAAGTTGCTATATGTAGGATGTGTAAATAGTAACAGTATGCCAACACATTCACCATATGAAGTGTAAAGGTGATAAGTAACCAAAAAGCAGGTTTGGATTAAAATGCTTTGGTATAAATTTAAATCATAACTTATACTAAATACTAAAAGCATCACACAATAAAAAATGTTTTTTAACAGTGTAAGGCGGGTATACAGCAGTAAGCTTTTGCCCATCCCAATTCTCTAACACATGACGGAGCTTGGCAGTAAATTCTCCTATTACTCAACAATAACATCCATTAGTGACAGAACTATTAACCTGATCCAGTTTGTATTGGCTGGCTACAGCTTTCACATGGCCAAGGAAGGGGAAAAAAAGTCAGAGGCATTAAGGCACTATCACACGCTAATTTAGACGCATTTCACTAAATCCTGTCGTATGGAGTTTAGTCTGGGACATTGCTCAGGCTCTTTATGGAGATTAATCCAGGCTGAAGGTGATGGCCTGTGACACTAATAACCAGCCACCCAGTGACACGGACCACCACGACAAAATGTCCTTACACTTTTTCTTAAATTCAGACTGAATATCCAGCGAATGAGATCATTTCATTTGTTTCCCAATGACATTTGATATTTAAACAGCACTTTTCCTCAGTGGTCAAGAGGCTGTCAACAACCAAAGACCACCATCTAACTGCTCTAAATCGGATCCATGGGTGGAGGAGTGCAATCAGGGTAGTGGTCCCTTTGGGTTAAAAAGGGTCTTATGGCCAGAAATATGGAAATTATTGTTTTCCATTGAATATATCCCTTAATTCTTATTTAATATGGGGAATGTTTTCTTATAAGTTGGCGGAATAAGATGGATTCCATGCCTCAGGGCTACACAATTCAATCAGTGACATATCAGTAACATACAACCTAACCAGCTCCTTTACTCGATTCTCAACAAAAACCAAGGCCTTTGTGCTTTAACAACAGTTTCTGTCTTTTTTTTCTTACATCTTTCCTTTTGTTACAAGCAGATCTGTCCTTAATCAGCAGTGTGCTCTGAGGGGTGGTTCAACAGTACTTTTTATGATGAAACCGTATGCTCATTGGTAAAACCTCAAGCCAGAGACAATAAACATCACAAACACATGTTTGTTTACCCGCCAGCCAGCGCTGAACATGTGGATGTGGTGTTGTAAACCGGTGATATTGAGATGCAGAGACTGATGCTTGTGGGAAATGGATTAGTTACAGATTTAGTGAGTCCCTTTTTTTTTTTTTTACTTACTCGAAATTAAACACACACACAAGCTCACACACATTGTTTTAAAGAGCCACTTAAATCTTACCTCAAAAGCATGTGAAGCCATTCTTACCGACTGTAAAATGGCCGTTGTCAGTCCATTCACGTGACTTTGCTGAACTTTTACGTCCATTTCACATCCTCTGCTTGGTCGACCTGTGGAATATGAGTCCCATGGGGATGTTGTAAAAGCACAGGGAGGGTCGCAATGGGAGCATGAACATCACAGACACTTCACAAAACTCTAGGACCTCACAGCAGTGTGATCAGACATGTTGTCCATCACAGAGTGCTTACACTGTCTAAATGTATTTCCTTTCAAGGAATGTGCTTTTTCACTTTCTTCAAATTGTGTTCTGTTTTAGTCTTTATGCTAGGCTAAGCTGCTGCACATTTACTTAATTTAGCATGGTATTGATCTTTTCGTCTAAAAAAAGAGGCTATCCCCCAAAATGTCAAACTATTCTTTTTTCTTTTTTTTTAATCAAAGTCTCTTATCTCTATTCTCATGTCTTTAATGCTCTAAAAAAACTTTTTGGCCTTATTATCACATGGATCTGATAATAATCGTAATCTGGTTGACAGCCTGAGCTTGTCTCCATTCTTATCTCAGTGTTCATGTGTGCATGCTTTCTCATTTCTTGAGCACTATCCATGCTGCGTACTCTTACAGTTTGTACGGGCACAAGGGCAAGGACATCTTGAGGTGGATCATCTGCGTAGGTGTCTGCATCCCCTATCTACATGGGCCAGTTCAGACAGAGGCACGTGTGAAGCCAGATTGTGCCCACCCACCCCAACTCACCCATGCCTGACTGGGAGTGTGGGAATGTGTCATCCGATAGCATACCTCCAGCAGGACCTGTGAGGACAGGTCAGGCAATCCAGCAGGAGCAGGAGAGGGACGCGTCCTGATCCGATCATCACGGCAATGCAGATGGGAAGCTAAAGGAGTAATATTTTTACAGTGCACAACTGCGCCGTGTTTTGCTGCAGATGTAGGAACATGGACTACGTGTCAATTTAAATTCTTTAAAAAGGGGTAACAGCTGCTGAGGTGCTGCAACCTGCCTATTCCGCTGCAATGGAAACATGCTCTTGGCCGTCCCAGACCTCAACCCAAATCGATGTCACACACTTGAGACTGAATCAACGCCAAGTAGACTGGAGCTGTTATGGCAGTTTTTTAATATCCCAGCACTCCAATAAGGCTGTGTGTGTGTGTGTGTGTGTGTGTGTGTGTGTGTGTGTGTGTGTGTGTGTGTGTGTGTGTGTGTGTGTGTGTGTGTGTGTGTGTGTTTTCTTTAATTAAGGGATTTCCTTTCGTCCAAATCAGCGGGTCACACATATATTTTTCCAATATGGAAGTGTTGCACAGTCTTGATGTCTGTCTTTTGAAAATGTCAAACATCCTGTTCAAAGTGTAAGTGAGAAACACAACTTTTTCCCACTGCCACGTTAAGAAGTGAAGGTCTTCTACGCACAATGTAAAGGGTGTTATAAAAATCGTTTTATTCATAGTATATTTATTTTTTTAATCTGCCTTGGAGTCTCATTCCTTTTGACCCATGAGTCATCAGCATTGAATTTGTAGACTATTAAACCACCTTTAGTTGATTTATTGACCACTTGGGGGCAGCGTAATAAGCTTAAGTTGATATGGAAAACTGTTATCAAACAATTGCCTATTTACACATCTAGCAGTTGTATAGAAACAGTAGCATTCATTTGGAGTTGTGTTTCTGGTTACCTGATCAATACAAATCCAATATTCACCCCTCCTGAGTAAAATGAGTGTCTTTTTAGCTGCAAAATGTTCTGAACATTATCAGACTGTAATTTTAATGACCTTTAGAGCATTTTCACAGAGAAAAGGTGCCTTCTGTGGGCAAAAACAACACTGATGAGAATGTTGAGTGAATCAAAACAGTACAGTTGTGCGACCCCTATTGCATCACATCATCAATTCTTAAAATCAATAATGATATTGATAAGCGCAGCCTAAAGATTTGATTACATTTATATCAAAGCAAAGCAGATGGACAACACACGGGATGCAACCACTGAAAAGTTTATTTCCAAATCCAATTATTGCCTGAACACATCATACTGAATAAATACATGAAATCAATCTGTTGTTTGATCATTTAACAACTTAGCTCATTTATGGACTCATAATGAACTACAACATTTTGTCTTGAAGTAATACTAATAAGTTATACTACTCACTCTGTAGAAGCATAATGCAGAAGTGATCAAGCTAAGTCTGACCATCGCATACTCTCCAAACCGCAGAGGTCTGGCTTTCTTAAGAACCCATTTGAAGTCCGTTAAGTCAGTCAATTAGCGGAGGGGAGAGGAAAATAGGGAAAAAGGAATAGAAAAGACACAGAAAGACAAAGAACAGAGACAAACACTATCTGTTAGGGGTACAATTCATATATATGTATCACAGAGGAACTATATGCATTCATGGCATACAATAAGGGACAGTCTGAGGGAGTTTGGTGGAAACAATCTCTATCCAACTATTTCTTGATCCTTTGGTCCCTGTGAGGCCGTCAGCACTGCTAATCCCAATTGAGCTGTTCACAGGAGAGCACAGGAATTAAACAGAATTAAAGAGACAAGTTATGTAATTGCTCATAAGCACACTGTTTTCTTTTCCTAACCCTTATCAGCCACATCGTTTAGATAATGTTTCTTTTGCCATCAAGTCTAAATATATCCAAGTAGGGTAATTTCCCTTTCTCTCCTCCTCCATCTTTGTTCCCAGTGGAGCGACAAGAAAACATGTGAAAAAGGTTAATGCAATAACCCAGATGTGACAGATATGAGGTAACCTTGTATTATGCAATATGTACCACAACAGATGTTCAGATGTATTAAGTCAGAATCAGCCTGAATGTTTCTCGAATGCTGGATATTGTCACACAGTAACTTTCCTCGATCTGTTCTGACAGATTCTTACGATTTCTTAGATGTAGCAGATGACTCCTGTAGGAAAACAGCTATTCTAAGTCTACAGCCACTGAGCCCTTATCTCGATGTATCCAGAAGACTTCACATTAAAACTGAGCGTCAGAGTCAAGAGCTTCAGCCCTGAGTCATTCCTGAAACCTGGCTATGGCTGACACAATATGAACAGCTTATTTCCACTGCCATACACATTAATGTACAAAACATGTAGAATGGAACAGTGCTTTTGAAAAAGGGTGATACATTTCACACCCTGGTCTGTTGCCAGTGCCAAATATTGGATGCACGGTGGGAGTTAAACATAATAAGGACATCTTTCCACAATAGATGTACATGGGGCCATAATTCCTGTGTGACCTATCAATAGCGCTGATGCAATATTGCACCCCCCAATCCACCACATTTTTGCCTTGTCCAGAAAGTGCACCAAATCACAGACGGTGTGGTTCTCAAAGCTCTCGCCACTCATTTCTGCAGAGGTACACAAATTAAGAAAATATAGTGTCCCCCTCTGGCATTACTGGTCTGACTGAGTAGTTACTTAGCCACTTATTCGGAGTATAAGTTGTTACAATGGTCTCCAACCATTCTGACGACCGTACTCTGCTCCCGATGAGTGATTCTTTACGGCGACATGGGAATGCTTTCTAAAGTCTACAGTAACAAGCAATCAAATCGATCGGTTCCCCGACAGAGATCATTTCAACCTCCCTGTGTCCAGACATGATCCTATGGTCTACCTCAGCCCAGAAGTGATCATGGCAGAGCTCAGTGTCCCGTGGGAGGGAGTGATGGAGGCAGCGTTCGAGAGGAAAAAGGACAAGTGCACGGAGCTGGCAGCTGACAGAAGAGAAGCAGGGTGGTTGGCAGTACACTACCCTGTGGAAGTTGGGTGCAGAGGCTTTGTTGGAACATCCACCCAGCGCCGCCTGAGGAGTGTGGGAGTGACCAGTGCCAAGCTGAAGAAGGCTTTAAAGGGAATGGCAGGAGAGGCAGAGCGAGGGAGTTTCTGGCTTTGGCTAAGGAGGAAAGATAAAGGCATGATGAAGGCAAGGGTCCTAGGCTTAGCTGCAGGGGGCGTCAGGGAGACATCCCTTACGTTGCTCCACCACTGTGAGATGTTGTGGGATTAAAGCAGCTGGGATGAAAACATCAATAAAGGGTGGCTCCTGGCTGATGACCCTTCAAGTACCCAACTGGCACTGTCGGAGGTGTGTCAGGCAGAAATGCCCAGCAGGTAGCCCTTTACCTGTGCTTGCACCTTCATGGCAATACCTTGAATAGTTTTTGAGACAGTTCGCTCAAAAACCACAAATGACAAACCCATGGTGGCTCTAGAAAAGAAAAGTCAGGGCTCACCAAAGTCAACATGGATCATCTTCTGGGAACCATGAATGTCTGTACCTAATGTTGTGCCAATCTGTTGATAAGATGCTAAGATATTTTACTGAGCAGAGAGCTTTAACTTGATTGTGGTAAATAAAAAAAATCATGGTGAGCCATCCATTAGTTGAGATATTTTAGAAAGAAGTGGTGGCTTCTCCGATTTAACCTAGTTAACCTTATCTGCCCTTTCCTATCATACAAAATCTTTTAATGTCACTGTCTGGGGAAATGGGGGATGTGCAGTATAAATGGACTTAAGTGAGTTTGTATTAACACTGGAAACACGCTCTCTCTCAACAACAGTGAGTGAAAACCCCTCTGGCTGAGCAGCTCATCCAGACCACAAGGCATTTTATGTTTATTATTTAACTGTTTATAATGAGCATTTCTCAGACTTGAGAAGTGAAAGTTAACCTCCATTAAAACTGCATTTTTGTGTGTTTAATCTAACTAAAACATATAGTCAGAAGAGGACCCAGTGCCCTGTACAGGCTGTTCAATGAGACTTCTCTTGACATGTTAATCACATTGATGTTGGAAATGAATCCAAGTGGTTAATTGACTGCAACAGATGTTCTCATGTCTCAATGGGAATGTGTTGAACTCCTGTAGATCAGTGAAACGTGCAGGCGTTGTGCTCCTTCAAAGAACCATGTCAGCGAATAAAAAGAGGGCGCGGAGGTCCATTGAGTCTCTATTTACACAAATCAAAGCAAGGAGCTGATAACAGAGGGAAAAATGGCTGAGGTGTTTTGGATCAGTCATAGCAGTAGTGTCTATTATATAGCAATGGATTTATCATTTCAAACATCTACAAAAAGCAATATTAATATCTGTTTCTTCTTGTGTGGCCTAAACTACTTTATCCCCAAAGGAACCGCATATCATCCCATCTGGTGTGCCCATTTGTTTCCACTAAACAGATTTCCGTGTTTTCGTGTCCGTTTATGATGAATGATTTTTCTCTTGGTCTTTTTTTCTCCTCCCAACTACACCAAATCTGTTTCCTTTGCAGAACAACGTTTTTTTTTTTTTTTTTTTTTAAACACATGCTTAGATGCATGTAAGGTTTTTCCAGTTGCCCGGAAACAATGGATCCATTCTTGGCAAATTTCCCCTCATTCTAAATTTGAGTAGACACTGGACTGTTGCATCCTCTGTACTTTCTGTTCTTGTTTCACAACCCCTTTGATTTTGTCTTCTCTCCCTCTGTCTCTGTCCTATTCAACAGCAGTTAGTGTCATTTGGGTTTAAAGACCAGCCGAGTGACGCTCTGTTTCTCTGGAGTGAGCACATGTTTAGCTATATGACAGAGGCTATTTGTGATTTTCACAAACATGTGGGGGCTGCCAATGAAGAAAAGTATGGAGGCTTGAATGGAGTTTTAGCATTGTGGTTTGAGTCTGGTGGAACATCTCTGTACTGTTTTACATTATATGGTACATTCACAAGCCTGGATCGGGGTGCAGTGTCCTTGCAAATCGTTTACAAAAACATACCATCATTTTCAAAACTCATTTCCACCCTTCGGGAATTGTTTCCATTCATGACACTGGCTTAGAACAGACATCCATCACGATATTTCTTTTTCTTTTCTTTTTTATGTCACATACCAATGCAGCTGCAAGCACTGACTGGTTGTAATCACGCTTGCATCTCCAAATCCATCTTTATTGTGCATTTCATTTCTTGTGGGGAAAAGGGTTTTACAGCAACATTAATGCACTTTTAATAAAAAAAAAATAATAATAAATGAACAAAACATGAAACTTGTGTCATGCATAAATAATCTGCCCAGCCCATCAGGATTACAAGACTATTCCATTATTTTGTGGAGAAAAGAAAAAGTATAGCAGACTAGGAAAACAAAGACTTTAGGAAACAAAGCTATTGATTAGGAAAGGTCATGGATTAGCTTAAAAGACAGTTGTGGACAAATGTCTGTGACGTACATAGTTACGGTATGACTGTGTGATGTGGTTACTTGGGATAACTTCAAAACCCACCACCCCCACTTCCTTCTTTATGCTGATTTTTGCACTCTTCATAGGCCACCTGACTTCCTCCTATCATAATAACTATGGCCACTATAGGTCACCGCCTAACAACAAACATAAATAAGTGTTGTAATAAGCTGCTTGAACAATCAACCTTTTTTTATGAGGATGATCTGTAAGTGGATGTACCTTCTTTAAATCCAGATGTGCAGAAAACATGCTGTAAAGAAACTTTGATGTGTAAAATAAATGGAGTTCCCCTTTAAGGTTAGCAATATGTCATCATATCTTTTTCATTATCATAGCAAGTGAATCCAAATATTTTTGGCACCTGAACCTTTTCATGTCAAAGCATACTTGAATGCATTAACGTGCAAGAGCTGCCAACAGCCCCTGCTTGCACCTGGATTAACAGATGATTATTGGGATGGATTTCTGATCTCAAGGCAGCTAGTTTCAAATGGCATTTTCTCCATACACAGACTTTTTCAATTATTCCAAGAAACTGTACAAGTTTAAACTGTTTTTAAAGAAATAGCTCAGCTCAGTGGGTTTATGGAGAGAGTTAAATTTGTTAAAAAATGTATTTAAGATTTTGTATGATGCAGAATTAAAAGAAGTAGGATAAGAAAAGTGAGAGAAGAAGAGCAGAGATCAAAACTAAAAAGTAAGGGAGTGGACAAGCACAGGCTACTGAAGCTTGACTGTTTGTATAAACACAGAGAAAATAACAGCATTAAGTATGTGCCATATCCAGTTTTAGGAGACTATGTATGTCCCCTTACGTCTCTGATAAATAGTGCTTTTACTTTCCTCAACATGTTATCTAATAGTCTAAGCATGGCTGGATGTGAGATACTGTTTCGAGAATTTGTGTATGGAGATATCAGCCGGCCATATGTAAACATTATCTGTCATTCCTTTGTAAAGCAAGAGTGAGAGTGAGGGGGGGTAGGGGGCTTCGTAGCGAAGAGGGTGACTGACTGAGAAAGTGAAAAAGGTGAAGGGGGGATGAATGGAAGCTGGATATTTAAGAGCATCAGGAAATAACGATGGTCCCTCAGAGCTCCTAAATAACCTTTACCAGGACAGGAAGCGGCTCCATCAATCATCATGAGAACAGCTCGCTCGCTCTCTCTTTCTCTCTCTCTCTCTCTCTCTCTCTCTCCTCGGGCACTGAACCCAACAGACGCACCGGTGCAGCTGCTCCAAAGTGGCCAGCCTTCCATTTTCATTCCTATCTGTCTATGAACACACAAACACACACACACACACACACACACACACACACACAAACACACACACACACACACACACACACACACACACACACACACACACACACACACACACAGATTGCAAATGTGCACACACACAGCTGGGATTTAGTCAACAAGGTAATTACAGGACTACAGTTGGCCTCCAAACCAGCTACACCACTGAGACACTGATTGATGTAAAGGAGAAAGGTTGATGATAATAATACAAGATGGCAGCAGTGTGTGTGTGTGTGTGTGTGTGGGTGTGGGTGTGTGTGTGTGTGTGTGTGTGTGTGTGTGTGTCTGTCTGCTTCTCTGTCTGTCTGTCTGTCTGTCTGCAGCTAGAGCCAGGAGAAGAAAGTTAGCCTAGCTTAGCATGAGAGCATTTGAGACAGAGCATAGGGTGAATTTTAGAGCTGGTGCTTTTGCACACTAAGACAATAGAAAGACGTGACTGAGGCTGAGCTGCGATGCAAACACACACAAAGGCACACTTTCTAGCTAAAGTCTGTACACTTAGTAATTTAAAAACCTTGCTTTACCACACCTGTCTCTGAACTTGGCCTTCATTTAAATCACCACACACCTCTAACATTTCACGACTGTATCTTGCACGTTTGGGACACTATCGCTGTGACGAAATCTGTCTACAGACCGACATACACTTAGCGGGAAACACGGTTGTGAGTATTTTGCTAAATGTCTCCAGGGCCACATTTTGCTATAATGACACTCACACAGGCCCACAAGGTGAAAACAATAACAGCATCTCTGTCGCAACTGGTAATTAACATGATTTATTTTGTCAGTTGGAAACTACCCATGTTTTTGTTTGTTATATGATAGCGTGGGTGGGCATGCTTACCTACATTTTGACAAGATCTCAGCTTTGCAGTCTGTAGACAGTGAAGATGGTTCATCTCTCGCTCTCCTCTCTCTCTCAACTGGTGGAGAGATGCCATTAAAAATAATGAGCTTCCCTTCACCTCCCTGTGCTTTGCAGCCATTTAACAGATTCTTCCACTGGTACAGAGTGCTCACTGTACTAGGCAAATGTTTAATAGTATTTTTTCTCTTAACTGTTACATTCTCTTTATTTTTACAGTGTGAGGAAAAATTCCCAGCTGTAGTGGGTAACCCATTAGTGGCTCATGTGCAGGCAGATTACCAAGATTCGTGTTGTGCCTGAGTGTGTTAAAAGTTGGGTTGTTCATTGGGTCACAAGCAGGGCAGGAAATTAAGTTTTTCCACTGAGTGGACACAGTGAGTGGTCGTATATAAACATAGGCAGACACTTTTTATATTTTAGCAGCCAGATGTTTTATGTCTTTTGATTGTTAAAAATAACTGTGTTTTGAAAATGTGCTTCATTCGCTGCCAGAGATAGAATTTACCAGCATTTGGTTTCACTTTCTAACAAATTGCCTTGGTTGCAACCTCATTGCACAACATTTGCTAATTGAAAAAAAACAAACACATTTAAGTCAGTAATTAAGACACAAAATGTGGGGTACCCTTGAAACACTAATTGGGCTCAAGCACATCACATGTCATGTTATGGTTTCAAATGATGACCTTTCAAGAGCAGGTTGACTGACACTCACACCTGGCAGCTTTCAAGTGCCACTGTGGTTTTCTAACGCTGGCATCAGTTCTGCTTTATATATCTGCTACATTTTTTTAATATTTAATTTTTTGTCCTTGAATGGGTTGAATTTTAAAAAAAATTCTGTGTTTATATGACTTAGCCTATGGATCCAACTGCTCTACATGTGTGGGATCCAATCAATCTCATTTGTGCCCCCCACCCCCTCCCTTTTCCGCTTGTCAATAGCTCAGCTCCGGTTATCAGGTCAGTGCATTTTCCACATATAGGCCTCTCACATGTGGGACGCTGACTGGAGTAGGATAAATGGATAGAGAGAGATACAGAGCAGCCTCTGGGCAGCGCAGAAGACTAGCGCTTTTACTGTTGAACAGCACTGCCCCATAATGACAAGGTCACAAGTCAAATCTTGAAAATGACTCATGTGTCCAGCAAGCTTTACTTTTGTTCTTATTACACTCATTTTTAAGAAACCTCGCTGTATTTTAACTGTGTGCTAAAAGTGAATTTCATGTGGTAAAACCATGGCCAAATTATTCCAACGGTTCAATGGTTTTGACTTTTCCTTTCCAACAACTGCACCCTTGTTAGCTACAATCCTTGCAATCAAAGCACCAAAATCCAATCCAAGAGCCTTTGTGTGCCTACTCCAAGAATGTGACTTAAGTGCATCAGTTAAATAAATTACTTCAATAAATGCCAGCAATGTAAGCCCTTAGAGGTCCCTAAGAAAACAATGGAAATCCTAAAGACTAAAAAGAGGATATTTTCATTAATGTGGAAGGCACGGACTGTAAAAACAAGTCTACTACAGTGGGGGGATTTCTTTTCTGATGCAGAGATTAGTCAAAATGTATTTTGACAGTGTAACAACAGTATTTTTGTTAATCTTCCCATCCAATCTCTTGACTGTGCTCAGCCACCTTGTGTACACGGGTTGTCACGTCTGGACAATACTCCTGCAGTAACATGGTTGACAGGGGCCCAGAAAAAACACACTTTTCACACCCTTCACTGTCGCAGGCACAGACAAGCTCACAATCACACACACATACACATAAATGTTCAAAATTCCCACATGCACAGTCCCGTTTCAGAGTCTGCTCCAGTAAAAACATGGGGAACCACTTGCCAATCAACTGACTGGAGAACAAGCGGGTCAAAGGTCGCTGGAGTGTTTATATGTCTGATCATGAAGTGTGTGTGTGTGTGTGTGTGTGTGTGTGAGTGTGTGTGTGTGTGTGTGTGTGTGTGTGTGTGTGTGTGTGTGTGTGTGTGTGTGTGTGTGTGTGTGTGTGTGTGTGTGTGTGTGTGTGTGTGTGTGTGTGTGTGTGTGTGTGTGTGTTTGTGTGTGAAAAATTCACACAGCCCATATTCAGAAACTGTGCATTTAAACAAGCCATCAGGATGGTTGTGATGTCACAACTACACTAAATATAGGTTGATAGTGCCGCTACAGTGCCATTACTGTCATTCCCCAGCTGCAATGACAGAGGGCAATGCAGAAGATCTGGAAAAGCTGACCAATCAGAGCTAACTGGTGCTAACTTTGCAGGGCATTGAGCTTAAAGAGATAAGTGCTAAAACAGAGTGTTTCAGACAGAGGGTGAATATAGGTAAATCCAGACACACACTGAGAAAAAAATGATTTTATTGGACATTAAAGCATGTCAACATTTTCTGGTAGAATCCTAAAATACAAGTAGGAACTTGAATCCCATTAACTGCGAGTGTGGTTCGATCACTTTGATTGACATGGATGTCAAAACAAACCATTGACATCGGCTTTTGATTCCACAGAAATATGTGACATCAGCTTTTGCTGACTTAAGGCCCCTACACATGATATGCGGTAAAAATGCTTTGCGCCGGCTTTTCCATTCATTTCCTATGGAGGAGGCAGTAGCGCCCAAGGTAGCGCCGCGCACCGCTCAGATTTGCCTCTCTGCCGTTAGGCTCAAAGTTCACATCCAATGAAGAAGCAGACAGAAGCTCTGAGTGTGATTTTTACGTTTCCTAGGCAACCAGAAAGCGACATCAAGCCAGCTAGAAAGATGGAGGGAAAGCGTATTGTTTTTGTGAGTTTCCCGATCTATTTAACATTACATTAAAGTTACATTAAAGTTGTATCATGATCTCATGCTTGGAGGTTAATAAGCAATCACACCAGGTTTGTGAATAGGCAGTTTACGAATTGGTTTAGTTGAACGTTGATTTGGCCGTTTACTGGATCCCTGTGCCCAACCTCCCGGTGAGCAGCGCAAAAAGCTTACCGTGTGAAGGCCCCTTTAGCCCCACCCACTTTAAACCAGTGAGAAATCAGCCACAATAACAATCTCTAAACTAAAAACAAAAAACAAAAAAGGTTCAAATTTTGGCCAAACAATTTGTATTCATGTCGGACCCTTATTCTCATAGTAAGATGCTGATTGAGTAAATGTGTTTTTAGGGACTTTAAAGGGCTGCAAAAAAAAACTTGGCCAGAGAAAGCCATACTGCTCTGTGTCTTTCATAACCCTTGGCGTCCTCCTACTCCGTCTCTCTTGGCAAGGAGAAATATTTCACTGTACGTCCATGGTAAATGTCTTTCACAACCCTCGACTTCCTTCCCATTCTCGAACCTTCCCCTGCATTTCAACTTAGTGAGACGAGTAGTAAAGTTGTCATCTTTGCCACTGAAGTGGGTCAACATTTATCTAGAGACGGCTGGAACGGGATTCAGCCCGAGGATGTAGAGTCCCTCGCCCATTTCTGAATCATAGCTCAGCAAGACACAGTCCTGTTCTCTTTTATCAGACCAAATACTTTTCAACAGCAACCGGAGTAAAGAATCACCAATGGTGTGCCAGTAAAGTATATACAGTATTGAGGATGGATCATATTAACGTTTGTAGACGGGGACTTTTTAATTGAATTCCTCTACTTTTCAAAGAGGCACACCGTCCAAGTGAACAAGTGATTTTCTTCCTTAAAGTTTTATTTTTCAAGTGAAACAGTCATTGATACTTAATAATAATAAGTTTCCCATGTAGTTCCACTTGCTTTATACATTTTATAGAAAGGAAATCTAAAACCATAGTAGCCACATGATCAAATATCCTGCGACGACCATCATCAAAAAAGAGACTAAGACTTGATTCTTGTGTGGGTTTTTAAAAAAATGAATGGATAGATATAGAGTGCAGGGAGCTAGTCTTTGTCTGTGAATAGACAAAGGGTCTTGTCTTTATCTCTTATGGTTTTCTGTGATAAAAGGTATTGGTTGGTTGTCAAGGTTACATGAAAGGATTTAATGACACTGGAGAGTTTCACACTTAAATACGCAGCCCTTATGCCACCTTGAGGGATATGGGGATTCACCCAGCAAACAACTCTGAAGCCTCATTTTAATATAAAAATGTGAAAACAATGTTAAGGTCCCATGTTATTAAAAAGTGACATTTCTACCTTTTTTTATTGTAATGCATGTTGAGGTGCTATATAAATTATGTGAAACTTTCAAAATGTACAATCCAAAGAGAAATGCACACAGCCTGCATTCAGAAACTGTGCCTTTTGAAACGAGCCGTCAGGATTTCTCAGTCATTCACCGCCTGCAGTGACGATGCAGAGACATCAAGAGTGCAAATGCAGAAGACCCAGAAACACAGACCAATCAGAGTCGACTGGACTTTTTTAGGACGGGGTTTTAAAGAGACAGGCGCTAAAACAGAGTGTTTCAGACGGAGGGTGAATACAGGTAAAATCAGACAGGCAGTATGAGAAAAAACAATGTGTTTAATCCACAATAAAGCATGTAAACATGTTCTAATAGAAACCCAACATACAAGTATGAACCTGACGGATAATAATATGTCCTCTATTGAAAAAAAAGTATCACTTTATCGTTATGAGCGAGGAAGAATTTGCACGTTATCTGTCAAGATTGAGTTTAACTCCCAGAGCAAAAAAACATTACATAATATACAGTAGGATTCAAGTGTTTCAGCAAGGATTTCAATTATCCACTCTCCTTTCTGGTGGATAGTATATCAGTTTGTAACAAAACTCTGCGAATAGTGAAGAAAGTCATTACTGCTAATGCGTCTCCTTGGCAGACAGTTTAGCTTACAGCCAGGCACTTTATCAAACAGCGCTATAGGCTGATGACAGACTACATGTCAGAACCCACCTCCAACTAAAACATCCACACATTCATATTGCTTACAGTAATGGGTATTTAAAAAAAAAAAAGAAGCCCGGAGGTATATCGAATGTGAGATACTTAAGAGAGGTTTCATATGCTGCTGTCTTTACACATCCTCATGAAAATTGCATAAATTAGTCACAGGAGGAGAAGCTGGCTCAGTTTGAATAAAGATCAAATGCTTCCCCTCAGCAGCATAATTACATTTTTATGCTTCATTATTTTTGATATTGCTTCTGAAATGCACAGTTACGTGAGAACAGATCACGTCAACTGGCAGATGGATTTAGTCCCAGATTAGAAGTGTGATACACATAATAAGCCTTTCATCTGGTGCAGGTGCTGCTTTCTCTCAGATAAAGAACTCAATATTCTGCCAACATGACGGAATAGCATTAGGTGGACAATTAAGAAATCAAACAATTACTTTCACAAATAAGTTTAAACTATATCTTTACATTACATTTAGGACTAGGTGTGCCTGTGACTGACTATGATTGTATGTTGTCTCCATCTAGTGGTGGCTAGTGGTCAATACAATATCCAAAAATTAGAAATGTCCATAAGTGCATGCAGTGTTCATAATGTAAAGTGTCAAAATTACATCTACTGATGCACTCTACAACTTCTTTATTATAGTCTTGATAAAGGTAGGGTTTTTTTTTTTGCAAGACTTCACCCACAATGCACAAAGGAAAACTAATTGTGGGTAGCGCAACACTTTCAGAAAGCAACCAGAAAGCCAAATACAGTGTTATTTAAGAGATTGCATGTTAAAGAAGAGACGGAAGCATGACTGTATCTGTATTTTAGAGAACAGAAGAATGTATAATATTAAGATGACCTATTTAGCAAAGAAATGTCTGTGTCTTGGAAGACATTTAGGTTAGACCGAGAACCACACTTTACACTTTACAGAACTTAACTCTGGAAAAGCATTACTGAAGATTTTGTGGGCCCATGTTTCATATTTGTACAACTTTCAGTTGTGAGTAGTTGCAGATTCATTAAATTGTAAAAGGGGATGCAAATATGAAGTGTTTTGAGTGGGGGGAAAAATGTAAAATAAGATTGTTGCTTTACAAAGAAAGTAAAGAAATGTATTTTTTAGTTCTAAAAGTTTTATTCATGGCACAAAACACAAACACTGCTTATACGGTTTTACATTTAGATTTGTTCATTTGTTTGATCAATAGCACATTAAGCATTTGTTCTATTTATAAACACAGTCATATGCTCATTACTCATAACAACAAACAAAAAAGGGCTACTGATAATGTATCACAATGATGGGTTACAAAAACTCAAATGTAGAAATACAACAGGAACAATGTCCCCTGACCTCTAGGGGTCACACTTCATGATCTCTCTGAGGCAGATAGTAGCATAGCAGGAGGTGTCCAGATCAAAGTTTAAAGTTAAAGTGAGTGAGTCCTGCTTCCCTTCTATTGTTGTTCCGTTTAGCTGCCGGTCACTATTTCTACTGCTGTTTCCTGTCACCTCTCCTCCCTCCACATTGGCTGCTCTCTGCAGATGGTAGCTGATGTTGCGCGGTAAGGCCAGTAGGGGGCGGTAGCAGCCAGGCAAATTTAGTTTGAGGCTGCTGACTCTGAAGCGACAGTCGTCCAGTCCATCTCTGGCCAGTCTCTCCTGGAACCAAGTCCCCATGGTGTTTTCCGGATACTTCACAGTGTTCCCCGGCATCGGTAGTAACACCTGACAGGATAATTGAAAAAAAACACAGCAGCAACAGTTGTGAGAGAAGGAGAATCAGTGGCATTTAAAGTAGAGGTATTTCCCTAAACTACATACATGTTCCAGTGCGTACACTCCTTCTTGCTCTTCTTGGTCCGTCACCACATGGATCTGGAAAAAAAAAAAAGAAAAAAAAGGAAAGGTCAGTAGCGCTAACATGGTGTTTGCAAAATGGCATGGTGTCCTGACATTTAGAGAGTGTCGTGCAATCAGAGGTCATAAGTACAATCCTTAAAAAAAAAAGGTGCCCTTTACTGCTAAAATGTCCCTGGGGTATTTTTTTGGCTAGCAAGATTAGTATGCAAGATACTGTTGTTATTTAAGAGACCCACCAAGACCACAGGATCGTCTTCTTCCCCCTAAGGGAGAGTTTTTTTTCCCCCGACAGACTTGACAATTCATGAGCCTTCACTGGCCAATTTCCCCTAGTTGTTTTTTTTTTTTTAAACTTTAGTTCCTGATTCTGCAAAACATAAAATTCGATATTTTACTTTACAATGTTCTGCTTTTGAGATGTTGCCTGCACACTAATTTAAACCCAGACACTATATATTCCTATATATAGTCCAAGCTTTCACCACGTCAGGAAGAGACTGACCCGTATAAGCAATAGCCTGGAGGGCGTAAACGTCACAGGCGTATGAAGTCACATACTTAATCTGGCTCAAAACAGTGTTTGCTCCAGGGTAGCAGGTTAAAAAGCCTGCTTTACATGCTACATATTGAATTTCTTTTTTCTCTCTCTTTTCTATACTAGCCTTAAAAAAAAAGATTATCGCCTCTTACCTGAGCGGAGCTGCTCTCTCCAGTGTCCACCTGCATCCACACCAGGTCTCCTTGCCTGGCGCAGTGGCCCAGAGTAGTCAGCCTGTGTGCCACGGCCTCGTTCCACACTCTGACAGCCACAAACAGATAGCACACTTATCACTAAAAGAATAAACCAGTGGGCTTTGATTCCCCAAACTGATTATTTCCAGAATCGTTCAAGATTTATTTTTTAAAAGTCAGATTCTAGCTCTGGGACTCAAATGATAATAATGCATAGAATGGCCCAAACTGGGGTGAGGTTAAACCCTGAAACTGAATGGGCCAATCTAGCTGTGGGATGCAAAGATATAATGTTGTCTCCTTTTTTTTTAACAATCTCTGTACGTTGTCCTTATCTCCCAGTTGCTGCAATGGAGCATAAGTTGCAAATATATTGGCCCCATAAAAAGGGGGTGTTTCGGATTTTTTTCCTTGCAGCTGACCTGCTACAGTAGGCGTGTGGGTAGAAGACTCTCATGCTGTGTGGCAGGCTGAGCCAGGCTTGGGTACAGCCATCCGGACCTGTACCGTAGCGGTTCAGGGCCCGAAGCATCAGTCGCTCCCTGGCCTTCGACAACGGCATCAGCGCCAAAGACTCCTTTGCGTTATCTGGTTTGGAGAAGCGTGAGAACACTTAATACATATTGCTCATGCTCAAAGTTTCTGCAAACTAAATTGACAAGTTTTTGGAAAGCAATTTTGACATCATCTTTGGCCACGGAGTGTCCTAGCTCTAACCTGTTTGGAGGAAGTGTCTCTTCGCTTGGCTCTGAGGATCATTGCCGTCCTCTGGAGTGAAGAAGAGACGAACGGCGCCCACCTAACGAACACACACATCACAGCATACACTAACAACACAGTACCGATGAGTCTGATAGCAAATAAGTGTGAATTATTTGACCGAGATGACACTCTTCCTTCTGTTTCAAGCTCCATGCAGTCAGTGATGCGCCTCGTTTCACAGCATGAAGGGTACAAACATCTGGCCGTGTGCATAACTGCAACACTTACCATGTCTTCTTTGAGTAAAGCTAGTCCCACACAGTCAGACTGAACGCTTTGCACGCTCCCAAACCTCTGTGGTCCATAGTAGTTGACAAAACCTTGGCCCTGCAAAGAGCAACACACCAGGTGAACTTGGCAGCGGCTGTCTTTCTGTAGCACAGCTATTTTGAAAAATCACTAGCATCATTACTGATGCAGTATTACTGAATAGCAGTGACACAGAAACAACAGGCATCCATAATTTAAGCATGAGACTGGTAATGCTCAGTTGTTATTTTAATGTAAACAAATATCATAGACAGCAACAAACTGTCTGTCAGTAAGGGAAATCTGTCTTTCCTGCCCTGTCCGTGGCAATAAGCGCCAAGTCCATAGGGTCCTACTGAAGACTTAAATCTTCAAAAACCTGTCACACATTTGATTGGATTTTTCAAAAAACAGCTATGTAGAATAGACTACATCAAACATAGCCGAGGTAGCTCAATTTGTGTCTTATTTTGATCTTTAACTGTCTGCAAAAATGCTGTATGAATGGCTTAATCACTCCTACAAGACACAACATTTGGATCAAATGTGCCAAGATTTTTCTTCTGCACATGAATAAAACCGTACAATATATTTTGCTTTAAAATCATTTTAAATGTTGATGTGACATCTACATAGAATTGAAGATTGAAGTGGATAGTTTGTGGTTCATGTGCAACAATTATACTGCGTATCTAGATATGATTGGGACAAGATTTGTAACAGTAACTGAATGCATGTGACAATATTCACTGTTGTAAGCCTTCATCGTGCTGAAAAATACACAGAACGCTAATGTTTGATGTCACAAACATCAACCGTATTACTGATTCAATTAGATAATAAATGTAATGATACCTTGACATTCTCCACTGCTTCTTTAACCAGTGCTGCTAGGCGAGTGTGTGTGTCTGCACCAGAGGAGTGGGCGTCATTGGCCCCGTGTGGTCTCAGGTCGCGGACAACCAGGTCAAAGTGGTTTCCCCGCAGTTGTCCAAGTCTGAGAGGCTCGTTGACGGAGCGGATCTGAGACAGACACATCCCTCGCTTCTCAAACTCAGCCGTCTTCTCTTTCAACCTTGTGATGAATCACAATAAATAAATAAATAAGTCGGTTCTTAATCTCTGGCATTTATTTCAAGGCTTATAAGGGAACTCCCACAAAAATAAAGAACCTTAACATCCTACAATTATTGCAGCTTTTCATCTCGCAAAGGGAAAAATGAATTCCAAACGAAAGAAAGAAACACAGATCTACCGTTGAGTTGAGACTTTCTTCACCACCATGGACTGGTAGGTGATGGCTCTCTTATCTTTTATCCCAGCATAGGTGAAATCTGACGGGAGGACCCCGAGAGCAGCTGCCATGTAGCTGATGGCCTCCAGAGTCTCCAGGTTCTCCTTACGCAGAGTGAAAGCTGTGGGAGAGGGCACACACATAAGTGTCGCTTATGTGGAATCAGATTAGAACATGTCATTATTTCTACTACATCTACATTATTTCAATTTGAAATGCCCTTACTTCCCCTCCCTATTACATTGTTTGGATGTTTAAAGATACAGATTGGCGTGTGACTTTTCAACGGAAGTTGCAGGAACTTCTAAGTCCCTTGAAAAACAATAACAACTGCTTTGTTCCTTCAGCACATTTTTTTTCTGTGTTTTGACCGCATAATCCGCCGGTGTATGAAAAACCAACATGACGGGACAAGGGCTGTTAATGGTCGCAGGCAAACACACTGCATTCTGTGTGCCTGTCGTTCTATCTAAGAACATGTTAAAAAAAAATGTACTTTTTTGTCTCACTTGAATGAACTGCAGAGGAGGAGAATAAAAATCAAAGAGCATTTGTCTCGTTACTGCGGTGAAACAATCAGAAAATAACGTTTTATTTCTCTCATTCACAGCACTGTGCCGTTAGGTTCTGAACTGCTTATTGGACAAAATCTAAAATTTGAAGATGTCTCCCTTGGACTATTAAGAATATTATAATTAAAAAGTTGCTATTCTACCCCTTACCGGTGTAAACGTCTTCTTCTTTACGTTCCTCTGCGGTTCGTTTCTTTGGCCTCCCTTGCTCTCTCAGCCTGACCGAGATCGCTGTGGTCCCCTGGTCAGTGAAGCTTTTAGTCTCCACCAGTTTGCCAAACCTTCGGCTCAGGAAGTGGTGGACCACCGTCCTGTGATCCTTATCGTCATCAGGCCCAAACGTATAGGATGAGCCTCGCACTTTGGCATCTATGAACCTGAAGAAGTCCTCTGCTTCGTCCTCTGTAACCAGCTGGGAAAGTTCTCTGTAGTCTGGGTCTTCCCTTACCCTGATCTCAGGCTGAATGGTGACGGTCATGAGAAAGGGGAATCGGTGTCTGACGGCCCGGTGGACGTTAGCTCTGTGGTGTTTGTCGGCAAAGGATCCCAGAGATAGATCCTGCTTGGACGGCTTTTCTTTGAGAGTTAACACAAACTGCTCGAGCTCTTCGCTGACAGACTGGCCTAAAATCACACTTAAATCAAAACTGCCTGGACTAGGTATGGTGACATCTAGTCCGCAATCAGCTGAAACATCAGTGTCCTGTGAGGAATAATTATTCCACTTAAATTCTGCACTGGTTTCATTACTTTCATCTGAGGAGGCACAGTCTGGTGTCTGCGTGGCCGCAGCTGTGTTAACACGCTGTCCAGTGGTGTCAATCTCAGTCACCACAAAGTCTTTGATAAAGTTTTTGATGCTTCCACGAAAACCTTCATGGTTCGATATGAAGCACGCAGGGACGTTCACAGCATCACTGTCCTGCTTCATGGTCACTTCATCCAAATACTGGCGTTTTCACTTTATTCCTGTTGCTGAAAAGGGCACAAATAACATTTTAAGAGAAGAAAATCCTTTATTAGTCCCACAGTGGTTACATTTTACATTAGTGCAAATAACAAAAGCAACAATAACAGATGCAAATAGCATAATATTAATAGTCTATGTTAATATTAAAAAAAAGCTAATTGAAAAAGGAACGGTATAACACAAAAAAAGATAAATAAACAGACTGATCAACTGTGTGTGTGTTTGTGTGTGTGTGTGTTCAATATTAACAAGATTTGTAAGCAGGTACTGAAGGCAATGTATACACAAGGCATGCCATCGTGCTTTTCATGTGTTTAAGAGAAAATAGGCTTTAAGTGAGAGAATCTAAAAGATAATGTTGACATTTATACAAAATCAGATACAATAGAGAAGATAAAATCATTAGACGGCAGCAGAGAATAATAGGGGTTTAAGCCTGTCTTTTAAAATAGCAAGAGTTAGGGCACACCTTCAAAAATAAAGTTAGGAGGTTTGCAAAGATGTTAGGTGCTTTATTTCTGCTTAAGACTATGTTATACATGCGAATTAGCCCGTCTATGTACAGTGATATCCGTATCCTCCACATAAATCCTCCCTCGACTGAGCTGACAGAGAGCTGTACCTGCTACAACAAAGAAAGCGAAGCGCATGCGTGTATTTACGACGAGAATATGCACTAATTGTGAAGAAAGAACCGTCACTTAACTGTTTGTTTACTCAACTAACCTGCACGCGGTGCGTAAACGAGGAGCTGTTGATGTAAACACAACAACGCTGAAACAATTCAGTTTACTTCCGCGTCATGTGACCGTCATGTGACCTTTCTTAAAGGGCCCGACACCAGTGATACGCTCGACGGTGGTATGTTTTTTAGTTAACACAGAACTAAAATGACATGGAGGAGGGTGGTATGATGATGTACGTAAATGTTCAACATTGCCAATAATTGTATTAGTGCTGCAAGTGCTAAGTGGAATTAAAACATAACAAATAATAATTATTACACAACAACGATATATATAACAAAGTAAGATCAACTTAAAGATGATGATGATGATGATGATGATGATGATGATGATGATGATGATGATGATGATGGTGATGATACATATTAGACATAAATGCAATAAACATTACAAATGCATACATGAATGAATAGACTTTATGTCAATTCAGTCAATATTTTCATGTATTTTAAAGACACTCAAATAAAGAATGATTATGATTATGTAAATTGTAGAAACCACCAATAAAAAAGCAGTGTATTTATAATAACAATAGGTGTCATAATCAAAATGAATGAAACAAATGTCACATTGGGGAAACTAAGTGCGTGCAGTTAACACGGCAATTGAAAGATACTGCAGTTCATAGTTGCTGTTTTTTTTCCCCCATAGCACTCATTCTCTGGAAAAAACTGGAGTAACTGATTTGTTGGAAGTTTTGACTAACATAGGGAGGAATGTACTGTAACATTCTCCAAGATCAACACATACACTAGCAATCAGTGGATTAAACTGTGCCATTGCTCAGCCCTCGGGATTACAGAAGAATGCAATAGGTCATCAGCAACATGTACAAAAGAAAAACAACAGCCAGAGTCGTGACTGGAATGAAAAAGAGTGACTGCATATTTCTACATAGTGAGGATCCCTTTCCTGGTTGTTGAAATCTAGGCTTCATTTTAAGGTAGTATCCAGATCAGTTTCATAACTTCCTGCAAACCTTGGCTCCAAACTGCACAATGATCACATTTAAGCTATAGAGATATGTTTCTAATACTGGTGCTGCTTTGGACCACGGCCCTGACATTGTCTCCCCTGGAGTGGGGGAGGCATTACATCTGCTGAGGATTTGAAGGAAAAGTTTAAAACAGATGTTACCTGCTTCATAAACTTGTGCTGTTGCGTAAGTGTAAATATTAATTTGACTGTTGAAGAATCCCTCAGAGTAAACACACAGCTGGAGTATCGGCAGTGTTAATGTGCCACAGGAACAAAAGTATTCAAAAACAATGGTTGGCGAAAAACGTGTATCCCCTCATCAAGAATGACAGCCCATATAAATACTTAAGCTCAAAATGTGCAGTATGAAACTTAACACTTACATATCACATACACATATGGAAATGTTATGGGACAATTGGATGAGAGGGTTTATGTCCCATGTATGATGCATATGAAGCTATACAGCCAAACACTGGTTAGCTTAGCTTAAAATACTGGAAACAGGGTGGAAACCAGTCTCTATTTAAAGGAAACAAAATCCATCTACCACCTTTAAAGCTCACTGTTATATCTCATTTGTTTGACTATAATTGTTGGAAAATACCAACTGAAAGAACCAAAAAGGAGTTTTTGATGATTTTATTTCTTTTTACACGGAGGGGATAACCGAGGAGGTAGGGAAGTCTCCTGAAACAATGTGAGGCTGATTGGATATTGACCCTAAATCATTGCAGCTAAGGAGTGTGAATTTATGAACTTCCTCTCAAGTAAATGCAGTAGAATTTTTTTGTTGCATGTTATTGTTAAAAGGGGACTCTTTACAAAGTTCTCCAGAGCTATAGAAGACATTATTCAACTGTTTTCACATGTTTAAAATGGATTGAATGCCCTTTTGACCGATGCTAAGACCCTGTGATGAGTTAGCTGGACTAATGAACTATTTGTTATCTCCTATCTTGAAATTACTGACTGTCATGAGTGATTATAGCCACTATGGCGTCCAGTATCTCAGTCTGCTTGGTACAAAAAATCATCACCATCAAGTCATCATTTGACCGTATACAAACAGGAACAGGAGATGTATTTGTTCAGGGAACTATACAGAGAAGTGAAAAAGAGGGTTATACACAGAATTTTAACTGGTAAACCACTAAGTTACATGCATAATACGGTTAATTTTCAGTGATTACTATGACTTTAGACACTTTATATTCACATGGAAAGATGGGCGTTTTAGAGTTTACTGAGTCAAACGCAGTAATGTTTTTTCTGGACACCGGCGAAGAGAGGTCAGTGTTCACATTTATGATAGTGTGAAGTCAAGAGACGCAGTGCATCAGGAAATAAGTGTTCAACATTAAACAATCACAAGTCGGCATCAAAAACGTTAACAGTTGAATGTTATGAGTGTGAATATGAATTGAAACATTATACATTATAATGGTGTCTTATTATAGATTCCCATTGCTCATTTTCAGGTCCATAATAGTATTTTGGTTTTCTACTAGAACATGTTTACATTCTTTAATCTTCAAAAACACATTATTTTTAACCTACAGTACTGTCTGTCTGAATGTACTGTACCTTCAAACTCTGTCTGAAACGCTCCATAGGGCCTGTCTCTTTTAGACCCCTCCTGAAATAGCCCAGTCTGCTCTGATTGGTCAGCATTTCCAGGTCTTCCGCATCTGCATTATTGAAGGGCGCACTCACACTGTCCGTCCGTACCGTGCCCCGTGCTTTAGGGTACTTGTCCCCCCCTCCCTCTCCTCCCGCGGGCCAGGGCCGTTTGTACTCACACTGCCTGGGCCTCGCGCAAATGCTTCTTGCTGTCCATACGCCATCACGCCGTAACACGTCACACGCATTGATTGACGTCACCGCGATGCGTCGCTTTGTTTACAAATCTTTCCATAGACCTCTGAGTTTTTGTACGTCTTGTCCGACTGTTTTTGAATATTTTCATCCGACCAAATCTGCAGTAAACACTCCACCTCCGCATCACACCAACGTGAACCTTTCGCCGCCATTTTTTTAAATGTCCGCGCATGGTCCGTCCTTCTATTTCTTTCTCTTTATTCTATGTCCGAACAGGCACACATAAAATGACGTCAGAGCCGCTGGAGGCCTCGTGCTCGTGCTCCTACACGTGCGCACGCTCGTGCTCGTACATGTGTAAACGCGCTTCCAAAAGCCCATCTCTCCCAAACGGTTGGTGGCCGGCAAGCTGGCCGGCAAGCTGGCCGCAGCTAGGCGCGGTGCGGTTGCACTCACACTGGTCAAGCGAACTAGGCTTTACCTGTGGAACCTGTTAGGGCACGGTACGGATGGACAGTGTGAGTGCGCCCGAAGTCGCTGCACCATCACTGCAGCCGGGGAATGACTGTAACAGCACTCTGGCAGCCCTTTCCACCTCTTCTAGGTATAGTTATAGCCCAAACAAGTCGATTACCGAATGCACTGGAGTTCAGTTCTATTGAAGTTCAATAGTTTTGGATGGTTCAAAATCACGTTTTCCAATTTGGGACATTTATGGATCATCTGCAGTGTAAGCCTTATCTCGTAACATTCAACAATCCTCTTTCCTGACGGTTCATTCATACAGCACTCTTATATTTCTTCAAGTATTACAACATATTCTCAAAATGTTGCTGCAACAGAATCAAACTGTGCAACATGGATCTCTAGAGAACAGAACTGGTCCGCAAGCGTCTCCAGTCAAACAAAGGCTTTTTGGCCCATTGCTTCCTTCCACCCACCAACATCCTCTGCGCCCAGAATGTCTCAGCGCATTCACGTCCAATACAGATGTGATATGTGCGTGCCAATGTACACATGCGTGTGTACCAGAGATTTTGTGGATGTGTGCTGGGGAACTTTACTGAAGCGTTGGGACACTAAGAAAGCTTTACATGTGTGGATACATATCCCTGCATTAGTGTGTGTGTGTATGTGTGTGTGTGTGTGTGTGTGTGTGTGTGTGTGTGTGTGTGTGTGTGTGTGTGTGTGTGTGTGTGTGTGTGTGTGTGTGTGTGTGTGTGTGTGCGTGTGCGTGTGTTCGGTGCGTGTGCGTGTGTGTGTTTGTGCCTGTGTGTGTTCATCATGCTTTCCGGATGTTTCGGGAAATGCTCCACTCAGGATCTGCTTTTACAATTTTCAGGAACTCCAGGGACCGATAATGTTGCAGCAATGTGCATCTGAGTCCATGTGTAGGTGAGTAAGTGGCAGATAGATAGATAGATAGATAGATAGATAGATAGATAGATAGATGGATAGATGGATAGATGGAGAGAATGGGTCTCCGATGGGAGGTCATGTGATGCAGCCTTTCACTAGTTCCTTTGTTCATCCAAGACAACAGCAGACAAAAAGTGCTTTATGGGAGACCCAGTTGAAGGCAAGTTCACGCACAAACTCAAATGCACACGACTTTCGACCATTTCAGCTCCTTTTTTAGAGCTTTAGAGCTTCATGATCCGTCTTCAGATCAGTCTAGTTCCCTCTCTGGTCTGTAACATTATCAGGTTTGTCCTTTTCACTGTCTGTCTGTACTTACAGGTGCACTCCCAAGCTTTCTCTCTCTGGCCCGACCCCGACACACAATGAAATCAGCCAGTATTATAAACTATAAAAAAAAAGGCTCATCCAAAGTGATATTATCCTGTTAAATTGGGGGGGGGAAATTGTGTGTCTGAGCGAAAATAGCCCAGACACCATTTACAATATCTATGATTGTGTTCTCTTCTGCAGCTGATGATTCATATACAGATTAACTTTATTATCCCCACAGGGAGATGGCGTACTGCTCTAGATACCAATCCACAATGTGTTAAGGCGCGGCCACACATAAGCACATGCAGGCGTCAGACCGCCGCCTGCGGAGGCGATGTTACACAGTGGTCAAAGTTGAACGCCATGCAAATTTGCTTCGCTCCTTTGCTGAAGTGAATGGGAGACAAGTGTTTATCTTGTGTTTCTGACAGTGCCTTAGGACTACATAGCTGTAACAATCACATTTAGACCATCTCTTAATTTGACCTGCGGCTTTTTCTGCTTATTATCTGATCCATAATAATTCTCAGTATCCTATGTGTTGCATTTCAATCTCAAAGCATTACACATACTGTATAGCCTAGCCTATATGTGCGGTAAAATTTAGGCCTATCTAAGCTATTGTCGATTAGTTTTGTATATTGATAGGTATTGTATAGTTTTTTACACATCATTTTTGTCTTTTTTGCCAATCTGCTTTAAAACAGAGATGGAGACTTGAACTCGAGTCACACTTGCACACACAGTGACTTAAGATAACCTTAGACTTGTCCTCAAAAGACTTGAGACTTGATTTGGATCCCTGATTTAGGACTTGTGTACAGTCTTTATTTAATCGTTTTATTATATTTTTGCCTTGAATATCATTCTCTTCTTTATCATCATAAGTATAGGCTAACCCTGTGCATCTGGTGCACGCACCACAGGTGACTGTAAGCTGCAGCAGCAACAAGGTGGTGAGCACACCTGCAGCTGCTGTGCCATTAGTCATAACCTTTAGCTATGACAACTTCATACAAGGCCCAAACAAAAAGAATCGCTGAGTTCAACATCGGCGGTGTCAAATTAAAGGATGCTGGCTTGCTCAAGAGACTTGAGACTTGACTTGGTCTTGTGACCAAAGATACTTGACTTGGGATCAAATCGTCCAAAACACATATAAGCACAAGCCCTAGATGTTATCTTTAAAATCTCAAGAACAATGTGTACTTAAAACCAACTTCATAAAGGTTTCAGCAGCCCAGAGGCGCAAGGTGCCCTCAATACAGAAGAAAAGATTCACTTTTTTCAACCCTTTCCTGAACACTGAACAATCTGTTTCCCTGAATTATATTAATGGTGCATACACTTCTCCAACTCCGCACACACACACACACACACACACACACACACACACACACACACACACACACACACACACACACACACACACGCACACACACACACACACACACGCACACGCACACACAGACACACGCTCACACACGCTCGCACGCACGCACACACACACACACACCCCAAGCCTCTCCAGATGGGGAGGGACTTTCACCAGAACAACATGGGGGCTTCCTCCCCCCTCTACGCCCACGGACACACACAGCAAGTTGCTGTATGCGACAAGAAGTCTTTCTTTCTCTGTATTTAAATCAGGGTCAGGCCTCCCTTGATACCGTGGATTGTCTGTCAGAGCCACAGGGGAACTTTTTGACCGCGAGTTTAAAGTCAACGAAATGGGGAAAGTGAACGTCTGTTTGAAACGGAGTTACATTATCGTGATAAGTTTGATCGCGGTAAGTGTGTTTTTTCGCCTTCTTTTTCTGCCTCTGCTGCTGCTTGTGCCCTGAGAAAGTAGAGCCCAATCCAACCAGAGACCCTTGGGTTTGTTAATGCAGATTATTCCTCGTGTTATCCGTGAAACTGTGCATAAAGCAGCTGTCTACAAATCGATTCAAGACAGTTGTTTTCAACTTCTTAAAAAAATAAATGTGATGCCTTATTTCACCTAATTTTTTTTGCGCATTTTAGGTCCTTAATTAAGAAAACGCGACCCTTTAATTTAAAAGATATATATAGGCTATATTATATATATATATGTATAAATATGTTTGCATATACATTAAGGGGAGAGAGTGAACCTCCAGTGGGTGAAAGGTGAATGCAGGCCTGCGTGATGGTGCTTTCCATAACAAAACACAATTCTCCAGATGATGATGAGCAGAACAATTCGTATTTTTAAGAATTAACACAACACCCCTTTGATAACATTTGATCATATGGTGGATGTGCCTGCACTGTATTGTAATGGTCTATTGTTATTTGACAGCATATTAATAAGCATTTCTGTAAATATGCCAGATTTAGCCTGTAGATTTTGATCTACAGTCCCTGGCCAGATGTTACAATAGGCTTCCTAAACAGAAGGGCTGAGAAAAACATTCATAAACTTCTTAATTTAATGTTCAAAGTTGTTCACAGCAAGCCTGAAACAAATATTGGTTGATTCATTGTTTGGTGTATTATAAAATGTCAATAAAAGGGAAAATGACTATTATGTATTCTTAAAATAAAGAAAAGGGAAAAAATGAAGGGCATTCTCAAAATGTATAAATATGCTGGAATATTTAAAATATTCATGGATCATTAAAATATTATCTGGATTACTTTGCTGTTTGTTGCGGTCATCTTCATTTTTTTCTCCGATTATATGTCAACAACAGTAATAACCGTAACAAAACACTGAACATAAAAGACTCTGCATGTGTCCAAACCTATAATCAAGTGTGTCTGTCTATTCTGTCTCAACATGTTACAGTAGCCTGGGAAACTGGATTGTGTTTTTTTTTTATGCTTTGTTGTTTGTGTGTCCCAACAGCTTCTTTTATAACCCGCAATGTTGTTATGCATGGCCGGCAGTTGCCTCCCTGTAGTATTTATAGATTCATAATTCGATTCAACACACCACGAGCAACATGCTGCTCTTCATCATCATTTCAGCTGTTGGTTGGATTCGTTTGACCTCGCTTTGGGATGTAGAACCAATTTTCTGGCTTACATGATGAATCGGTTACACACATGTAACCTCTTAACCTGATTGCTGTTTATGGCCCTAAATGTAGTGAATAATGAAGTGTGTTGTTGTTGTTGCAGATCGTCAGTGCCCTGCTGCTGGCAGTCACTCTCTTTAGCCACGGATACTTCCATGAAGATGAAGAGGTAACACACTTATATATGTAGTTCTCGTCCTTTGAGGGATCATAGAAGTCGTTTTGTATACTTAAGCTCACCACAATACATGGTGGTTAACCAGCATCAGCCATGTTAGATGACAAAGCTACCCTATTTTAGACATTCTTATGTCTTCATGGTTTCAAAGCATCACTTCTAATCCACTTCAAACTCCTTGTTTTTGATTATTTTAAAGATTATTTTATTTTATTTGTATTATTTTATTGTATTACTATTCTCCATATCATTGTTGTATCTTATATATTTATTGAAATATAATATTGTGTGTGTGTGTGTGTGTGTGTGTGTGTGTGTGTGTGTGTGTGTGTGTGTGTGTGTGTGTGTGTGTGCGTGTCCTGCAATGAGTTTCACTGTATTTCTTTTATTATACTCTGTATAATGTGTATAATTTTGTGGAAGGACTCCTTCGACAATGAGATGATTCATCTTAAGGGGCTATCCTGAATGCTGTAAATAAATTCAAACTTCAAATTCCAGGCATCCAACAAGCAAATCTGTACAGATAAGCCCTCTGTCTTTATAGAAAATCTTTCAGACATGTAAATACTGCAGGGGACAAATGATCGATAGAATTCCAGGTTATCCAGGAAATCTTGCAAAATTCCCTCGCTGAAGTTACACATATTATATAATACCTGAAAGTGGCAATTGTGCTGGCTTCAACTAAATAATGTTTTGAACTTTGAACAGTAACAGTGCTGGAATAATACGTCTCTGTGTATAGAGAAACCTTGACATTCAGAATATTATGTATATAGTAGCAATTTTTGTAGAAACTCTCGAGATTGTCCTCAGGAACTAAAGGCAACAATTGGGATACTTCAGCAGTGTACACGCACTAGTGCTGCCACAGGGCATTGAACTCAAGCTTTGTCCTTGTTGAGTTTGCAGACCTGGTTCTCTGTTTGTTTTCTCCGCAGATAGAGAAGATGCTTGCAGGCCTTCATGCCATGTATATTATTTCCATCATTACCCTTGTCTTGACCATCATTGGTGTGTATGGTGCCTGCAAAGAGAGGAAATGGGCCCTTATAGTGGTGGGTATAATACATATAGCATTATTAAAAGTATAAGTTTCCCAGAATCTGATTGCTCATGAGTGTGTGTGTGTGTGTGTGTGTGTGTGTGTGTGTGTGTGTGTGTGTGTGTGTGTGTGTGTGTGTGTGTGTGTGTGTGTGTGTGTGTGTGTGTGTGTCACAGTTTGTAGTCGGAATGATCCTGAGCAGTCTGTTCATGATTGCATGTGAAATTCAAGGACTGGCCATGCGACCAAAGGTATTTACAAAGTTGCCTTTGAAATGTGTTGTTCTTTTGCAACATTTCTTATAGACTCAGTACAAACGTCCATATACACGACCATACGTATAAGACTATCATCGACTGAAAAAAACAGATGCCCGGGGGAGAGGGAGGACAAACTAACTGGTTCAACTCATCCAAGTTGGGCTACAGCCACACTACTACGTTTTCAGTTAAAAATGCAGATCTTGCTTCGTTTACACATCTGCTTTACAAATGCTGCTGAGCCTGTTTTAGTTTGAAAAGTCCAGGGTTTGGTTTTAGTCTGGATGGGTAGAAACCGAGAGTAGAGCCGACAAAACCGATATATGGGTCTGCAGATGGGTATCGGAGTATACGTTTTCCAATACGCGCTGATATGAAAAGCTTTTTTACCTGGAGCGATTTTGAAATCGGGAAATACCAGCCAGCCATTTCGGTAATCTTTGATTGTTTTTTCCCTCTAAAATCGGTAACATATTAATAGTCCCATATTAGTTGTGCCCCAACGGAGACCTTTGAAATGAAGACGCAGACTCCCATTTCAGTCAGTCAGTTTTATCAGTTAGATAGGCCGGTAGTGATTTCATCACTCTTGTTGACGCTCCTTTCCCTTTGCCAGGGCTTCCTCTGGCAATGGATAATGCGTCCGGTACGGATTCAGTATGTTGCCATATTTGCCATAGTTTTACACTGCCATTGCCGCCCTATACTGGTGTTATTTTCAGTAACAGTTTCACCTCGTCGATCCAAATCTCTCGTCTTACTTTTCACAAGTACTTGATGTGTTTCCAACTTATATATCCATGATTTTCAACCGCAGAGTAATGTCAGACATTATGCTTCCTGTTTAAACTGGCATGCCCAGTGTAGTAAATAAAAGGTGTAGTAAAGAAAATGTGTAATGCATTTTCAGGCATGTCAATATGGATTGGGATTATTTCTGATACAGAGTTTTTTGTGAATCACAAGTAAATAAAAAAAATGCTAGTTGTTTAACTTTTCTATGACTTTGTTTTGTTCCGCAGGAGGCAGAAGAACTGAAGATGCAATACCTAAGTATGCTGCCGCTGAGTAATGCTAGTGACAGTATCACAGACCACTTCAAGGATGTACAGATTGAAGTAGGTGACCTCGTGTGGGTGTGAGCTTGTGTATGTGTATGTGTATATTGTATATTGTATATTGTGTTTAAGTATATTTTTGTCTTAGTTTAGAAAACACACCGTATAAGATCCAAGTGCTTTAGAAAGGGATAAACCAACTTAGAACACAAACTGACAGCACAGAAAGCATAAATAGACACACCTAGGTGAATTAGGCTTTTAACTCCGAAGGTTTTTTAGTTGCAACAATCAAACACAGCATGGAAAAAAAAAGTTGAATAGATTATTACTAGGAGGAATCAGAAGGTGGGGTTACAAAGTCTCTCTATGTATTCTAATTTTCTCCTCTTCCTTCTGTCTTCCTTGTCAGTTGCAGTGTTGTGGACTGGATCAGGGCTATCTGGATTGGGGCTACAACATCCCAACGTCCTGCCTGTGCACTGAGGAATCCAGTAATCCATGTGTGAGGGTGACAGCTGCTCAATGTCTATACCAAGCTCTTGTGTACAAGGACCCATTGATGTATAGTATTCATTGGTTCCGCTCAAAGAAGATTGTAGATCAATTAAGGTTTAACATGGTGTGAAAGTATTTTTTTTTATTCACGGCCACTATGAGGCTAATATCTGCAGTTCAGAGTACAAAATGTCTTTGAATGAATTGCCATGAAATCTAGTACACACATTAATGTGCCCATCAGGAGGAATTGTAACAAAGCTGTTGATTGTTGATTCATGTCTGTGTATTCTAGGTGGCAGCTCCCAGAGACAGCAGTCTGTTTGAGCACACGGTCGATGACGAGCCCATCATGATTTATAACGAGGTAATAAGCACATTCAAATTAAAATGTTATTTGTAATGTAATCAAATTTTTACACTTGGTTGATGTGCATATACTTACGCTATGTGTACATAAAACAACCATACGTATGTTGAATTTCATAAGTTCCCTATTAAAAAAAGAAGATTTGGATTTCTTTATGTCTAGTTGAACACTGTTTTGGAGCGCTACATGAAAAATAAAGCAAATCACATTTATCGTGAGCAAAAAACTGAAAAACCTACATATATTCATATGTAATAATAATTTGACATAATGCAGCATTTATACTTTGCAGAATTGGTTTGTTTTTCCAAGTCATCAGGTCTAGTGAAGCACTGTTCTGTATTGCTGCATGGGTCTGTATTTATAAAGCCTCCTAACAGAAATGCTTATAAAGGCCTAAGAAATTCTAAGAATTCACAAAATATTGTTTCTGTTGTCTGGATTAGAACTGTGGTTTTCCAGCCTTTTTCTCTCCTGATCCCTTAAAATGAAGTAATGTAAACTGTAAACTGAAAAGTTCCATTGATTGATCTGCTCTCCTGTTTCAGTCATGCCTGCCGTACTTGATAGCGCATGAGATGATGGCCATTAATGCTGCACTGGGGGTAATGCTGGGAATAACATTATTCTGGGTACGTACTGTCTTCATATTGATCTACTCAAACTTCACTATCACATGGTCGTTGTTCATTTATCCACCAGCACTGCGCTTTAATAATTCACAGCTATTGACAACATCTCATCTGAAGTAGCTCTTTTGGAGCTTTGCATTTGTTTGCCCAGTTGGAGGTTCAAAGTTCATTATTGAGCTCAGAAACTGCAACTAACAAAACAATCTCACCCCAAGGTCCATTTAGCAGCAAATCCGGAGTCTTCACAGTAAATTCTCAGTTTTTCTGTTTCCTTAAGGGACTAGGTGAAAATGTATTTGGGCGGGGAGTGCACCTGAAAAACAACCTCCCCACTAATATTTAAAAAAAGTGGTGAATATGACAGCTCATTGCATCATACAAACGTAAGATTCATTAAGAATATTAAATGGTGTGCTTTTTTAAACTTTATATGTAAATGGAAAAAAAAAATGATCACATCGACCAAATTTGACACTTATTTCTCCCTGGGATGGGAGGAATAGTCTATTTCAGGCTGATTTTCAAACTAAAACATCTCTGCTCATCCTTCTTTTACTGACAAGCTGCCGAAATCCAGATATAAGCTAATATAAATGTTTAAACAGTCATCTCAGTGTCAGTCAATCATTACTGTGCGTTTAGAGCAAGAAGCTTAACAGGCAGCAGCAAGTTTAGTTTAGTTTATTAAAATCCCCATTAGCTGCAGCAAATGCTACCGCTCTTCTTCCTGGAGTCAGACACATTCATACTATTATAATAATGCGTCATTAGAATAAGAATACATTTATAGAATAGAAATAGAATTAAAAAACATACAAAAACAAAACAAAAAACATCTCGACAGTACAGTTATTTTCGCTATGCAAATTATATAAATGGACCTTCAGAATGATATTATACTGTAAGCCATGTTATAATTCACCGTACATATGTGATAAAATCCTACCGTATCAATAACAAACTCTCAATATCACATAATTATACTATATATCATATTAATGTCAATATCACAACCATATAGGTTATGGTTGTGATATTGACATTAATATTATATATAGTATAATTATGCCATATATATAATATATTCCATATTGAGGTCAGTAACTGGCAATCATACTATATATCACATCAATATCAATATCACAAAATCATACTATATATCACATCAATATCAATATCACACAATCATACTATATATCACGTCAATTTCAATATCACAAAATCATACTATATATCACATTAATATCAATATCACATAATCATACTTTACGTATATCATCAATATCATACTACATATGAGGAGCTCTTTTCCAAAACGCTATAAATCCATTTTAATAGTTTTCAAAATGGTTTATTGGCTCAGTCTGAACATGTTGAACGGACGGATGAAACAAAAAACTCTCCCGCTACAGAGCGCCGCCATGTTGGATCGCATAGCACGCTCACTGAATTCTGATTGGTCGAGAGGACGTATCGCATATAGGCTAAAAATAGGTTTGGCGCTGGTCGCGGTTTGGAAAGGAACTGCATCTTGAGGACCATTTTAAACAAGGAAATATAGCAATTTGGCATGAAACATTGATGATGCAGTGAAAAGGTTCTGTATTTTTTTTAAATTTGGCTTTTATCTCGTTTTGGAAAAGAGCTCTTCATATTATGTTAATATAATCATACTATATACCATATTCATATCAATATCTGATAATCTATTCCATATTGATATCAATATCACACAATCTTACTATATGCTATATTAATATCAATGGTGCTGTGAAACAAATAGAAAAAATAAGAAATAAATCTGAGGGACATCTGCTCACTCAAAAATGTCTGCTGAACATCCATTCAGCCAAAAGAACACACACCCCTCTCCCCTCCTAATCATTTACATCCGGTCCCTAAATCAGATCAAAACTGTCTCAGGAATTTCTATTTCAATTGAAACTAACTAACATGTCAATCTGTCTTTTTCACAGCAGACATTTTGACTCGTGATAGCAGGAAAGCAACATTTGTTTCAGCATTAATGACTGCTCTGTTGCTAAATGGAATTCAACTGTCATTTGTGCTTTCCTGTCAACATGTCTTCAGTGAAAGACGCATGTCGTTCAATGCGTTTTCTTTCTTTTCTGCCCCCCTTAGTCTCTTTCTAAAATTAAAGCTCTATTTAAAACAACTATATTTATATACAGTAGGATGAAACCAAAAAATATGAATGGGAAGTAAAGAACCGTCTGTTTCTCTGTCCTTTTTAGATACTGTCGGTGGTGTTGTGTATTTTCATCCTGTGTCGGCTCAGTAAGAAGGAAGATCTCCCTGTGGTGGTCTACAGTCCAGAGGCAAAAGCAGGCAACTACACTGCTCTCGCAGACGCTGCAGAGTACACTTGATTGGGACGCGATGCAAGGATACGTAGTGTTTTTGTGATGTTTGAATTTCTCAGACGTTGCCTCCAGTGAAGTGACGTGGCATAGAAAATGTACATTTTTGTTCATTTTTTAAATGTAATTGTTTGGGTAGTATGTATTTGTTTTATTTCCCTTCAAACCATTTTATCCTAATCCCCGTTCTTACAGTGGGAAAATTGTGGGCGATAAAAATGGCCGGAAGCAGCTCATACTGGGAAAGAGTATGTTCTTTGTTGTAATCAAAGAACTGTCAGTGAATACATCTTAACTTTCTTCTGATGTTTTCATCCCAGATTAGAAGAGTCATTTAACACATTAATCCAAAATGTACTTGCAGGCAGGAAACTGATGTGCATCGTAAGATATGGAAATAGTATGAATAATTGTGGATGGTTAAAGAAAATGTGGTTTGAAAAAAAAACACAGATAAAGATACGACTAATTGAAATTATAGATGTATTCAAGCTTTAATGAGAATGTCCGTATTTTGTGGTTTTGTAGCTTTCTGTATCGTATTCTGCCAAACTCTATTCTTCTCAGCGTTTGCGTTACATTTTTGAGTAAATACGCTACTGGAGCACATGCAAGGCCTTATAGTATAGTGCTTTATATCATTCTGTGTCACTGATAGGTATTGGTACTGTGTGACAGAGTATTTCCAGGATCAGATGCTTTGGTTTAGGGCAGGAGGAGATAGGACCAGATAACAGGGAAGGGGCCAGTAATAAGCTGTATTTTTACATATTTTAGGTGCCAAAGAAGCAAATCCAAAGCTGCGTCAAAGCCTCCAATCACTCCTCTATCCTCTGCATAAAAAGGAGAATGTACAGAAAAGTCGGTTTCCCCCACTTCCGAATCATAAATTGACAGTGTAGAAAACAAAGCAGCCGCAGTGTTTCTGTTGATTTTTGTCTGTTTGTTTCCTGGTTTGCATCAAGGCTATGGAAGGAGGTAAGAACACCAATCAAAGATGGCGGTGCTTTGAGGTATGACACATGCGCAGTAAAATCTAGTCTGCAGTTGCCTTGAGGCTCCATACACACTAGAAACAGAAGAAAAAACGGGCCATCCCAACAGCACCTGAGCAGAAACCATCACTTTAATCGTAGCACCATCTGCTGGAACCACAGCTCCAGTTCCACTGCGCATGTGTCATGCTCCCAAAGAGCCGCTATCTTTGATTGTTGTCCTTGCCTCTTTCCATAGCCTTGGCTTGCATTCGTGGAGACAGGTGTCAGTTTGTAATGTGTGACCTCAAAGGTAAGCATCACTACATTGTGTGTGGCTTTGTATGTCGTCCACAAAAGGACATGTTGAGTGATATCCATTGTCTGTTTTAAGAGGAAAGGGTGTGTAACTTCAAATTAAAATGGGTAATGCTGAAATCCCATTGGGAGACTCCTCCATTTCTTCCGCACTGGCAGCTACTGGGTTTCTTTTCTGATGATCATTGATTGATGATGATTCAGTCTCACGGATGAAATGAAAACAAACTATCCAACAAGTTATTTTCTCAGAGAAACTGAGCAGTGGCGGAAGAATTCACAAAATTTAAATGTCAAAATACTTTGTTATGAATTATATTATTATGTTATTTTATTGTTTTATGTTATTTGTCTAAAATGTGGTGGAGTGAAGGTCTGCAGCTAAAAATGGAAATACTTAAGGTCCCATATTGTAAAAAAAGAAGTGAGATTTCCCTACCTTCCATGCTGAAAGACAGTCAATATTGCTCTACTCAGTATTCAGTGTTAAAGTGATTCTAAAATGCTCTGGACATGATCTCCTGCTTCATGCTGGTGTAAACGGTAACAGTGAACACAGCAGACGTGTGTGTGTGTGGCTCTTGTTAATTCTCTATGGGTATACCACCTCTTTACCTTACAAGACTACAAACTGGGCTTTTTTTGGGAGGGGGTCTTAAAGAGACAGGCGCTAAAACACAGGTATATTCAGATAGACAGTATGAGAAAAAGAATGTTTTTTTTTTTACATTCAAGCATGTAAAAGTGTTCTAGTAGAAACCCAAAATACAAATGTGAATCTGAAAATGAGCATAATATGGAACCTTTAAGTACAAGTACCACAGTACTTACTGGAGTAGATGTAAGTTTTTCAGCTCAATTTCAAAATAAAAACATCAAAAGGAACAAGAATCACATATTTTATTCCTGCTATTTACAAAATATTACATACGTTCATTCCATAAATTTAAAACAGTGTATGACAGAAATAAAAATACCATACTTTGCAAGAACATATTGTATATTAGGCATTAATGGTTAAAGTGCACAGGTAGACATTGGATCTGCTGTTTCAGATGAAATTCATGTGACAATATATTAGTCAAGACTGAGATTTCAACCACAGGCAGCTCATGCAGCAAGTCATATTAGGGGTGATGTGGCGTAAAGGCTTCTCTGGTGAGAGTGGCATCAGTTGGGACATTGCAGTCTCTACACGAATATTGGTGACGCGTTTTCCTATAAGAGCCTCTCACAATCTGTCTGTGGTGGTCTTGCCAAAATGTCTCCAAACCTTGAAATTCAATTTTGGAGGCAAGATATTTGAGGATTTACTGCATGTCTACTGAATGTGCTACCAAGTAGAATTGCCTCTCCTCCTAGTGGGTTTCGTTTTCCCACTAAATGTGCTTTAATAACGACTGAATGGAGTGATAAAGTTTTAAATATTCATTGTGCATAACAAGGGCATCGAGACATTCCGTTGCCCCGATGACGGCTGCGGCTCATTCCGTTGTCCAACCTGATTATTTACCCAAGAAAATACATTGCTTGATAATAAATAAATGATTATATTTCAATCAAAGCGCTTTGTAAACACTGTTTAAGAAAGGTGCTACATTAGGGTTATTAATATGATTATTATCAAAGATTATTGGTTGCTCTAATGCTGTAAATTCAATAAGTGAGCTTAAGACAAGTACGAATATTTAAATATTTGTTTAAAAGAAGTTGGTCCAGTCGACAAAATTAAAGCCAATAATTGATAAATGATTCAACTTTTAGCTACAGTAGACGCTATTAGATTAATATCTGTCTTTTCAAAGACTCAGTGATGCATCCAGGTAAATAAAAATGATCAGAATACTATCCAGATAAGACGACACTTACTGTCAATAACAAAATGCCTGGATCGGATCCAGCTGTTCAAAGAAAACTGATGGCAGATTTATGCTTGGTAAGATATTCAAAAAAATTCCAAGATTCGCAAAAGCTTTTTGAAAGTGTGCTGATTATTAAAGATTTCATTCAATTGCAATGTTTTGTTTTTACAGCAGTAAGGCAAAGGAAATTGTTCTACGCATGAAGATTACCTTTTAATATCAGTTACGTGCATTAACAGAAAATGATAATGTCAACATATGTTGCTATAGCACAGGATAGCCAGGTTATGGTATACAGCATAATGTGTTTACAGGTGCAAATACAAATAAGGTAGGCTTGATTATAATTTAAAGTGTGTATCAAAACATACAAGGTGACTAGAAGGCGCCAGGGACATATCTGTTTGATTGGAGAAGAGCCATGAACTCCTGTTTCCTTTTTATCTGGCCCATCAGCTTGATGCTCATAACGAGTAGAACCAACTGGGAAGGGAAGCACAAGAGTTACAGGCATGATGTGGTGTTGACACATGATTTTCTGCTGATCTGGGATCCAATCTGACCACCAGATCCCCTGTGAAATACGTCTATTTCATGACAGGAAATATTTATTTGTATGTATTTTAGGGGTGTAAGTATGATAATAACACATATCGTATTGCCAGATTCTTGCCAATACAGAGCCATGAAGTATTTGTATGAGCACAGATAAGATCAAGGTATTGATTCAATATACTTGGTGAATTAATATGTGTGAAATCCTACGACACGTATAAATGTGTAAAAAAGACAAACACGTACCCAAAATATTCCACTTCCAAATTGTACACCCATCGCCAATGAGAATGCAATCTTCAGTTCAGAGACATAAATTGGTAGGCAAGGCTGTGGGGGGGAACAGTGTACGTTTTTAAGTATGCATTAAATGACTTGCATGCAAAGACTTGTGGTAGACAGTGGTTAATTTTTTTTCTGTTTCAACCCCAACCACTAGATAGCAGTGTTGTAACGTATCTTCAGCCATTTCATTTTTCCTCTCCAATGTAAGAGCGTATTCATATGGTGATGTGTTCTTGTACTGTGACAGTTCCCCGAAAAATAAGATTTCTAAAAAATTGCAATATATCACCTTGTTCCCAGAATCTCCAAATATCTCAATACATTGAATCGTAACCCCTGTATCATGACACATATCGTATTGCCACATTTTTGTCAATAAACAGCCCCAATTGGGAACCACTGCTGTTGTTCTACATTAATTTAGAGAGAAAATAACAGTTCACTGAACCTTTATTCAAAAATAATAGTAAGATTTCTTTTACCTCTTGATAAACATACTGGTTCTTTGGAGCCCCGAGTGTGGCGATGCCCCGTAGTCGAATCTAGTGAGGAGTACAAAATTCCATCATTCAATAGGACAAAAATGAGCTTCGTTGTACCAGGCTAGTTTTTATTTTGTTGGAGATTAAAGTTTATGAATAATTAGGGGCGCGGCATCTTCAGTGACAGCTTGCCGCTGGCCCTCACTTCGCCTCGGAGGTATACGTCAGCCAGATGAACGTATCTCCCTCCCCCCAACGTCACATCAAAGCCCTTTTTTGGTAAGAGGAAGCAGAGTCAAAGTCTGACAAGATGGCGACTCCCATAGGGGAGTACGCTTCGATCAAGCTGATGGAACGTAAAGGCTACGTCCATTTTTTTTTTTGGTCTATGGTTTGTATATAGTACCGGTATTATTGACATGCATGACAGACTTGTGACTCCCAGGTGAAGCCAGATTATATTAAAGTCTGTTTTCATATATTATATATATATATAAAGCTGTTTTTTACACTGCTGCATGTCTATCGCCCTGACAACTGCCCTGTTTTTTTCTGATTAACATTTTATTGAACTTCAGCAAAACATAGGAATATAAACAGACATGAAACAAGGACAGTAAAAGACATTAGACCCACATATAACCTAAAAAGTATTTTGCCTGTTCAGCACGGTGAAATCTTGGCACACTCACATGTGCATGTTGGCAACCACTTCATACCCCTGCCGCCTGACCCTCATTCAAATGACTGGAGGGGACAAGTTACCGAGCAGCGCTTTGAAAGCAGCTTGAAGTATACTGGATTCTTTTCAGTTCTATTGCAGTACTACGGTCAAATACATACACAAAACCTAGGTAACTAAGAAAAAAAAAACTCTCTACGGTGTCTATAAAGGGAGATACTCACACATTTTCCTGGATATTGACAGTTACAGGAGGCAGGGATGGAAGCGCCCCAGTCTTTATAGCCTTCAATAAGACCACAGCACTCAAACTGGAGATGATAAACACACACACACACACACACACACAGGCAAAGTAAGAAGTAGGTATATACCTCTTTAAGATAAGACACACCTGCTTGCCCGGCCACGCCCTAAGGACTACATATACAGCTGGTGTGGCTTCGTTCATGTTTAATGCCATCTGAGTGCTGTGTGTGATTTGTTTGTGTGTGTTGGGGGGGGGTTGGTAAAATCAAATGTGTTGAAGACTGGATGGCTGACTGGGAGTGTGGGAGCTGGTATCTTTCTGCCTATGACATGCCAGCAGTGGTGATTTTGTGTGGTTTTGATACAATTAAGGGTGTGTGTTGTGTTGGAGGTATTTGAGCTATGTGACACGCCTCAGCCAGGGCAGCTGTTCTCTTGATTCATAACTTAGTAAAATCTGGACACAGAGACGATACGCAAATTTTACACATCATGATGATATCAGTATCTTTGATGTTCCTTGTGAATACGTCTATAAATCAGCTTAGAAATCATAGAAAAATGATGCTCCAGAACTTGCCTGAGAGTAATAACATTTTCAAGTTTTCTTCACTATCAAAGTTATCTCGTGATGGTTTTCAAACAGGGACTGCTAATAGATCATTTGGCATACTTTTAATGGTGCCAACAACAAATTGGCAAACAAAGAAGGCGGGCTTAAGTTGTAGGCCCCAGCTAACTGGCAACATTATGCTTCCTGTTTACATGCGCCAAAACATTATATGAAGGGTAATTTGGAGCACACTTATCCCCCAATTTGAAGAAAGACAAATAATAATATTAGCAGAAATTATAAGACTAATATCAGTGCCAACATATTTTTTGAGCTATATAAGCTTTTACAGAGGGACAAATGGGACACATTTCATAGTGCAGTGGACTAAATATTAGTTTTGTTTATTTATTTATTTATTTATTTTCTACCTCCACAGCACTTTGAAGGACGAAGAATGCATGATCTGTAGTGTATTTATAATACAACTTGGCACAATGGACATGCAGTAAGAGGTAAAATAATATTAATAGCAGCTTACTTCTTGTTGAATGCTATACAGCAGTGTCCTGTTGGCCTTGCTGGTTGTAGTAAGTGGCATCATGGACAGCAACTTGGACTCCTCCCGGACCACACGTTTCTGAGGAGGGAGAAATCGCATCGAACACTGTAAAATTGCTTCTATAATACCGTAAATCATAGATTATAGATAGAAAAAAATCTGAATTTGCTCGTAAAAGCAGAGCATTCAAGTATTATACCTCATAAACATCTTGGTAACTTAACGCCGTTCTAACAATTATTGTTTGACTGGCCGCTGCCATCCCAGTTGCATACTGCACACACACACACACACACACACACACACACACACACACACACACACACACACACACACAACACACATAAACAATAGTAAGTGAAAGAGAAACAGAATTTGGAGAAAACACTTTTGATCACATACTGTACATTTTTATATGTTTTGTTTTTTTTACCAGAATCAAACACCATCTCTTTCCTTTACAGGCTCCAACCACACCGATCACTGAGAGCAGCAGGCAGCCGATCTCTACCACGTACATTATCACTACTGAAACACTGGACACCAGCTGAGGAGAAAAATAACACTGGCGTTAAAGGAATACATTGACTGGCAAATTCTCTGACCCAACAATTATCACTGTATGTATGTTAATATTGATATTGTTTTGTTGTCACAGATGTGTTTCCAAGATAGCATCGCCACAAAAAAGGTCATAAGTCAGGGTCAGCTACAGCACCTGATGATAATTCACTGTCTTGCTCAAGGACACTTCAACTGGCAGATGCGGGCCAACATGAACTCAGGTCGTCCTGAGCGAAACAATATAACAAGGTGCTGCTGTGGTGTGTTCAGGCAATATTGACGATGGAAGATGAGGTAAACACACACATTAATAGTTCCCTAATTGACAAGATGGGAGTTACTTCCTCTCGTAAATAATATTTTCTGCTTAGGAAATTATTTTCATCCTGTTAGAAGAACATCCGAAGACAGTCTTACTTTGCCAGTTTGTATGAGGTCTCTATGCCAAGCCACTGTCATCGTCAACATGAAGAAGCACAGAGCCTGTGGAGAAAGGAGCATAAAAGGGTGTTAAGTTTGCAAATGAAGAGGCCAAGAAAGGTGCAGAAATCCATACACAAAATTAAGAGAGTAAGTATTTTTGTTCTACAATGTCAGTGTTTTTACAGTTCATTTTACTGCTATGGAAGGTACAGCTATACAGGATTAGCCGACACCTAGGGCAGCGGTATGACTATATAAATGGTCAAAACGATATATAACAATGTCAATTGTATATATTTTTCTATATCGTTTCGTAAAATAACATCACAGACAGTATTTTACATCATTTGGATGACGCTTTACGTTGGTGATCCCTGCCCCGTATGTTCATTGTGCACTAAGGTTCTTAATCAAATAAGAAAATACTCAGCACATATTTATCAAGTATTTAATTCACACAGGAGTATACAAAAATAGCATTTACCATGTGGTTACTGCATATGGACTATATTTATTTAATCACCAAAACACAGTGTATCATGATAGAGGATATGAGATATATGACATGACCTATATAAGGATGATTTTGACCATCACCCAGCCCAACCTACATTTAAGATCCTTCACAGGAAAGTATTATTACAGAGAAACTCAGACCTATACTCCACATGACTCATATACTCAGCTGGGAAATAAAAACATAATGTAAACACAGCAGCATTATGAGGACATTAGCCTACAAATATTATTTAGGGCGAGAGGTCGGTGGGATATCCTTAGTAAATGCAAGTTATACACATTGTTATTGCATTTTTATACACTTATTCATAAAACCCATTCAACAGCATTATTATTAATATCATTTATAATCACTTAGTTATTATTTATAGTTACATATTGTAGTATAGCTATTTTTTATGTCTTTATTTTCTTTTTTCTTTGTGCTGTGAAATCTTATATTGAAGCTTAATGTTGGCTACTTATTTCCTATTTTTCTTATCATTTCTCTATGTGTATATATATTTCTACTGTAATGTAACCCAATGTTCCCCCTGGGATCAATAAAGTAATTCTGATTCTGATCATAACCATGACGTCTTTTTGATATCGCTACCAGTGATTTCTTTTCTCATCACTTTCTTTGAGCACAACCTAAAACAGTTTTGGCATATAATGTAGACTACTGTAGGCATTGCCACATTGAAGCCTACATAATAATGTTGATGGAGGAGATTCACTGCAGCCTGCACACACATAGCAATAGCACAGTGTTATTTGGCTTTATTATAGGCTGACAGATGATTTGAGATCAAAATAACAGCAAGCGAATCTAATATAATCTCTAATCTATAATCTAAAACGGGCTATGAAAGACATTCAAATGGGCCTCTTGGCTTAAATGCCATTCAGAAGCGGTGAAATATACCTACCATATGCACAGCGTTTGCAAAAATAAACGGCCTTTTCAGGCTCGTTTTATCCGCCACCACGACCACTGCGCTCCGCTGCATGCTGCTGCTTCTCTCCCGGGCTTTAAAACAACCCTTTTACATAAAACAAATATTAGAGGATGGCTATAGACCTAAGATTAGAGCTGTAAGGGCATCTATGTGTCCGCACAGGACGTCACTGTGATGTACTGGGCGAGAGGGTCTGTGCCGCTTTCGCGTGCAGTCGGAAATATCGGAATCAAGAGGATTAGTGCATGAGAATGGTGTTCAGCCATGAATTTAAGAGTGTCAGGTGCAAATGGGTGTGTGCAGGGCCGTAGAAATACTGAGCTACCACCCATAGCACCCTCAGGAACTCTAAATCCCAAAACAGTGTCTAAAGTCACATTGTTTCACTTATTTTGATTTAATGTATACAGTCAACTGCTTAAAATGCTGTTCCACAGTCTCTTTAGGGTTTGCAGAGCTCACACATTTATATAGACCTTTTCAATGGAATGCCATTGCTAGCCAACAGCCTTGGTCCATGTTAACTTCCTGTCAGTGTATGTCATTCACATTCACTGCAAAAGCAAATAAACTAGGGCACATTTAAAATGTATAAATAGTTTATGTTTACATCTTTGAAAGGGTCTTTACACTGTTGGAATATTTTTGTTTTCAGACACATTTCTCCTGGTCTACTAATTTTCACACTAAAACCAAACATTTTGCTTATACTGTATGACATTAGTCATAATTTCCCTGGTATTTGAGTCCACTATGACAACCAAGAGTGCAAAGTAGCTTCTTTCTTCTAAGTTTGGCTAAGCATTGTTCAAACGTGGCTTTTTAAATTCTATTAGAGATCTCAAAGATTTTTAAAGCATCCCAAAATGAGTCCTCGGTGTAAATGACTGCATTTCCCAGGATGCTACAGCCATAATGGGGCTGGGCTACTTCCCTTAAACAGGTAGTGCAGGTTTCTATTGTTTCCACAGGTGCTATGGAGAGAGAGAGAGAGAGAGAGAGAGAGAGAGAGAGAGAGAGAGAGAGAGAGAGAGAGAGAGAGAGAGAGAGAGAGAGAGAGAGAGAGAGAGAGAGAGAGAGAGAGAGAGAGATACTATAAGTGAGAGGGAACAGGAAAAACTGATGACAGAGGCAGAGATAAAGGGAGGCAGACAAGTCGGTGGAGGAAAGAAAAAGTGACACGTGTGTGAAAGAACGACAGGTGGATTGGACAGGAACACGGCGTACAGACAAGGGTCTTTTAAAATTCTTTTTTTTTTAAAGGAGGCTCCCTTTCCCTTTCCCTTTGACGGACGGTTAACCAGAGCCTGTGCAGGACAAAAAGGATGGGATGTGCGTTCATGCTTTCTTTTGCTGTTGGCCACAAAGTGGGTCAACACCTGAGAAGGAGCTGAAAGAAGCAGCAGGGACTGAGACAGTTTTGTCCTACTGAAGAAGCAAAAGAGGGGAGAGACAGACTGAATTGGCTGGAGAGACAATACAGAGACAATGCAGGATTATAAAGAGAACACCTTTTAAGTTTTTAGCCACTGAAAACAGAGGGTGCTAATGTGCCTTGTACTTCACAACGTGTGCACTCTAAATTGCTCAAACCCTTAGAGCATTTTTTCTGAAAATACTGGTGAGAGGTAAATGTATTGTCAGTTGCTTTCTAACCTTTGAGCAGCAGCATTTTACATCTTGCCAAACAAACTTTAAACCCTAAACTGGTTTTACAGGCTGCATGTGGACCAATGTAGCTAAATTTTCCCTGCTACTGGCAATCTAGCCTGGTGAGCTTTCATTGGATGGAGGAACAATAGAAACTCCTCAACATAAATGCATTTTGGAATCTGTTTTTTCCCCCTATGACTCTATCTTTATTCAAGCGTAAAGATAACCCAGCATCTCTTGGTCTGAAAGTCCAAACATTCCTGCTGATCTTCACTATAAGGGGAAGCATTTCCTCAATTTGCACACATTCACATCCACTGTGAAATAGACTCTACTGTACCTCCACCATGCAGACCCCAGGACCCGAGCATGATGACTCTTTTGATTTCCTGTTTAAGATCATCCTGATCGGAGACTCTAACGTAGGGAAGACCTGCGTGGTTCAGAATTTCAAGTCAGGGATTTTCCCAGAGAGACAGCAGAACACCATCGGAGTGGATTTCACTGTACGGACCATGGATATCGAGGGGAGGAAAGTTAAGGTTAGCACTGTGTCCGATGTGTTTGACTGTGCTGAGGGATGTTGAGGGACTTATGCATGTGGAGTCTTTTGGGGGGCATGTGTATACAGAGGTGGTGATAACAATATTAAGTGTAGAACATCAAAAATGCAGAGGTTTCTGTGCAACCGACCAGTGATTCAGGAAGTCATTTTCAAAATACAGTAACTGCCGTAGTCACTGTAGCCATTAACTTCCCCCCCAAAATTGGGCCTACCAGCATGTGACTGCCGATAAAGTCAAGGTAGGACAAACTATATTCAGGGCATGGACCTTCAAGTATTACAGTAGTAGTACAGTATTAAAAAGTCGTAAATGATAGAGGCAGTAATGTTAGATATAGAAACACTTGCATGTAAACAAAATGATCATTTTTAATTAGTTGACTCATCCATCCATTTTATGTGCCTTGTGTCAATTCAATTAAATCATTAGAATTAATTGTATACTAAGTATGAAACAGAATATGACATAATAACAACTGTTTTCCATCATATTTTCATACTTTGGCCTTGTATGAATCTGAAAAAAAGGTATTTAATTGAAATTCTATGTGGTATTAAAAGGTCTTAAATGTAACACAGTCAACCCTACAGAAACCCTGAATATGCTAAAGCAATGCCTGCTAAATGCCTTGATCCTTATCGTGGGTGTTGTAGAGTCAGCTGACTGTGACAGTGACAGGCTGCACAGCATGGCTACAGTCATTTTGGTAAAACATTTCATAAAAATTACAGCTTTAATCAAAAAGTGCAACTCTTGTCTGATGTGATGGACTTTTCTATGTTTAGGGCTAAATGAAACCAGGCGTCCGTTGGTTACAGTATCAGAATAGACTCAGTCCAAAAACCAGTCAGACCAGCTTCTCACATGAAGGACCTGTCCTTCAGGTTGCTCTGCTCAAGCTTATTGTGCGGATAAAAATACACCTGGCATGACCTCTCTGTGCCAACTTTAAGATAGAAAAGGAACTAAATGATTTAGGTAGAAAGTGATTGGTTCCGCTTGCATCTAAAGTCTGTATGCTACCCATCAGTTCAGCATTCATGTGTAGTGATCATTGATCATTAATACTGTGGCTAAGGATGTCCAGAATGATCAAATAAAGTCACTGATATATCTAAATTTACAGCCTTTTTTATGTTTCTGTTTGTATCTAGGTCACCAGTTTTATCTGTATTTCTCATCGCAAGGGGGAAGAGACAGTCTGTCACACACCTACACTAACTGTATTTTTCCGTTGACGATGCAGTTAGATGGTGCAGGATTAAAAATCAGTATCACTGACAGTGTTTACAGGCAGGACATCAGCATTTGATAGTCTATTTATTCTGTCTGTCTGTTTTATGACTCAGTGAATCACAGTATAAGATCCCCATAAGGCTGAAAAGCTAACACCATAAACTGTATTGCTTAGGAATAATAGAGAGTTAAGGGTTCAAATGAGTCCCAACAATGACAGCTGGGGTGAGGCTGAAGTGAGCCACTTGATATTGAACACTTTTTTACGTTTCTGTGTATCTTGCGGCTATAGCTGCTGTTTTAATATCACATTTCTGTATATAGTGATGATATTTTCTGTTTATTGCTCAGTGTGTATTTTTTATATTCAGAATATAAAACGTGGCAAAAGTAGACATGGTTCAAACCCTCAACACTGAAAAAAATAGTTGAGCCGGTGAGTTTAGATTGGTTGCTATGACAGCTGTTACCGTGTTAACGTGGTCTGTCAGATGCTCAGGAGCATTCTACAGAGAGACTCTGGGGAAATCTAGCATGATGTTTCCTGTGTGTGTGCGTGCTTGTGTGTGTGTGTGTGTGTATGTATGTGTGTGTGTGTGTGTGTGTGTGTGTGTGCGTGTGTGCGTGTGTGTGTGTGTGTGTGTGTGTGTGTGTGTGTGTGGTGTGTGTGTGTGTGTGTGTGTGTGTGTGTATTTGCTCATCAGCCATACATCCAGTTATAAAGTCTTAAGGCTGATTCCTTCTTCTTGTTTATGTGTGTGTTTGTTTGTAACAGATACAGGTGTGGGACACAGCAGGTCAGGAGAGGTTTCGTACGATCACCCAAAGCTACTACCGCAGCGCTCACGGCGCCATCATCGCCTATGACATCACACGACGCATGACCTTTGATTCAGTGGCTCACTGGATCAAAGAGGTGGAGACCTATGGGGCGACCAACGTAGTGCTGGTTCTCATAGGTGGGTGAGATTGTGACTTTTTGGCATGTGAGGTGTGTATTTGATGTGATTTGTATAAGGGGATGGACAAAATAACAATATGCAGCGTCAAGTGAGTGAAGTGAATGGTTGAATGTTAAAACGTTTGAACGTGAAGTCAAATTAATTCTCCCTGTTTAAGGTCAATAAGTGACGAATGAGCATTTTGATACTTTGATACCCGACACGAAAATCTCACTTTTCACACTATGGGACCTTTGAGGTAATCTTTAGGTATTGTGTCTGCATCTCTCACCTCCCTGATTGTCTCCATGTAGGTAACAAATGTGACCTGGAGCAGGAACGTCAGGTAAAGTTCGAGGAAGCCTGCAATCTGGCAAACGAGAGAGAGATACTCGCCGCTCTAGAAACATCTGCAAAGGTAATGAGCGGTACACACACATGTAAAACACAGAGGAGTCGGTTAAAATTGATATCTAAAGTTCTCTATCTCCTTTCTCTGTGTCTAGGAGAGTCAGAATGTGGAAGAAGCCTTTATCATGATGGCCAAAGAGCTGCTGTCTCGTAATGGCCTTAATGTCCAGCAGGGGGACTCGGAGAGCAGCAACACGCCTCGAGTTCTCCTCCGGGCCAACTCTCGGCCGGTTAATGACACCGTAGCTGCCTACAGTCCACCGGAGAAGAAATGTTGCTGATCAACATGTGGATAGGACAGGGAAGAGGAAGAAGCAGAAGCAGGCGTCAACATCGATGCTGCAACTTCATCCATGTTGTCCAATCTAGCAAATATTTCTTCTTTAAAAGAACACCAGAGAACGGCTCTGAAGGCTTTTGTTTGGTGGAAACTATGTTTTCGCCCTTCTCCCAACCAGGATTGGATTTTCCCTGCGTCGCTCTCATCAGTGTCACGGGTTGGTTTCGATGTGAGTGGTTGAAGTAGCACGTCAATAAAGATGAGGGACAAGTGGTTTATCCAATCATATGCAATGATTTTTGATAAGGCCCAGCCTCCTAAAATCACTTTACTATGGACGATCCCAGATGGATGAGTGAAGCAAAGTGGAACGAAATTCATCTGGCTAGTGTCAGGCTTAGTGACCTAAGCCAGTCTCATTTATATCAACCTACCTGGATTGCTTGACTGTTACTATTCCAAGTGTGCACTGCCAAAATTAATCGAAATCTGAATGTAAAAACTAAGATATACAAAATAATAATACAAAATATAAGCATTTCCAAGCATCCCCAACACCTGCTGGCCTCAACCATCCTTAACATGACAATGTTCTTTGTGTTGCATTTTGTAAAAATGCTGTCTTCATGCTTTAATCTTTCTGTAAAACTTCTGAAAACCGTATGGGAAGGAATGGATCAGATGTTATGATAGCTCATACGACCCCAGTGACCCCTTGGTCCCACTATGGCAAGCTGTGATCCCACATTGCTGCGCTCTGGATGAAACATCCTGGAGAACCTGCTGCAAGCCAAAAGACTGTGGATTATAAATATTTGTTTGGCTAAATAATGATGTATTACATTGTCATAAATGTATATAATAGGCAGTGACTGTCTTCTTTGAATCATTCTGTGGACCACTCAATTGTGAACACTAGAGGGAACCATGCTGTTACGCATAACCTGCAGGTTGGTTGCTCATTGCTTTAGACAATAAATACCAATGTGATTTAAAACATCTGTGAAACAGTTAACTATGTTTACACACAACCCAGTAAACAGGAAACCACTTTTTAAATCACCTTTGAGGCTGAACTTTGCCAGAATCACTTCCTGCAAACACAACAGTGAAGCTAAAGTAACTGAGCTGACGAGGCTCAGGGTATAATCTGTCTTTGTGTCCAATGCCAAGTTGGCAGGCCTTTTTTAAACACCAATCTGGAAGACTTGCACTGATTACTTCTTTTTTTTTTACACTGATACAGTTAATCTGCCTTAATGTTTATTGATTTAGTTATGAGTGGAATAAAACAACTATCCAGGTGTAGCCTTGACCTTTATCAGCAATCTGACAAGCAATAAATGATCAGTCTACAGCTATAAAACCATTTATTCATCTTCAGTTACTTGTTTTACTGCAGCGACAAAAAGCCCTGCTGAATTGCAATCTGCTCTGATTTTTTTAGTGCTTCACTGACAACAGGAGATAAATTTCCGTGGGGCACAAAACATGACTCATAAGGAGGAAAGGGAATCTGCATGATTTTTATGAAGAAAGAAGCTGGCGTTGTGCGTTGGTTTCCTGCACACTGGGTGGTGCTAGTTGACAATCAATGAAGACTGTGTCTCCAAACTTTGGCTTTTTAAAATTTCTTTCTTAGGCCCATATTAACCTTTTGAATGCTGAAATATAATTTGTGAGCAGTTTCAGGAGTAGGTTACTTGATTCAGATGCCACAAGTTAAAAAAAGAAAAGTCATGGTTTCCATATCGTAGCAGTTAAAGGTGCCATATTATGTTCATTTTCAGGTTTATACGTATTTTGGGTTTTCTAAGAGGAAACGTTTACATGCTTTAATGTTAAAAAACACACTGTATGTCTCCTGTATAGCACCTGCGCTCTGATTGGTCGGCGGTTCCAGGTTTCTGCGTCTCTGCACGGTCACTGCAGCCGGGGAATGACTGTAATGGTATTGTAGCTGCACTTTCTACCTGTATATGGCATAGTTGTGACATCACAATCGTACAGAAGTCCTGACGGCTCGTTTAAAAACACAGTTTCTGAATATGGACTGTGTGCATTTCTTTTTGGAGAGAGTGTTTTGATACTGTCACAATATTTATGTAGTACCCCGATGTATGTTTTATAATAAAGACATGGAAATCTCACTTTTTATGCTTTTTAAACCTTTAAGGTCTAAGGCCATTATTATAATTTAGCATGATGCACTTGGTATTTTCCCAGTAAAGTGTATGTGGAATCTTACATGAACTCTGTTAAACAGTGAGTTACTGTACGACATATGAGATAGTTAGTATGTCAACATACATGTTTGACTTCCATCATTTCAAACACATTTTCAGAAAAAATAAACCCAACTTTATTTCCAGAAAACAGGTAGACAACGTAGTACATGAATTAATACAAAAACGGACCCAAAACTTTTTAGGGGGAAAAAGTATATCCTCAACTAAAATGACTGAAAAGGAAAAGAGAGAGAGAGAGAGAGAGAGAGAGAGAGAGAGAGAGAGAGAGAGAGAGAGAGAGAGAGAGTGCACCTAGAGTTGATTGTGTGGGAAATTCAAAGAGACGTCTTGGCTGGGGTTATTAGACCTGATACAGACTGAATGATGATCACTAAAAACACAATGGATTTTATCCCAAAATTGTACTTTTACACGTCACATGTTTTTATTTATACATCAAATCGCTGAGTCTACCTTTATTAATCCATTCTTCATCCTCTCCACAGACCTGCATTTTAATCCAACTCTCCTTTGATCTCCACTCTAAACCGCACCAGTCCGCCGAGCCACCACCTTTCTAACTCAGCCTGATGATCTCAAACTTTTTGGGCTTCTTCTTTTGCAGGGGCCGAGGCAGACGCTCATCCTGCCCCTCACCCGTCTCCCCCACCGACTCCTGTGCCTCATTGTCCGCCCCCCCTTGTCCTCCCTGCCCCGTATCCATCCCTCCAGTTTGTCTATCCTTGGGACATTCCCCATTGTAGGTCTTGACATAATCCTCGACGCGCCAGCCCCTGAACTCCTGTGGCTCGGAGCAGATCAGGCCAGTGTAGAAGACGCCGGGGTGGTGCTTGAGCCAGTAGATCAGGTAGTGGATGTTGTAGTCGCAAATCCAAGGGTTGTTCTCCAACGAGAGCTTCCGTAGGAAGTAAAGGTCCTCCAGTACACCATATTGGAAGTAATGGAGGCTGTTGTTGGACAGGTCCAGCTCACGGAGATACAGCAGGCCTGCGAATGCAGCTGGTAGGGCAAGAAAAGTTAAACAAAATCAGTTGGCATCTTATACTTCTGCCTGAATGCAAAATTGTCCATCCTGTCTCCCTGGACACTTCCTGTTTTTTTAACAGACAGTTGCTTATTTACATATTCTGCAGACACAGAGCAACATGGGCATTCACTTGAAATAGTGTCCCTAGCCGTCAGCCAAATATTCATTTTTCCTCCAACTGCTGAAGGCCTATTCGGATGGGATTAGTTTGACGTGTGGATGGGGTAAAATAGTTTTGACCGTTCTACAAAAGGTGAAAATGGCTGTAATTTTGACTGACATTCTTAGGAATAATTACTGACTGCAATCGGACGGGACGAAAACCGCTGGTTAAAATGACCTTACCCCATGTCCTCACATGAAACTATTCCTGTCCGAATAGGGCTTTACACTCCTAAATGCTCAACTTTCTTCTCAAGGTAGTTGATAACTTTGTCTGTCTACTGTATTGTGCTTGGTAGGTAGAGTACAGTTGATTTATCAGAGCTTGTTTGCTGAACTGCTGCCTACTGTGTCAGGAAACTGTGCTGATGAGAGCTGTGGGAGTCAACTTTTTAAAAATCGTGGGTCACCAACCAAAACAATGAACTGAAAGATGCCAAAATACTCCATAGAGCTGACAGGAACTGCAGAGTTAGATGATTTCAAACTCTTTACATTACTCATTACAATAAAGAGAAAAGATGACAACCACTATGTGGAGGTGAGCCCGGTTGGCTCTCAGCTGCAGGAGAGAGAGGTGTGCGGTAGGCTCAGGAGAGCAGTGCCAGGTGAGATGATGAGCTCAGCTGACACTTGACTAATTACACTCCTTTAAATTAAGTAGCGTGGTGGACCTCTGATGAGTGGTAAGATGTTGTTTATTGAGTAGAAAACTGTGAGCAACTGGATCATGTGCCAGAGAAGCTGGGAAAACAGTGGTGCATGGTGGAACAGTTATGTTGTATATTTATGTTAAAAGCCTGGAGCAGCAGGGTGGCAGCGACACTTGCTACATACCAAAATTGTAGTTTCAGGGTCAACATATGGTCATGGCATGTGTTCGCACAGAAATTTAACCAAAACTTGTGCTGTCTGAAGTGTGTTGAAAATGACACACTTACTGTGCTTAAATATTACAGGAAGTTGCATTTCCTTAAAGTATTACATGTATATATTATTTAGCAGGGGTACTGAAAACCACTTGACTTTAACTGTCATCATTTTTAGAATAAGAGGTTATTATTTCTAGTTGTCCCTTATACTATACATCTCCACTTGAAAATCCAAAGTGACTTTGATCTGGGCATAACTCGACTTAAAAAGGTGACGCTGGTGTCCTTAAAAGCTTCCAGACACTATTATCAGTCTGTGTAAAGGGACAGTGGAGACTGTTTCACGCTGTCCTCTAGCCTTAGGGCCGAGCTTTGATCTTACAAAAGTGGAAAAGACAGGAGGGGAGGGAAATGGGAGGATGAAGACATCACTGAGAAATGAAAGAAAAAATACTATAATCCTTCTGAATTCAATTTTCACTGTAACAGATAAGTTACTGTGACTGCAGTCTCATCGCCCCACCATAAAGAAGACTCTCTCACACTAGAGGAAACTATAGGAGCGTAATAAGGAGGGATGAGGGAGGGCCCCTTCCGTGTCTTATCTCTCTGCTCATGAGACTCATGACTCTCCCAAAGGAGCCTCTGTTAATGAGCTTTTTTTTTTAACCACTATGACCAGAGGATCCTTATCTCACTGTCCTTTGAGACTACTGTCCACTTTTTATCATGAAAAAAAATGCAAGCAAAGAGCCCTGCATAACACCCTACTGTAAAGTATTTTAATCAGCATTCCACCCAGGACTGCAGAGCCATACAACATCATTTGTTCCAGCGTTAATGCACATGCAACGGTATTTGAGTTAACAAAGAACTAGGCAGAATGGCATGGAAACACAATCCTTATCCAACTTCAGCTGAGGCGATAAATTAGGGTTTTTACCCCCCAGGCTTGCCCCGCTCTGGGCTGATTTTGGCAACATGTCTCCATAACAAATAAACACAATTCCAAAGTCTCTGGTTACCATAACTACAGATATCACTGTTACATAAGTCCCACCATTACATAATTTTCTGCTGCTTCGTTGTTGCATGAAGAGCATAAAGAAATATATGTTTGGAGTTCCAGATGGGTGGTTCCCCTACATTGTGACAATTCCTAAAATGTCAAGCTATTAGTCATAGGAAAGTGCACTAAATTGACCTTCAAATAAACTGTGCTCTCCTGTGACTGTCCAAATTATTGCCTTGTTTCCAGCAAGGAAAAGCCACTGCAATCCGGCACAAACATCAGCTAAAATCAGCTATGGAAGACAAATGCAAACAATTGTGCATTTCTTCGTAAAAGCCCTAGAGTGCCAGATTTTTTATGCATTTCATGTGGAGGGTGACCAGAGCGGGAAAGAAGCATGAATGAAAAGACAACCTGTTTTTATTTTACTCCAAATGTAAACATGTTTGGAAGGAGAAACCATGATTGAGGCCATATGTCACTGGCTATCAAACGCTCTCAGAATTACACAGAATTTCTTTTTCACTTTCCAAATAATCTTGGGCACGCTGCGGCAGGCTGTAGTAGATTGTTTACATGTGTTGCAAAGTAATGAAGAAAACTACAAGGTTTTGTATAGATTTCCCTCCTGGGCAGGAAGACATGAGCCCAGACATCATTAGCTTGGAGAGAGTAATGAGTCTGCACTGTCTTTAATGATGCTAGTGCTTAGGCAGAATTTCTATTCAGAGCAGATATTCTGATTCAGTAAGATTAATCTTTTGAGCACTAAACTGTCTTATTTTCCTGATGAGGTTATTTGTGTTTTTAAATGGGCCACTTGTGTTAGTTGTGCCAGTATTGTTTATCATTTCAACATCTTTGTCATCCATGTTTAAGCTTGTAGTCGTTTAACCCAATGGTTCCCAACCTTTTTGTCTAGAGACTGAGAAGTCTATATGCAGTAGTAATGTTAAAGTGGTGTGATCAGTTTAACCAAAGAGTGATTTTTTTAAAAACTTTTTTTAATTAGAACACTTTTAGAGGCATGGTGATGTAAAATGAGTCTGTATTTCTTGAGAAAAAAACAAAGATGAGTAGTTACTGCACTTAGGCTTTGCAGGGCAGGATTGTGGCTATCATTTCATATGTCAGATTTATCTTGCAACCCATTGGGGGAGAACCTTTTAAATCTTCAAAATACACATTATTTTTCTCATGTCGTCCGTCTGAATAAACCTCTATTCACTCTGTCTAAAGCCCAGTCTGCTCTGATTGGTCAGTGTTTAACAGCACTGAAGCAGCCCTTTCTGCCTATACAGTATAGAGAGTATACTGTAGTTGTGACATCACAACCTTACAGAAGTCCTGGCGGCTCATTTGATGAAAAAAAAATACGGTCTGTGTGAATTTCAGAATCAGAATCAGAAATACTTTAATAATCCCAGGGGGAAATTATTTAAAATGTCTCTTTGGTTTGAGCATTTTGATACTTTCACAGTATTTATATAACATCTCCTGCTTTAAAATCTAAAATAAAATTTTTGAATCTAAACAATAGGGGACCTTTAACTTTTGACAGGAGCCGTGTCTGTTGAACTTTACTTTAAGTCACACATATCTTTGTGGCCATGGCATTACACATTGAAGTGGCCCGATGTGTATGAGCGGTATCGGGGGCTGGGGCAGTGGTTACCTGTGTCTATATTGTGCAGGCTGTTGCTGCTAAGGTTGAGCAGCTTGAGGTCTTTGGACAGCAGGAACTGTTTGGGCCTGAGATGTTTGATGATGTTTCTGGAGAGATCCATCTTCACTATGTCAGATGGCAGGTCAGACGGGATGTTGTTCAAATCTGCAAAGAAGGTAAAAGACAAAGAAACATGAGTTCTTCAACTGCGATAGCAGCTGGAACGACAGATTATGTTTTTGCAAAGTTTTAAACTTTACCACAACAAATAAAGATTTTTCCTGTATCCCTGCTGATAGGTTTACAGGATTGAAGCAGATGTGCAAATCAAATGAATACAAAGTGCAAAGCATCAGAAACAGCAGGAGAGCTGGAAATCCAATCATTCTGTATCTTTATACATTTTCAAGATGTTTCGTGGGTTGTGTGTAACATTTAACTTTTTCAAGATGGAGTCGAGTGTGACAGCATGTATAACAATATTTCACTTCTGTGCCAGGGGGGGGTGTTTCCACTCTCCTCCAGTGTTTCCAGACTCACAGAGTAAGAGAAGCTTTGGTAAGACTCTAATGTATGAAACAGTTTCCCACATATTCTCATCACTGTGACAGATCTTTTCTGGAGTTATAAATCAAGGTCCCATGTGGAGCATTTTTCATAAATCTCACAGTTAGATTTGTCACTGTCAATACGTTTTGTCCCGAAATCTAGAAACAACAGAGCTGAAGCTTGGATCAATAAATAAACTAAATCACAACTACAAGAATTTGTGATTACTTTTGTACAATACAAAAAGTTCCATTTTAAGTTCTGCAGATTAGTACATTAATGTTTAGTATTTCTACCTATTGAAGAACACTATTTAATAGTGTATGTTATACACTTTGAATTAAGTATAAAATTATACTTGTAATATCTTTTGTATACTTATATTTCAAAAATACTCCTTTTTGACCTCAGAGTGTCTGTAAGAATATGCAAATCATCTCAATTGGAGGACATATCTGCCCTGAAAATCATGGTGCAGATCTGTTTAGAATTGAGTAGGTGGTCCCAGCAACCTGTATGATTAATATGAACATGAGTGATTGTTTTTGAAGCAGTTTGCAAAGAGTTTGCAGATGAGAAGAAACAGGAGTACGTCTAGGGAGCGAATACTGACTGAGATATAATCAAACAATGTTTATTTTTATATAAAATCGCTTTATTTTGTATTTAAGAAAATATTGCGTACGATGTGTGTCAGCATTCATGCACACACGCATCTTGAGTAGTTTCCTATATGTATTTATTTATATGGACTGCATAATTTGCTTAGAAGAATGCTTATAGACCCTTTTATAGAGCAGATGTCACAGTCTTTACTGCCACAGATGTCTTAGATCTTAGTTATCATGGTGCCGTAAATCATTACTGACTCTAAGAATATATAACACACACACACACAGGACATACAGCATGTGCACAGATGTAGCCAATTAACTAAAGGAAGGGTAATTATAATGATGTGATGCAGCGATGGCCGACGAGTGTGCGGCAGCAGGCAGATATATTTACCAAAGAAAGAACCGACTTTGGATGCACGTTTTCAGCTTTCTGCAGGGAGTGCTTGAAGTCTAAAGGGAATCTTGCCATAGGTGTACATGTGTCTGCAACTTTGTCCAAGATTAGAAAAAAAAGGAGGAAAAAAATGCTGGAAATCTTACATCAGACTCCAATTCCCAGGCTCCCTTGTGAGAAATGAAACTTCAAACCTTTAGAGCCAAAAACAGATGGTCTCTGTCCAAGTGAGATCCACTGTGGCCTTCTGTGTTTTACAGTAAACGTGGATAATCTCCAACACTGTGTATTCAGTAGTGACAATGTCTGTGGCCAGTAGGACCTATTTTCTTGAAGCTGAGCCAAAGATGGAAAGATAATCTTGCTTATCTTGATTTACTATGTTGCTTATCTCTCGCTCATTGCTTCCTGGAACTAAACGTGTGTTCAGGAAGTCCAATAATTTATCAGGAGGAGCCTTTGGGGTATCTTGGGTTTTTTTTGAGCAAATCCTTTAGATAAAGTGTTATGCTCTCTCCCACTTTAACATCTGTGCCCCTGCAGAGCAGACTGCTGAATGAATAAACACACATACTGTAGAGAGAAGGAGAGAACATGTCAGGAAAAATGAAAGTCATACATTCATTTGGTTGTTTTTTTTTGTTTTGTTTTTTTACTGAATCTGCTGAAGTCATTATGTCGGTGCACATGTGAACATCTGTCCCTCCTGGACTTTTCTGGCCAAAAAAGTGATTTGTACTACCTGAGAAACCCTCTGTGTGTTTCGTCTGATGACACCTCTGCTATAAATTTAGTTTGGACCATTGGCTATTACATTTCAACTGTAGCACCTGCTTTATGTCAAAGTGCAAGGTTTGAATTACTTTCTGCAGCAATTTAGTCAGATAATTGCCAAAACATCCAGTGTTCCAGTGTTAGTTATAGGCCATACTTTAGTGCACACAATTAATGTACAGCAGTATTAACAAATGTTTGAAGAGACAGAGTTAAACTTTAGCACAATTTAGTACAAGTAAGTAAGTAAGAACATTAATCTATGGGTTAGCACTGCTGATGAATTACATGTACACAAAGTTTTACAAACAAATCTGCTGTCAGTCTCTTTTTCACCATATATTCTATACAATGAAATAAACAGTTTGAAAAAGGTGTAATACAGCCACTGTATGTATGCAGGATTTATTTACTTGTTGCATTGAGACTTATTCCATTTGGAGCAGATTGTAAAATATGTTTTATACTGTTTAGACGGTAAAAAGGGAAGCAGTTATTTTTTTACAAAGTTGACATGATTACATTGTGGTCAACTGTACATAGCGCAGTGAACGTTTGTGGTTTGGATAGAGGGAATTACTTCTTGATGTGTTTCCTTAACATATTTTGGCACTAGATGTGCTGTGTTGTAGCATTAGGAAGCAGTGAAAAGGTTTCTATTTCATATGTTTAACAGTTTTCATGTGAGGTGCACCTCAGCTGCTTATATGTTATATGAACCAAGACAGTATAAAGCTAGGAGAGGAAATATATATAGTATAGTTATTTGTCTAACATGAGGGTTAATGTTGACTATGCCTTAGGAAAAGCTACACTACTAATCCAGACTGAAGTAAAAAATCTGGACTGAGTTGGGATCTTTTCCATCATTAACATTTAATGTGAATGGTGCACTTAACTGTCAGCATCCTCCATAATTACCACCTGTGTTTTCCTGGGCTCTGGATTTTGCATGTTGTGTTTTGGCTTTATGTAATACTCATAACTCTGTCACCATTGGGACAAAATATATAGACAGATTAGTGCCAGTAGTCACATCCTACCTTACAATGATTGTATTGAGAGTCATGCTAAGTTTTTAGAGGTTATTGCCTTAAAGCGTTAATTCACATTGACAGAATACAACAGAATAAGTTTCCACATTAGACTGACTTCCTCTCCAAATTGGGCTGCATTAAAGCTACTTTTACTTTTCTTCAGTATTATATGTCAAAACGTGACGCCTGCATTACCCACAATGCAAACTGTTGCACAGAAGGCGGAGCGGTTGTGCTTTAAACCAGCTTAAACTAAAGCTGCCCACTGCTCCTTAGGATGGGTTAAGAGCAGAAGTCAAATTTCACTACATAGAACTAGAACAATTGTATGTAACCACTGATCAAAACATTTTTTAAGTAGATCACCAACAGTTTGGTCACAGATTCAGGTGTGTCATGCAGGGTCATCCCTATGTTTCATGGCTCCTATGTTCCCCGGTCGCATAAGCCTATGCCTTCGCTGATTTAATTCAGGTCGGGATTAGGGTCAGGGTTAAGGGGTAGGGTTAGGGTCTACTTAAGCCTATTTGCTGTTTGCCATTTAGAATTCGGCACTGATTGTGAAAAAAATAACAGATCGGGGAACAATTCCCCATTCACATATAAAGATAGGACCTTTTTCGGAAAAAGCGGGAAACAGCTGGCCTTTTTTTTAATCCCATGGTCTGTTCTCATGCTCTGTTCTCTGTGTTTCGTTGCCCTTTCCACCTCAGCGTGACAAATTTCTTGAACCCACAGAAGTTCAGTTCCACAACACCTCTACAGTTTCCATTGTCAAAAGGACCTTCAAACTACTGCAGTTTGGCCTTCTGGTGGCTGGCGGAGTCTGCAGCTAAATCCTGTTGTTAGTAGAGAGTGCCGTTTTAATATCGTCCTCTTTCTCATTCATGCTCTCTGTTTCTCGCTCAAAACACATTATGGAGAATTCAATTCAGTCTGCTGACTAACTGCCCGGTGTCTGTGATTCAACAGGTCCAGGGAGAGCCTGACATAATATCGTGTGCGTGGGCTTTTGTGTGACTGGGAATCAGCCAACTCACCGTATACATGAGTCACTTCATTGCTGCCTACTCTAATGTTTATATGGAGGATTTATGTTACTTCTGAAACCAATGATTTCTTCACCCCATAAGCAGAGCCTTGAAGGCAGAATGCCAAAACAATCACTACCACCCTATAGGTGGGTTTCTGGTTAACATCATGAGATGTGTATGATAAAAACAACGTGGAATGACTTAATGCTTAAGGAGGCTAATAAGAAAAGCTGGCTTTGTACTAATTTTTAATTTAATGTGCCACATACTGTCTTACTAATACAGAAAACGGAGATTCAGTCATTTAATACATGCTAATATGACTTTTTAATGCCAATGTTTCTTTTTAAAGTTAGTGATGCTTTATTTATGATACACTTTTGTAGTTATCTTAAAGCTAATTTTCTCTAACATGCCAACATTCTGGCCAACTTCAATGTGTTTGAAAGAATTCTTTGTAACATAGTTCAACATGTTCACCTGACACTGTTACTGTAGACTTCGCAAATACATATTAGTCTGGAACCTCTGCCAGACTCAAAGGTACAGACCAAAATGCCTCTGGATGCAGTTACATCGACCTAAAACCAGAGCAACGTAGCGTGAACTAAAACCAATCACAGCAACAAAATGCTGCAGCGCTGTGCGACACATACATGAGGGTGTTTGGTCTGTTTTGTAGCAGGACTGGGTTACAAACTTTTGAAATTGCAGCAAAAATGCGTTTCTCACAACGTTTTGGTTATGAGTGGCGTGCCCAGGATCTTGCAGAGGATGAGCTTGCAGATTTGTCGGGCTCCAAGGCTATCAACAGGACTCACAGGACTCTGTTTACTGATGGCTGCAGGTTTTCCTGGTTACACTTTGCTGCCAAAAGCTAAACCATCCCCGACATTTGGTTCCGCAGCTCAAAATCGCAGCTTCCCATGGACATTTCATGGAAGCTTAACTTAAGGCTTCGTACGTTCCCTACGGATTAATAAAAAAGTCTAATAAATACAATTGTTTACAGCTAGTTCTAGGTAAAGCACAAGAGTTTACCAAAGTGTTGTACAGCCACATAACAAAATAACATGGAAACATGAAAAAGCAGATTACACACATAGTGTCATCCCATGCACAAATAAATAAATAATGGAACAGATGGAATATATAAAACGCAGAAGTGTAGAAACGGACACTTAAAGGCCTGAGAGAACATGTGGGTCTTGAGTTTGGCCTAGAAAGTGTCCATAGTGGGGGAACACTTAATTGAAAATGGTAAGCTGTTCCACAGCTTTGGGCCGCCTACTGCAAAGGCCCGATCGCTCTTAGCCCTTTGCCTCGAATGAGGGACAGCCAGGAGCAGTTGGTCTGACGATTTAAATGATCGGGGATTGGAGAGGCGGCACAGGAGATCAGAGATGTACTGAGGCACCAGACCTTGTTAAAGTAGGCTTTAAAACAAATAATAGAACCTTAAATTCTCTCCTGTCCTCCGGTAGCCAATGAAGGGCCAGAGGAATGCGGTAAGTTTACAAAAAAAACAAAACCGTATAACCGTATTAGAGATGACACCAAGATGTCTGGCATATGCATGAATGTTAGGTGGCATGGGCAGTAAGTGTTCAGCTATACCCCCAGTGGAGTTGGAGAGACCAAATAGGGTCACTTCAGTTTTACTGTCACTTAAGTGAAGTTTTTTGCCTTCCAATATTTCACATCCTGAAGGCAGTCAATGAGGGAGCGTACTAGGATACTGTTTTTATCAGGTATAGTTGAGTGTCGTCCATGAACAATGATTGAAAAATAACACCTAAATCAAGCATCTTAAAACCAGGGGAAAGTATATTATTATTAGTAATATTCACATTTCACCCTGGTGGATTATAACCGGGTTTTAAGTAGAGCTTCAAAATGCAAAAAGAAGAAACAGGAGCAAGAGAAAAAAATATAAGGTAGGTTATTTATTGAAAACTGCATTTAAACAGCCTGTTCATCAGCATATCAAAAGTTTAAGAACATTAGCCCTAAAGTGTCAAAAAGGACTAAGTAATGAGTAGCCCCTACTGTTCTTGTTAATCACTCCAGAAAATTAGTTTAGGCATGCTTAGGGAACGTTGCTCCATTTGGTGAAGAAGGCTTCACAAATGGGAATACAGGGTCTGGGACTAATATCCATTTTGGTAAACTTCCATTGCCACCCATCCCCAAATGTTCTCAATGGGATTTATGGGACACACAGGATGGTCCCAAAGAACAACGTTATTATCCTGGGAAAAAAAACCTTTGAGGGAGTGAACTGTAGTTACAATCCACCACTGCGAAATGCGAATATTTGTAATTTTCCCCTGGTCTTAAGATTTTGTTTAGGAGTGTATAAAGCAAATAAAATTGGCCCCAAGACGGCGCCTTGAAACACCACAGTTTAATAATGTATCCACTGTATAACAGGGGTTTAAACAGAAGTTACATTTTGATCTTACCACAGAGTAAGTCCACGTCCCATCTCAAGTCCACGTCCCATCTCTGAGAAACACAGCCATAAAAACTCTGACCACTCTGTGCAGCATTGATCTACAGTGAGAATGATGTGGAGCCTGAAATCTGCTGTGGTTCACCTCAGAGAGAAAGCCTTCAAACCAGAGTGAGGGAGGCATGGAGACCAGGGTAGAAAAACAGGGAGAAAGCCATAGATGAGGGGAAAATGTAGGGTTTGGAGACAGAGAGATCGGAATATGTTTCCACTCTTGCTCTGGGTTTCCTAATTTTTGCTCCCCACATGCTTTCCAGTCCAAAGTGAAAGAGAAACCATGTTTGTAGCACCTCTATAGGTAATCAACTGTTAAAGCTGACAGTCTTGCAATGAAACTGGACAAAATGGGTCAATATTATCAGCACATTTTGTGGCCATGTCTTGCTGCCTGTGTCAAAATCGGATTTTACAGGCTTTATTATTTTAGTTATGTTCTGGCCACGTAATGCATAGTCCATATAATAAAGCCGTATTTAATCAAATTACCAGAAACTTACAAAAAATATTAAAGGTTCCCTGTTGAGTTTTTGACCCCTAGCATTTTCAATTCAATTTTCAATTTCTTTAATTGAGAAAATGGACACTACATTAATTAACGTTTTTAATGTACCCGAGCTAACTTAAAGGCTAGTTTTCATTCCATTTTAGAACAATAGGCCTCAAGCAGGAAGCTAAATACTCTTATTTCTGTACACAACCACAATTTTGTTGGTTGTTTTATTTTCTTATTATATTTTTTTCTCTTAGGTAAGTACGGAAGCTGATTTTCCTTTAATGCCAGTAGTGGCTTATCGGATGTACAGTATGAGTATAAAGTCTCTAATCTGTTTTACAAGGGTACCATTGCTGCATCCAGGGTTTACAGTAGCGTCACCGAAGACGATTGTGATTGCTTAAAAGCAGTACAAACAGCCAACATCGTTTTTCCCCCTATACCAGAATGGTAACTTGTGCAGCCAGACCAAACTGCAGCGCTGGAGTATGGTCTGGTGATGCAAGACCAGAACTGACACTCTGGAAAATCACATGTTTAATTTATTTATAATAATATACCTGTGATTATATTTGACAGCTAATACAGCTAATGCAACCAGTAAAAACATTGGTGCTGGAATGCAGCACAGGGAAAACAAGAAAAAGACTCCAAACTTCTTGCATCAGCTAAGAGTACAACTGTATGTGCATCCTCCCAAATCAAAAGCACAGACACCACACTGAATGTCATGCAGCTGTAGTATAATAACCAACATTCACACATCACATATTGCTTTGATGGTGGGGCATGGTTTAGGAGGCAGGATGTGGAGAGTTATTATCAAGCCTGTGAGAAAAAACAGAGAAACCTTATAGTGGTTCAGATAAAGAATCAATTCAAAAGTTTTTTTCTGTAGACAAATTAGGAAAATACGTTGAAGCTTCCTCCAGCATTTACAAAACACAGATGCTGCATTGTGTGGTTTTGGCTTCTCAGTGCTCTGTGAAAGATTTCTCTCTGTGAAAGGCATAAGCCCCTCCATTTATAGAAGCATTCAATTGCTCATTTTATTCTAGGAGCTCACTCGGTCCGAAATATGGACTCAGACAATCTTTCAGTTGAGTATGTTGACAGGATGATTTGGGCATCAGAGAAAGAAGGCGACAGAGAGAAAATGGATAAAAGGGAGAAGATGAGAGAGCTACCAAGAATAAAGAGCCCACATGAAGGTCTGCACAAATTCAGAAAGTGTCTGCCTTCAGCGTGTCTTTGGAAAACAACAGTGACAAAGTTTTTATGGAGCACTAGAGAAGTTACAACCTAGCCATAGCAGCCTCATAGTGGCATTTTACACAGAGAGAATCAGATGTGAGAACTGGAAAAGCTGAAAGAAGCTCTCTTTTATTTTTGACTCATGTCTGCCTGTTTCAGTTTTTTTCTGCTGCCTTCAAACCATGCTGAGGTTGAGTTGCTGATGGTAACTGCAGCATTCTTAAATGTACACAAGTTTGCAGAAAGTTAATGAATGCATGATTCTAATCAGAATACAATACAATAGTGATTGTGCTGTGCTTGTTTGCTAAACACCCCACAAGATTACAGACACATTGCAACTCATCAAATAGATGGGATATACAATGGGATATAACAGAGCCATTTGTCATGGTTATTTGAATAGTTAAATACAAAGTGGCGATTCTTGTTAGTTGTCACGGTGTGACACACACCAGTTGGGCCGTAAAGTGTTTCACAGCTTGCCGCGAGGAAAGCACTAGTCGGCGGGTACGAGCTAGCATCTTCCGACAGTGGACGCACCACTAGAACCAGCGCTGCCGTTGGTCACCTGCCTGCTGTTCAGCTCATCGTCTGTAACCACTTCAGCATAAAAGCACAGCAGCACTAGCAAGAATACCAGCGAACAGCTGGCTAGCTAGCTTGTTAATGCGCCTGTGCCCCCATTCCGGTTCGGTTACAGAAAACAAGGCAAACAAAGTTGTCACTGATCTGTCGATAACAATGTGCTTTCCTACACAGTGACAAGAGTGTGAGGATGAATCTGTAAGTTGGTCATTGTTGTTCATCGTTACTCACTCATAACAGGTTTCTTTACGCTACTACTTCACTGCTCGTGACTGCAAAACCTCTCCTCAGTTTACTCCACCATCCTACTACGATGATTTAAATGAGAAGGTTCTTTTTACTCATTTCCTTTCTACTAGCATAACAATGCATCACAATCATGGCAGGTAACCTAAAATTTAGTTTGAAAGAACAGCCTATGACCAGCCCAGAGCCTGCTCCTGCACCTCCCTATGTGGAAAACATAATAAAACAAACACATCTCTGCTCCTCAGCCTCATTGTAACAAAATCATTTGTCAGCAAACTACTTCTCATGCCCAATTTTACTGTAGAAGCCATCAGAACTCTAAACTGGAGAGTGCTGAGCAAGCCAAACAAATGGGCCTTTTGTTACTCATGACGTTGACATAGCCTTTTTGACAGTTTAATTCTTTAATCACACATGAGAACCATCAAATAAGTAGAGAAGCTTCAGCTTCACCACACAGTGATGCTGCTTGATTTCACATGGCTGCAAATGAGAAGTTTTTTAATGCGTCTGATGAGTTATTCCTTGTGTGAGATTATTCCATCCTTCATATTCAGTTTGTCTTTTTCTGTGAACACAGTAGGCCAACACGTGTTTTTCTCTGTTATATTCAACCAACAACATTTTGACTGGTCTCGGACTAATTCAGCTTAATTCAGTTTATAATAATTATAAACATGACATCACACAAGATATTAAAGTTACAGAAAAAACAGAACTTGAGTCTCACCTTTGCTGCTGCAGTCCAGCAGAGGTTTGGGGAACATGTAGGTGTGGCACATGGAAGTGGCCTCTGTCTTCACCTTGGTTGGAGGCCCCGGCCGCCCCCCCTCTCCACCCCCCGGCCTCCTGTCCACCTGGTTGTCATCCGCGCACAACGAGTCCACGTTCAGCTTCCTCAGCTTCTGGCCCTTCAGTGACTGGGGCTCCGCACACTTGCCGTAGTTGCCAAGGTTGCGGTTGCTAGGCACCTGCAGGGTCCTGATCAGGCTGTCCAATGAGCATCGGCAGCTCCAGGGGTTGTCATAGAGACGGAGGTAGGTGAGACGGGGCAGAGGGAGCAGGACCTCCTCGGTGGCTGTTTTCAGTCTGTTGTGTTGGAGGAGCAGGGTGGTGAGCTGGGAGAGGCCGCTGAACGCTCCATCCTCCACCATGGAGATGTCGTTTTGCTGAAGGTCCAGGCTCTTCAGCTGGGAGAACTGGGAGAACATGTTGTCCCTCAAAACCTAAGGGGGGAGATGTAAACGTGTTTTTCTGTACATAAACCTCAGCTCAATTAATATTATGTCTGTCTAAAACAAAAACGTTATTTTCAGACATATAGTCAGCGTTTAACACAATAGTTTGCTCCATGTGCTCCATCACAAAGCTCAAGGACCTGGGATTAAACACCTCATCCACTCTCATCCTGTGCTCTCAAGCAAATTGCAAGATATAGCTTTAATAATATTTTTTTTTATATATATACACAGTTTTTAATGAATATATTTTCAATGTTTTTATAATTCTATGCACAATCCAACAGGGCCAAAGAACCAGCTAAGATTAAAAGAAAAATCCACTTTGTTCATTCTTTCCCTCACTGCTCATTCAATCAAGAACCCAACTCTTTGAACTTCAAAATAAAGCTCAATTACACTCATTTTTCAACGTGTGTTTGTAAGTAATTTGTCCTTCTTTTTTCGCTCACTGGCTGAGCATTTTTGTTTTGTTCCTCTCAACACCTGTGGCACACATCCTGTGCGCTCATTCAGACGTGCAGAAACCTACACGCACACATACAAAGCAGGAAAAATCGTACTTTGATCCTAACTCCAAATAAATGGTGCACAGATGCTCATGGTATCAACAAGCTGGCTGGGTTTAGGGTCAGGGTATGAAGCTTAACAAACAGAAAATTGATGCGTTTGTTACACAAAACTGTATGAGACATTCTCAGAACCTATTCATTATTGTTAGTTGTGTCTGAAACCACCTGCTACAGCCCATTTTTTTTATGTCTTACCACTTATTTGTACAGTGCACATGTAAATACCTGAATCTTATTTCTTGCCAGCAGCAGATGGTGAATATCTTTGGGCCAATCCTGCATCACAGTGGTCAGCTGCCTGTCCTGGCAGTCCAGGTACTTCTCTCCTGCCTCCATGTATTCCTTACACTCCTGAGTTTGACGTTTCATGACTCCGGCCCTGCCTCTGCCCCGTACGCGGACCCCAGCATCCCTCTCCGCAGCCCCTGACCGAGGGCCTCTCCGGGGCTCAGCTGACCGGAGGAGCAGCAAGAGGAGGAGGGTGGCGATGAGACGCATGATGGGATAGAAGAGGAGAGGTAAGGAGGCCTCTCTGTAATTAGGTCAACCTTGGAAGACTGTTGTTGGAAGATCGGTGTGACGGGACACGGGAGGCCAGTCACAGCTGTGCGTACAAAGAGGTAAAACAGAGGAAGAGAGAGAGGTAAATTTCACTGGCCACTTCACACAATCTGACTCACAGTTTCGCCATTAAGCTGACACTTGAATAACTGCTGGTGAGTTGTTTGATACAGTCTCTGGCTATCAGTAAATTACACCCTAATTTGCTGATTCTCCTTAGACAGAATTATAAGGGTGCTTAAAGACGCATTAGAGAAAAAAAAAAGCACCTTATTAATCCAGCAATCCACCATTGTTGTTACACACGTAAATGCCCAGAATACTCAAAATACACACAGGACCCATAGGCATGCATTTAGAATTAAAAACTTCTGACACCTTCCTTTGTTTTTATGTCACTGGTCGTTCCAGCATTGCCTCACTTTTGTGGTGATTCGCCTGTAATCCATAGAAAAATGAATAAAGGTACACTTTACTTTACTTTGAAGTATCATGCTGTGTTCAGTCCAGTGTCAGGACAAATACAAACATCACCAACAGCTAAAAGACTTAGCTTGGGTGAATGAAGAGTTAAATTAGTCGAAGCTCTGAATTATTTTTTACCAAAACCACCTGGCAAAGTAAAGGTGGTGCAGTAGTGAGCCAGAAAGTTCACTCTTTACTCAGTTTAATCTGTAATTGTAGTTTTTGGAATCCATTTTTTGAATGTCCCTTGCCACTAAGATTACAGATTACAACAGAAACTATATCTTGCAACGGGATCACACCTGCTGTGCCAAATCCAGCTGGGGGGGCGTAAAATTTCCCTACTTCCTACCGCCCTGCTTTCAGCGTCCTTGCTCAGACCCACACCCATCTTAGAACTCTGTGACGCTATCGCAGTGATCAAATCTGGCAAAATACTCAAAACCGCCTCTGGTAGTTCCTGCTACAGTCGGTGTCTCCAGAACCACATTTTTCCATGATGACACACACACGCGCAATGTCATCAAATATTATCAGTTAATCTAGAATCAGTAAGTAGCACAAGGGTAAAGCGAACTTAAAATCCACAAAGGACCATGTAAATGTGTGTGGGACAGAAAACATAACTTTTTCAATGTTTTACACATTCTGAAGGAGAGATTATTAAAAAGTTCATAGCTAAAGAGAAGCAGTAAAAAAGTTATTCACACGTACAATCAAATGTATCGGGATTTGTCGTAGTGGCATGCCGAGACATGCTGACAAATAAAATGGTAACACTTCGCATGTTGAAAGAATTAGTGGAGAGAGCGAGAGGAAACAGGAAAAGGGGTTTCAAGGAAAAGAAAGAGACATTTGTTACGTGTTAACATGTTATGGGTTAAAATGTGGTTGCAGTAAAGTGGTGCTTTCTTTCAGGGATATCCCATAAATGCTGTCTTCCTTAAGCTAAACAGACCTGGATGTTTTTCACTCCATCTCTTCCAGACAATTTTTTTCTAAACATGCCCTGACTCTCTGCCTTTTGTGTCTTATGTCCCATCTCTGACATCCATGTTTTCATGTTGGTGTCTTCCTATTGATGATTTGCAGGATGTTTATCCCTTGCAATAAAGTATATCTTTTGCATTAATATATAAAATGTGTCAGATCCATATGTGCCTTTTATCTGAATTTAAACAGTATGACCGTTCTAATAACGACTCAAAGGAGTGCTGCCTGATCGGATTAGGCAACTACAAAACTTGCTTAGTCAAAGGGATAGTTTGGCATTATACTTGTCTTATAGTCTCCCTGAGGTTTCCAGGAAACCATCCCCTCTTATTATGACTAAAAGAGATTTTAGGTGTAGGGATGATGTGGAAGCCCTCAAAGGCAAGGTGAAAAAAAAGAAAACTTTCAGGCACTGTTGGCCAACGCCTAAGTTTATCTTCCAGATACTATCTCCTATATAAGAGATAGACAACGTCCGAAAAATATAATTTCACCTTGCCTTTCAGGTCTTCCATAGGGGGAACCCTTTTAGTTAAAAAAAAAAAGAATCCATTTTTGGACTGATTATTCACATGACCACAAAAGGTTGTCTTTAAACTTATTGGAAGGAAATATATACATTTGAATTCTTGGGAAATTGACGTATTTGCTTTCTGACAAAGAGTTAGATTAAAGGGTCTACACCACTCTCATGTCTGTGTGCTAAACACAAAGCTACAACCAAAAGCTGGTTGCTTTGCTCAGCCTGTCGACTGTAAATAGAGTGAAACAGCCAGCCAGGAAAGAGGAACTTCCTGTCTTGTCACCTGGAAAACTAGTCCCATCCAAGTAGTAGTCTTAGTCTTACTGCTTTTGCGTATTCCTTGCTGTCTAACTCTCTGTACTGCCAAACAGTGACATTATTTTCAGACAGAAATATGAAAACTCCAAGACATGGACTGGAAAAATTTCAATATTTATGGCTTAATAATGATGCCGATTGTCATATTTCGCCACAGAGACATTTCTTTTGGACTTACTACTTGCTGGGTCCCTTGTGTGATCAGGGGCAAAAAGGCAAGACCCACAGTTCTGCCAAGATACTGTACACACACACACACACGCACACACACACACACACACATAGGCTTACGCGCACGCTCCGTCCAACTCAGTCCAACTGTACCAAACCTCAGCCCCCTTCCAGTCTTCCAGTCTCTCACACAGTGGAACAAGCCTGTCAATGCAGATGGTGTCGTTCCATTGTGAATAACAGACCGGGCATGTCAGACAACAGCTGAGAATGTACCAGGGGAGGCACTTTCCAGTCCACTGAGTGCTCTTTGTCTGTCAAAATATCAATCGTCTCAAATGAAGCAAACATGAAAGTTCGATTTCCTTCACTGCAGCCAACGCATGCAATAATAGACTTCTAGTGAGCCGTCGCTCCAAACCCAACAGAAACTAAATGAATTAGTTATTCTCAGCTGCCAGTTGTCTGTGTGTGTGTGTGTGTGTGTGTGTGTGTGTGTGTGTGTGTGTGTGTGTGTGTGTGTGTGTGTGTGTGTGTGTGTGTGTGTGTGTGTGTGTGTGTGTGTGTGTGAGAGAGAAACTGAGAAATTGAGTCCTGTCTTTTTTCACTTTAATTTATATACAAGCAGGATTTGTATGTACATGTGCATGGGTCCTATATCGACTGCAAGCCCATGTTTGTGTGTCTGTGCAGGTGATGAGAGACATGTTTCAACACAAGGTGGTCTTGTGCCAGTCCAAACACAAGACTAGACGAGACTCGGGTGGAAAGCATGGAGAGGGGTCTTGAGTGGATCCAGACACATCCATCTCCCTGTATAACGGCTGTTAAGTTAGGTCATTTGGTCTGGTAAAGGTTGTTTATGTGTATGATGCAAGTAGTCCTGCATCTCCACGCGTAAAGCATGGAACTAACCAGCTGTTGAAACTTAACTTTTATTGCAAAATAAAAGAAGGAGCATGTCTCTCTATTTCCCTCTGTAGTCAATGAACCATCCTAAAACCATTTTTGACCGGTAGCTGGTGCTGCTCAGATCTTAACCACATCACAGCTGTTGACCAGGAAAAGACCAGCCCTTTCTTAGAAATCTAGCTACAGTCAGCCCGTAATATCCATGACACATTCCAGCTGGGACCATAACAAGCCCACTCAGGCCAAACCTGTCCCTGTGGTTCACCTCATGCCCATACAAGCCCAAATTAGCCCCTCCAGTCTAGTAACCTATTATTTCCCGCCCTAACTCCTTCTGGTCAGTCTGCGCCAACTCAAAGAAAAAACATCTCCTTCTGTCAATAAACCTCCAGCAGAATGCCCTGAGGGTTTCAGTCCTCAGGGTCATTGCTCTAAATACAAGAATAAAGTTTGGTCTGGACATAAATGTGGTAGCAATATGTCTCTCATTTTTGGATCATGCAAAAATAAGCCTGGGGGAAGAACCTGAGGCTTTTTTTGAATAAAAAGGTGGTCAGCTATTTGTCCACCCTGAAAGTGCATGTGCGGACGTTATCACGTAGCTAAAAGTACCTCTGTCAGTCAGCTACAGCCTCATTGAGCTGCTAGCATGGCAACTTTTGTTCAAATACTACAAAGCTGCCAATGCTATCTGACATTTCAACATATTCACTGACCAGTTTCATAATTTAAGTTCCTATTTGTTATTATAAGCGAGTTAAGCAGATTGAGGCGCTATATAAATACTGTGAAAGTACTGTTTTGCCACGGCTGCAATGACGGTGCGGAGATTCGGAGAGCACAAATGTGAAAGACCCGGATATGCCGTCCAATCAGAGCAGACTTGGCTTTTTCAGGAGGGGGGCTTAAAGAGACAGGATTGTTTCTAACAGAGGATGAATACAGGTATATTCAGACAGACAGTATGAGAATTTTTTTTTTTTTTCAAACATTAAAGAATGTAAACATGTTCTAGGAGAAACCCATAAAACAAGGATGGACCCAAGGATGAGTATAATATAGGGCCTTTAAAAGTATTTCGATAAAGGTAGGTGATTCTCATAATATGTGACATGGTGTTTCTTTCTCAAATCCAAATGAAACAGACCCCTAGACTGAAAAAGTGAGTTACCTCTGCATGTCAAATGGATTATCTCATCAATCATATTCTAGCCCTCAGCACATGTAGTGCTGTATTTTGTCTGACAGTTTTATCAGTCTGCTCACAGTTTAGTGAAGGTCTGGCATGTTAAGAGTGTAGTTTAAAGGCCTTAGGGTCATTCTGTTAACAGAATGTTGTTTGTTTTTTTATAATGGGTACTAATTATTTGAAATTTTACGTTGTGTTAACATTCCTTGCTCAATTTTCGATATTTTCACATTCCAAACACATTAGGTGGATTTCACAGGCAGAGACAGAATGAGCTGTCAGTAAACCTGTCAAATAAATTCACTTGAAACAAAATGAAATTGAAATGAGAGAATTATTATGGCATCCTCTATGATAGAGATTCAGTTACCAGTGTATACTGAACAGACACTTTACTGTATTATTGTGTCTAAAACTGCTGAGCCAGTGGAATAATCGTTATTTTGGAATTTGAGTTAAATCTTTCTAATAGCTTTTTAAACCAAAACAGTTTACGAGTCAGTCTTCTAGACAAGTATAGGACAGTACTCAGCACAAGTGCTTGCAATCGAAACAAACCACTGGATAAATGCTTAAGTCTGTGGTGTTTCTCAGTCTGGATTTTGTTTTGGGGAACAGTGTGCGGGGAGTGTAGACTTATAACAGCTTAACATCACCCTGCTGTATTAGCTTAAATAAACATAATATGTCTCATTTGAGTTACATTACATACATTAAACATACATACTTATAATGCAGGATAGTGTTGCATAATGAAGTGGAAAGTATAATATAACTAGGTGGCTTGGCAGGACTTCAGTGGTGGCATTAGCTAGGGTGAGGGGAAGTTACACCGCTCTGCCAATGAACCAAAGGTCAAAGTGCATTTAATGTGCGTTAATAAGGGCGGGGGAAACCTCCGTCTGGCACACACATGTTAATGCATAAAACTGCATAACAGTATATGTATGCAGATGTACACAAAGAGAGACATGAGTACAAGAGACTGTGGGCTCAGATGGGTCATTTGGCCTCAGCAGACCAGAGGAAACAGAGACAGGTTGGCCACCTACATCAGGAAGACGTGGTGAGAGAGGAGACATGACATTAAGAGAAATACAGATGGAGGAAGCACACATATTTGAAAACCACAATGTTTGAGACTGAAAATAACCCCAGGGGGAGAAAGTGAGAGACAGAGGGAAAGTCCTAAGGACACGATTAATGTCAGAAGCTGAACTTGTGTGGGACATTAAATATCATGATGTCAGCTAAAGGGAAATTCCCCTTGGCAAAGGGATTTGTTTGGTTTCAGGTGATACTGCTCTGCTTCTGTTAAGCCGAGAACACACAAGAAGTTTTTAGTTTTTTTAATCATCTGGGGAAAGAGCCAACATCACACATTAGCTAACGTTTGGTATTTCTCAAACCTTAGATTACATTTGTGGGTAAAAATACAAAACCCCTTTCAGAATTGTCCAGATCCCAGTCATAAAAGTCAAACATGCATGCACACGCATGTAACACCATTTCCACATGTGCAGAAACTCAATTCCAAACGAATGCTGGATGTGTAAATAAGAGCGTTTTTGCTAACACATTAGCCATATCCACTTTTTTATGGTGATATAATACGTCAGGTTTGTTCTGTTGCCCCCAAGTGGCCAAAAATGTTGCCCCTAATAATGAAAGTTTGTAAATTCAACCAGGCTGAGGAATATGCAAGTCATAAAACTACAAAAAAATCTTGCTGCACCTTTTGAAAACACAATTTCACAGCCTCTGACCCACAAAAGGTTGAGGTTGCACAGTCTCTACCTGCAGAGGCTCCCTGTGCTCCAATAACACTGGTCTGGCCACTGGGGATGGAAAGAGTTCAGACCTCCAGAAGAAACAGTTCAGAAACACAAGGGGCCACTGTGTTGCAGAGAGAAAGCGAGAACAAGCAGGGGAAGCTGCGAAAACAAGAACAAGCCTTTTCTCCTTAACCACTTGTAGAAATTCAGATGATAATGGAGGGGCAAGCAGAACGGCAGTCAGTCAGGTAGTTAATTACAGAAGTGACAGAGAGTTGGAGGGCAACAAGGATCAAGCGTAAAGGTGAGTGTTATTTCTTCATTGAGCCAACCGCCCAGCAAGCTGACCTTTGTTTCCTTTGGGCTGAATTCCCTTAATGTGTGGCTTGTTACCATGTAACAGACCTGCCATCCAGCTATAACAAAGAGACAGAGAGGAACATGGGGAAATAATGACAGTACAGATGAGAATGTAAAGAGAAGAAGAGGGAAAATAAAGTCCAACCACAAGCCCTGAATCTCTAAACCAGAGGACGAGACAGCAACACAGACAGACACATACTGTAGTGTGTTTGTTGGGAGAGCAAGCGACAGAGAGAACCCCCTTACACACCCCTGAGAGCCTAATTGAAACCAGACATTTCTGCGGAAAAGGAGGAGAGGCCAGAGGGGGGGTTAAGAAACAGAAAATGACACGTTTTTCAGAGAGGGTCAGAGGTGGTGAACTCAGCAAAACAAACATCAGAAGGAGTGTGTTCCTTATACACATAAGAAATATTCCATTCTCTAGCGTCCAAACCACATGAATAGCGACTACAACACTCACAAAAGGTTGCTGTCCCATGCACATTTTTTTTTTAGTTCATGCAGCTCCTGTGCGCGGGTGTCTGTGTGTTTGTGTTTGCGACAACCATGCAGCTTTCATTTGACGTTACACAGGCATCAGTGTGGTCCCCCTGCTTCTTGGCTGCATCTAATCATGCTCCGAAACTGCTAACTAAGAAACACTCAACTAGGTTATAAAAACACGATTGCACGCCAAAATGTCTCAGGTTTATAAATTCAAGGCCACATTTACTACCTTCATTTTTCTTTTGCAGTTTTCTATTCTATTCTTTTCTGTCAAAAATATTAAGTGTCTTGCAAAATGCTTCATCAGAATCGAGGGAGTTGAAAAACTTGAGATGTTGAGCTCTCACACGCACACACAATGTCTCTCCCCCCACTAACCAGCTATGTTCGTTGCTTTGTATTGGCGCCAGACACATCTGCACCTTAAACACACATGCACCAGGCACAGCGCACACTCAAACTTCAAGCACAACTCTCCCACTCCCACTCCCTCTCTCTTCTTACTACAGAGTGTTCCACTCAAACCTAACTGTGGCAAGCTGAAACGGCAGAAATTGAAGTAAAAGGGGCTCTCCTGCTTTGTAATCAGGGGAAACTTGCAAGTCAAGCTTTTTCTCTATCTCTCCCACCCCCCCTTTTCTTTTTTTTGGTGCAGGATTCCAGAGGGACAACACACACTGCTCCGCTCTGCGCTTCATGAGTCTGGAATTTTACTGAAACTTAGGGGGTATGTAACTCCATGTGCAGATGTATATAGCTGTGCTCACATGATTACATGATTTAATGTTAAAAAAACAAGTCTGCTCTGATCGGTCAGCGTTTCCGGGTCATCCGCATTTGCAATCTCTTCGGAGTCTCTGCACCATCATGGCAGCTGGGGAATGACTGTAACTACACTGTAGTGGCACTTTATACCTGTATATAGATGTGTCATCACAAGAGTAAGGAACTCCTGACACAGATTAAGCGTTTTGATAATTCCACAGTATTATTTATATAACACATCCACCTGCTTTGTAATTAAAAATAAACATGGAAATCTCACTTTTTACAAGATAGGACCTGCAAGTATCCACACAAACTGTCCAGGAAGCTCTGCAGAATTTCTGGCTTCTTCTTTGGTAATCTTACCCACAAATTTGGGAAATCGCTCAAAAAAGAGCTGTCTGACGAATATCCTGAATCACATCCAAAGTCTCTCAATTCAACTCTCATTCATTTGCTAACAGGATAAAGAGTTGGCTATGCATTCATTGAACATGAGTCATTAGGGGGGCATGACTGTCCAGAGTTTCCTACAGTACAGAGAGGGTCCAAGTGGGTAAATGAACCCCTCATTCTGGCAGAAGTGCTGCTTAGCTCTTTCTGTTGAGCTACACAGGGAACTGAATGTCTAATCACAGCAGTATGAGTGCTTTTATTTCATGGTGCATGCCCACCGGCCAGTTTCACAACAAAAGCAACAAGAGGGCATCTACATTTAGCAATTTAATGTTTTCTTTGCTGCAGACTTTATCTACAATTTATCAATGCCTGGGTGCAACGACCCTCATGAACTTGGCACAACTTCGACAACTCCACATTACAGTTTTGTAGTAGAAGAAGACAGTTCTTCAGAAATTCCTCAAATACTGAGCTGGAACAAGGTGCAACTTAAATGCGATGAATGCAATAATTCATTGCTTGTTTGGAGTTTTATCGATGGATTGTTGCCCATTCATATCTTCACATTGCAATTGCATCATTTGTGCGAGAGAGAGCTAAGCTGTATACTGAATCAATGTCTGACACTGAGCACATGTTCTCATGTACAGTTAATAGACTAGCTGTGACTTATCTTTGAATTACTTATCATGAAGCGCTTAGTAAGCTCTCTATTCATTCTTTCTATGCATACACTATCAGTGCATGCTTATAATGAAACAATAAGAAAGCAGAAACTGGGGGATAAGAAAAAGGAAAAGTCACACTTCATGTAAAAGATAATAATCCTTTGTTCGGACTCTATTACACACTCTGAAACCTAATGACCATTTCACATCAAGATAGTATAATATGCTGTGCTCTTTTCCAAGCCTTCAGGGGATCCGATTTTGTAACCAAGAACTAAACATTGGTGCCAAACATTACTTGCCAAAACAATCCTCTTTGGTACTGAATATTGCATCAGGGAGGATTGGGGCTTTGCTCTTGCTTTCAGCTGAATAATATTTTATAGATAGACAGATCTGATGCACTCTGGTACAATATGAAGGTTTCAGTCCTACCTGTGCAGGAAGAGTATCTGGCCCGGGCTCGTCCACTAGGACCTGCAGATCTCCGGTTGGTCCCGCGTCCCCGGCTCCTAATCCTGTCATGAGCGCTGAGTCTTAGCCAAGAAAATCTGCCTGGCTGCCTATAAACTTAGAGCCTGGAGTGAGGGACGAGCGACTGTCTGCTTCTCCAATCTTTCTCTCTCTCTCTCTCTCTCTCTCTCTCTGGCCCTGTGATTGACTACTGCCTTCCCCTCTCTCTCTCCCTCCCTCCCTCCCTCTCTCTCTTTCTCTCACTCCTTGCTTTTCACCCACTCAGCTGCATTGCACAGAGAATGTGAGGAGAGAAAGAGAGAGAGACTGTGAGCAAAGTAAAGCGGATTCTCTCTGAAAGGAGCCCCCAGGCTGTGTCTGGTTTAGCATTACACTCACAAACACACACTTGTAGGCTGCAACCCTGCACTGCCAGACCCCCCCCCCCCCCCCCTCTCCCTGATAAGCCGGCAACTGAGTGAGAGACAGAGAAATTGGGCATCTGGGTGGCAAAACACTCACCCAGCTGGTTGTGCGCGGTGTCATGAACCCTGCCTCAGAGATGTGTACAGCTTTGTTCCATAGCTTCGGTCCACATCCAACATCTGCCTTTGATTGCTGCTTGCTCCAGTGGAAGATCTCACCAGGCATAAATTATGTTACCGTGCATGTTGCAGGCAACACAAGGTTTTGTGAAAAGTTTGCCACCCATCATCTGGACTGTATCACTCCACAGTAGTCAAACCGACTGCTTATACAGCAATGTATTCTGTCCTTCTACGTTTCAGCCGCGCTAGTGGTGAGGTCACCCACTTTGGTCCAGACTAAAATATCTCAATAACTATGATAAGAATAACCATGCCATTTTGTACAATCATTCATGGTCTCCAGAGGATGGATCTCAAATGAACTCCGGACAATATCCGACAGTTTCCCTTTCTCACAGCAGCACACAACGGGAGATTGTCCATGTTAGACCGCTGTAACGCTCCATTCCTGATATGTCAGTAAAGAAAGAAGAAAAAAGTATTTTTCTTACATGGACAATGTCCGCAGATTACGTCTGGACATTGTTCGAAGTTTCCCATTTACACATATAGCACACAAGAGGAGATTGTCTGTCAGATGCGTTCTCACTTACTGGCAATTCTCTGTTTGGTTTAGGCGATGGGTGCTGCCTGGGTAGAGAGTGCAGGACTTGATGCGAATTACATCACAGTCACGTAGACGGATTGTGAATTGGTCATGAAAAACATCTTGCTGAATTTATTTGACAATGTTGATGACAGAAGTTCCCAAATCTTCGCTTAGATATTTTTGGTGCTCTCGTTCTGTAAATCACCCTTTTTCTTCACATTGAGATGCTTTCTTATGGTTTAGCGCCTACCGCATAATGCCCACTTGCTTGTTGTTAATCCTCCCGAATAAGCTGTCTATTCACACATGGGCTCAATCAGACATTACATAGACTTTGTTCTAGGGAGCTGGCAGTGTAAAATCTGTTTGTCTTATCCAACTGATTCAGACTTTTGCATTCTGAATGTCTCGTAATATCAAGATAAATTAAAGTTTGCAGTTCATGTGTGAAAGGGGCTTTGATGACTTTGTTGCCCCCCTGACTTCATCTTGTAGCAGCACCTTTGTTTTTTCATTGACTGTAGTGTCATCTTGCAGTTCTTTAATTTGGTTTATGAGCAAATACTCGTGCTGTCTCTTTGGCATTTCTGTGATGAATCATGTTTGATTCTGTGTAATTGTTTTTACACTGCAGCACGTCTGTATATTTGCTTATGAAGCAGTAGAGGGTTTCTGCAGTGGCAGCACACTCTCCTCCACTTATTGCTAACATGAACCAGTTGGCCTCTCTGACACAAAACAGCTCCCACAAGAATGGTTCCATCTACTAGTAAGGGGCATTCTGCTTAACTCTATGGAGCAGGAGGATAGTATTCCGGGCTAATCAACATACTGCTGCTTTCTCTTGTCCTCTCCTCTTCTCTGGATCAACACTGAGTGAAAGAGCTCCATATAAGGGAGATAATTCTGCACTGGTTGAAATGGATTGTTTACTGCCAAACACTTCAGAAAGCTTGAGGGCACTTACACCAGAAAACTGTTTTAAGTAAGTGGGAGGAGCTGAGATGGAGATTTGGTGACCTGGGGGGGCTTTTCTGCAAAGGTTGTTAAACAGACAACCTGTTAGTTTAGCAGCAAACGTCAGACATACGGTAGTACCCTCCCCCTCAAACATGTGGACACCTGCTCTACACACATATCTGTAAAAGCATGCAGAATATCATCCAACTAAGCTGCAACATTATCTCTATCATACCTAATTTTATGCATGTGTGCGTGTGTTTGTGTGTATATTTATGCCCAGGGATGTCTGTTCGTGTGCCAGGCCAGCTGCGGTGCCAGTGGGGAGATGAGGGATGAGCGCCTTGTTAAAATGCTTCAAACACATTCTTCAAAGAGCCAGGTCAACTCTTGAACCCAATGCATCCCTTGTAGACATTTTTATAGCCTCTGTGTACTATATAAATGTCTTAATAAATATTTGATGAATGCACAATGTGTGAACATGTCTAATTTTGTCAGGTGGAAGTTTCAAGGCAAGTTGTTTCTTTTATGTATCGTTAAAAATCCACTATCCGTGCTAGATAACATTAAAAAAAACAAGTCAAATCTGAAGTAAGTTTCCAGTCAGTACAAGTTACTACGTGGAAATAATTGGAAAAGCAATGGCATCCTGGGAGGTAAGCAATCCATTTAAATGGCATTATAATTCATTTTAATTGTATGCTTTGGAGACTGGTTGGCATTTATGTAATGTAAACATGAAAACTGCCCTCTAATTAGGCGAAAGCTGCATTTCCTCCAGTCCCGGCTTTCATCACAGGGAAAAACATGTTGTGAATGGTGGCTGCGGTGCTCTCCAGCCCCAAGAGTAAAAGAAGAGCTCCCTCAATCCTGTCAGAAGCAAAAAGTCACACTTCTTCTTTCCTTTAGTCTAAAGTGTTCAGACCAAGTGTTAAATTTTGAATTCAGAAGGGACACGGTGTCCAGACCCAGACTAAGAAGTTTGAAAATCTGAAAAAATAAATCGGGTGTAGAGCTACAAAGAAGTGAGCATGCCAGAACCCTGTAGCCCTCCCTTCATTTCTACCTGAGGCTATCAACCTGAAGCTACATTACATTACCAACTACATTACCAACACATCTGAATCTCCCACTATCACAAACTGATTTGCATTATGGGTAATGTAGGCGCCAGGAAAGAATGCATGGAATAAAAAAAGCAGATATCTCTTGTTCTTCTGCATCGATTTTGATCTGCTTTTTTTGTCCATTGTGAGTCCTACATTGTTATATGTGCAACACTAAATGAATTAAGAATGATCTGCTTTTCTGGGTGTAGATGAGAGGTTTTCATTTATTATATCAGCTTTGGGACACCAGTAGATCCTACGCATATTACATGTTTTGTCAATTAACTCTGTCTCCTTTGTCTCCTAAATTCTTTCCCGTCTTTGTTTGAGAGAGAAAGTTAGCCAGACAGACATGGAGAAATGTTCCCACTCTGTATGTCCCATGCTTCTCTACCTGGCCACAATCCACAACAGACTGGAAAAGCATTGGAACAACACATGTACACACAAATGCAGCCGTACTGATGCAACTATTTAGACAAACCAGATGACCCCATATCTCCATCTGCTGTGGCTATAAACTCAAATCCTATTTGATCAAAGGACCAAACACCGGATCCCTCCTATTAAAGTGTATCACTAATTGAGTCCACACTCTGCAGGTAATTGCTCACTTCAAAGACAACAAGCAGATCGCTCTTTAGATGAGAAAACCATCGTCTTTGGTCTTGCTTTATTTTCTGTCTTTTTGTTCCAACTTTCATTTTCTCACTGTTTATCTATCTCGTTCTTCTTTCTGTGTGTGTTGTGTGTGTGTGTGTGTGTGTGTGTGTGTGTGTGTGTGTGTGTGTGTGTGTGTGTGTGTGTGTGTGTGTGTGTGTGTGTGTCTGTGTGTGTGTGTGTGTGTGTGTGTGTGTGTGTCCATTCCACTCCCTTTGGTGATTTATGTGTTTTGCAGAATTTCTTTCTCCAACACTCTCTTCCTCTTTTTTTAATTCTCTTGCTGCACTAAAAGAAGAGACTAGACACTATGAGAGGATTAGTATAAAATTGTGTCATGTTCTGCTGAATAAGGTTGATGCATTACTAATACAAATAATCTTGTTATTAAGCATTGCCTGAAATGGATGGATTATGGATGTCTGGAATCAAACACAATCATTGAATTGTGTTTAAATCTGCAGTATCAATAATGTATCACAAAATAAACTTGGGTGTCTGTTACAGTCTGTTGTTTGGTGTCGTGTTGGCTTAAAGCATCATAACATTTGTGAACTGTGAAGACAAATGAAGGCTGAATGTAGAACGGATAAATAAAAGGAGACATTAAATACATCTAAATAGGTGTCAAAGAAGAGAATAACATGTCTGCCTGTAGTTCATTGTGCTGTAATGACTTAACTGTAACTGTGTTTATAGAAATAGCTGACATTAATCCAGACTAACAGGAGGGGTGGAAAGGAGACTGTTTGGATACATTTTTATCATCTACAACTGTCAAAATGTGTGAGCCTGGGTGTCACAACTAATCTGCCTGTTATGCAACCAACTGGAATTGTTGGTTTTTATATTGCCACACAATTAAAGGGACTCGTCAACAGCATGTATGGGTCATTTAATAGTAACAGCTATCAGCTAGAGAGCCAGATATTTCCCCTTTTGGAGTTGGTGGAAACCAAAGCAGAGCAAAAAGGAGGGTGCAAGAAATCTCCAACTCCAGATGTGTCAGTGTTTGTTGTGTTTACTCTTTCTTCCTGCCTCTTCTACGCCCCTAAGCCAAAACTAAAAATCAGTAAATACTGTTTTAATGGTAATTACGGGGCGGCAGTAGCTCAGTCCATAGGTGACTTGGCTGGGAACCGCAGGGTCGCTGGTTCAAGTCCCTGTGTGTTCCATGTATGGAACATGGACTGGTGGCTGAAGAGGTACCAGTTCATCTCCTGGACACTGCCGAGGTGCTGTTGAGCAAGGCACCGAATCCCCAACTGCTCGGGGCGCTGGTCACTGGCAGCCCCCTCGCTCTAACATCTCTCCATTAATTGCATGTATATAGATCCTGTCTGTGCATGTGTGTATTTCGGGCCTGTGTGTGTGTAACATGTATAATAATAAGAGTGAAAAAATTCAATTTCCCCGTGTGGGATAAATAAAGTAATTATTCTTCTTCTTCTTCTTAACATTGATGCCAAATGCATTTTATATACATCAGTGTGCCTTACTATGAAATTCAAGCATAAATCTTTTTCCTATACTACTGTATAGCTGCTGTATATCTAGCAGGAGTTCAGGCAAACAAATCAGTGACAACCCCTTCACTCCCCTGAAACAGTTATAAGCTTCAGACAGGAACAAAAAAATAATAAAAACTGTCGAGTCAACAGATTTATCATCATGCTCTCTCCTGCCCCAATGACCATATCCCATTTGAAAGTTATCACCATTACGACATGGCTCTTCTCCCTAATGTGATAAGATAACAAAACGGACAGAGAATATGTTTGTCTTTCTCCCTGGGGAGAGATTCTTCTCTCTGAGGACCCACAGTAATGAAAAATAATACTGAAAAAGAATTAGCTCATCATTGTTGCTAGAACTTTAGGGATTGCAACACTCTCCCCTGGGAACTTCTTTACTGTTGCTGAACATTACCTACAATCTAACTGCAGTTTCAGTCATTTCTTCTTTTTTTAACTGACATCCATACTTGAACAGCTTTCTCGTCAAAATCCTGCCCGTGTAACCCTTAACAGACCAGACAAAAATGAAAGTCACATTAGTCCTGAACCTACGCTCCCCCAGAGGAGTGCAGAGTGAGGTCAGCAAGACAAGTTATCCTGCACCGGAAATTTCCACTGCCAAGAAAACATTAGTCCTAGGAAGCAGCATGTTTTCAGTGGCTGGAAGAAAATAGACATGTATTCATGTTAAACTCATTTGCATAGAATGTTTGGCTGCTTCTGGGACGTCTGTGTTGAGTTCCCAATCTGAAGAAGCTTTAACTGTAAGTAGAGTGTCCAGGAATAAGGAGATTGCAACACGACAGGGCTTGGAACCAAACAAATGTGTGATTTTTATGACTTTTTTTGCAAATGTGTCTTCTGAAAGTAAGCTTTGTATTTATTGTCCCTTTTTCCCACTATGTTTTATTACTGTGGGTTTAAAATAAGAAGAAAATGCTTATATTGGCTGCGGCTTTCGTCCTCTAATATTCTACATAAATAAGAAGTGGAGTTTTTAATGGATCACATTTTCTGAGCTTTCTTTTCTTTGAGCATTCAAGGCCAATTTCTTAATTGCTTAAAGATGCTGAAACAAATGTCAGTGCTGTTGTTTAATGTGACTACAGCACTAAACTGTTTTAATTAGTAGGCATGTGGTAAATTGATTAAAATGCCCTGTACCTTGTGTGATGAATATAGGAATATAACTTACTTATGTTTTTGAATTATCTGTGTGTTCTGTCCAAAATAACAGAAAATACACTGTGTAAATAAGAAATATGGAAAATGTAACATTTCTACCAGAACATAAAAGATGAAGGGTTGTGAAACAAAAAAAAAATCGATATAGACGTTTTCCATTAGAGATGGTTTTGGAGCAGAGAAAGCCTGCAAGGTTAATCCGACAAAAATACACATGTACTTCCTGTTCTGTGTTGCTACTTTGTCCTTCTGTCACTTCTCTTCCTTTCAACTATCATTTACAATTTTTTTTTTTTAAAAGTCTGTATCAAATTACTCTAACAAAACTCAGCAATCCATCCAGACAGTACACGTTTTTAGCACTGTTTTGCGAGCACTGGTTACACAGATTGTAAATAAGCAAATGATTGGACGTTTCAGATGGTAGTCATCGTTTAACTAGGTTTTCTGGGTAGTGCTGCAAATAGTCCACCTGTATGACTATGCTGTAAGGCAGTTTCCAGTGCTTAAAGTTATGAAAGAAAAGATCACAGACCAACATTTTGCACAACTGCTATGCAGGTTGAAAAACTGTAACCGTATTGACTGAGTTGGACCTCAACACAGGAAACTAGAGCAATTGAGAAAGACAAAGAGAAAGGCCTGCGTTTGTCTAAAGGTTAGCCAGCTACCTTGAATGAATAAAAAAATATTACTGTTTATACATGTTGGACTGGTAAGTAAAATGACAGGGAGCTGAAGTACTAAGAACAGGTTGAAAAAGGACTTAAAAGTGTGTGCTTCAAACAGGGCGCTTGTCGGATTGTGAAACAGCATCTGAAATCCCTTCCACTAAACCTTTTGGACATCACTATCAGAACTTCTGTAACTTCCAGAAACTGAGAATGCCTTAATGCCCACTTCACTCAGCTATGCGGTGAGAAAGTATGCAAGATTTGGACTTCTCTTCTCTGAACTCCTTCATTTGCCAGTTTACTGATTTGCACAGCTGTCAAAGTTTTACCTGGCTCCTAATCTGGTTACTTCTGCAGCTCTGCCTCAAAGAATATGCAAACCCCAATGTCTGTCCAATCACCACATATTACTTAATAACACTACTGTATAAAGATTCACATCACAGCATCCAGGAAAGATTTTAAGTAACATCTTGGCAGTTTCCTCAAAGCATGACAACAGGCATTGGAGTCTGTGTGGAGATTCAAGATTCAAGATTCAAGAAGCTTTATTTATCCCGAGGGAAATTATTGTGCAACAGTTTCAACACAAAGATGGGAAAGGATCAGAGTAACAATGAGCTAACATAATAAAATCAAAATAAAGAGAAATTCAGGGGTGGATTGGTTTAAATTACTATACATCTGAAAAAAATAAACTTTCCAATACCTCAAGTTTTTTTCATCATCTTTTATTATTTTAAAAATCAATTCATCCAAAAATAAGTTTTGTGTCCGTACATGTACTGAATGTAATTGTCACCTACTGGCTGGTGTTGCTAAGGTATTCAAAGTCCACGGGAGTTGAGCAAAATCTTGCCTTTGTAACTTTGGCAATGAGCTGCGGGCAGATCCATACTGTACAGATGTTTTCTGGCTCTGAATTGTCTTATGCTTAAATTGTCTCAATCACCTTCAGGGTCCTACATTTGCTTCAGTTTAAGACCCATAAATACTGAATTGTAACTATCTGGTTCCAGTGTTTCCACCCTTTTTCTGATATATAATAGGGACCAGTCTTCAACTTGGCCCCTCCAAAGAGTAAATTTAATTTAGCTTATGACAAAAATCTGAGCCTGTGTGGTGCAACAAATGTAAACTCTTATGTGGAAAGTGAATGATATGTTAATGTAAATTATTGAATTCTATAGAAATATTACCTCGCAGAAAGAACAGACACAATTAATTGTAATTTTTTGGAAACCAAAAAAAGAGCCAAATTGTTTCATAACATTAAATGTTACATTATTGTATGATGATGATGATTTGGATGAGAAAAACTATTCTTCTGCCATGGATACGACATCTGCTAATTTATGGCGTCAGATCTGTTTGAAAAATAATTTGTCATTACACATCACAAGACAGAACTCACTGTCACAAATAGAGGAGGATGGAAGAAACTCTGGTGATTGTGTATTGAGCTCTGAGCACAGCCAAAACTCGGATGAACCACATTCTGTGCATGAACACATCCTGTACACAGATAAAAGACTGAAGGTACTGCTGATGCTCGGCGAACGTGCTATGTCGACACAGCTTAAGAGTGTTGATGAAAACGGTCCACGACATGAATGAGCACATGAACACAGACCAGCTCTCTTGTTTAATGAGTAGTTGCACGGTGTTCGTCAGGGTCCATTGCTGGGTGCGTGATTGTTTTGCTGTTTTTTTAAACCTTTGTGCTGTCTTTGGGGAACTAACTTAAAAATTAGTGCTGTTAGAAACCCATGTCTCGTCTGGTATTCCGAACCACACAAATCTTTTCCTCTCCATGCGCTTCCATGTCCTCTCCCATGAAGACCGGAGCTACATCATGATAGCTATGAAACATAAATAACATCTAAACTTTGTATTAATATACAGTATTTCTTTGTTTGGGTGTTGAGTTCTCTCAGTTGTTTATTTCTTTACTTAGTTCCAGCCCTTTTCTCTGGGTGTCTGAAAAATAAATTTAGATTTTATGACATTCATTAGGCTCCTGGCTTCATAGTTGCCCATGTGCCATCTGGCCATAAGCCCCCCCTCCATAAATATTTCAAGTTTATATAGTTTTGCTTAAAAAGGTGTGCAAACCTTTGATGTGTTTTCCTGAATCTACTAGCTGCCATTTGGAAGTAATGTCATCGGAGCTTTGCTACCTACTGTGCCCATTACTTATCCATTATACTTTAACTCCATATAAACTGCTTTATGCTATCCAGAATCCTGCTTGCTCAGGCTCAGACAAGTTGGTTATGATTCATCTGTGCTGACTTCTGCTGGACTGAATTTTAAAAACACATAACATCAGAATGACCAGGTGTCCTCATAATCACACATCACGCACATACACAACGCTATCACTGTCCTGCTAATAACAGACCAAACACAGATCTCTCTCTCTCTTTATCTGGCTAATATTGTGTGGTATGTCACTGCCCTGGGGAACCAAAATGATTTGTTGTTGAAAGTATCTCTCTTGTCATGCTATATATTTACCAGAGATCAAGGACCTGTAGCACACATACACACACACACACACACACACACACACACAGTCATCATTTGAAAATCTAACAAACCTCTGTGTGATATCACAAATATAATAAATGTTATAGTTTTTGGAGTATAAAATATGTTTGATAGATTGCAAATCAGTAACGTCTGTTTATTTCAAATGGAGCATGACTAACCTTGGAATATGATTCTCAGGAATCTAGTGCTATATACTTAAAGTGTAATGAGAGAAAAAGAACTATCTCCACAGTTACTTGATGCTTTTTCCATAAACTGTATTATAAGATAGAAGTTTTGTCTTTTCCCATGCTAAGTGCAATACTAAGACCATGGAACAATATTTCAGTTTGAGATTATACAATGTTAAAATCCACTTTCTCAAAGCGTAGAACCTGTGTATATAGCTGTGTCAGGTGGTGAGTAGATTAGATATTAAAATGTACACCGCTGGAACCTTAAATCTTATTAAGATTAGTTTCAGCTTACGTTTAGTTTGAGCCAGCAGAGGGTTGTTTGAGGATACAGAGCAGATTATTCCAGACGTTTCTCTCTCCCCTTCTCAGAACCTACAACCTTCTCCCTGCAACAAGATGATGAGGATAGTTTTACACAACGAGGCCAAAGCTCAGGGTCAGATCAGTGTCCTATAGCGACCTTTCGTCTCGTCATCAAGGAGGGGGAATTAGTTGAGATGAAACACCTGCCAGTCTGATCAGAAATCCCTAATGCCAGTCTGATATGAAACTCTTTGGTCTTATCAAACTTGGCCTCTCTCTCTCTCTCTCTCTCTCTCTCTCTCTCTCTCTCTCTCTCTCTCTCTCTCGCTCTCTCTGGCCCTCTCTGTTCTTGGCCTCCTATGATCTCTCCCTCGCTCTTTCACTCTCATGACCCTTTGAGAGGAACTGAAACTCATTAAAGAGTGAAGAAGATGATGTCAGCTCATAAATAACTCATCTTGTGAGATTCCTCTTTGAAAAGAGTCAAATTAACAGTTAACACTTAAATAAACAGAGACACTATCAAGAAGTGAAATTAGGGACAGCCGGTGGCTGAGTGGTTAGAGCAGTCGTCCCATGTAAAGAGGCTGAAGGTTGTTTGCTGCATCACTCCCCCCTCTCTCTCACCCCATTTCCTGTCTGTCCTATATAATAAAAGGCTTGGAAAACTGCCCAAAAAATTATCTTTTTTAAAAAAAAAAGTTAAACTAACCAGTTAACAAATTAACATGACATTTCAACAAAATCGACATTATACACATCATATAAAATTTCTCTTGTTGTTCTGTTCTACAACCAGTTCTACAAAGAGACATCAATCTCACACCTTGTGTACACAGGATATGTAGCGTGAGCACCACATTAGCTGAGCAGGAGCAGTGTTGAATGTAGGTCATTTTGCATTTTGGCAGTGCTTAAAGTCCATAAGCAAAAATAGGATTGATTAAAATAGGAGAGTATCAGACATTTGCAAGGTGGACGACTGAAAGACACCACTGAAACACTTTCTGTGTAGACACGCAGAACAGTTAAACAGTTAAAGAGACATCTGTTTAACTGCAGGTTTCTTTAATTAGATCTTTTAAAGAGATTCTAACTTTCTCTCCAGAGCCACAATATGTGATTTAATAGACGACAGCATCATAAACCTCAGCTGCTAAAAAAGTGACTGTGGTGTGTCACAGTGCTCTGATGCCATGCCACTCTGCGGACCATTTATTAATATCTCCAGCTGTTTATAGCAGCTGTCACATAGTAAAAACTTGTGCTGTCTTCTTTTTATAATGACCTTAACCATGATGGTGAACCTTCGCTTACCATGTATAGTTTTTGCGTTATTGTTGGAATCATTCATTGAAAACCATTGGCAGTCATAATTAAAGATATTTTCCATTGAAAGTAATAAAACAATAGACAAGTGGGTACTTTACACTCAACAAATCAGTCACCACTGCAGTAAATGCAAACTTTATTTCTTATGCACAACTACTTGTGTAACTACGGGTTGTCAAACTGTGACAGGGAGAGTAGATGGATTACATTTTCTGTCAGCTTGTCTGCATAAAGCCAAACTGGGTGCTCATTTAATAGCAGGCATAAATATAACTGTACAAGACCCTCCTCTATTCTGCAGTCCTCTTCAGTCATTTGCTTTATAAAAACATCGACCAAAACCCCCTTATTCAACCCACATTCCTTCTCTTTGTCTGTGTCAACTCTTCCCCGATTCCTTTTTCTAATCTAAATTTTCGACTTCCATTCCGCAACCCATAATGCATATTCTGCTCAGATCCCTTTTTCTCTCTCCTTTCTGTCAGTCTTATCTTCCATGGGAGCTTCTGTCTTGTCCTCCTCTTTTTCCTGTGTGGTTTGCCTCCCATGTTCCTTCTCACCTTCCAGAGCACCTTTCATAAATCCTCCTCTGCATTTTTCTTCTGCCTTCCTCAACTCTCCCTAGCACCTGGTTCTTAGAATGGGCCATTATCAGTTGATATCATTTACAAGGATATAATGGGGTATTGTTCTATTCTTGTAGGCCATTTATTGTATATTGGTTAGCTGAGCTTGAGTGCGGGTCTGTAAGGTGACGTAGTGTAAAGAGGGACATGGTAGCGAGTAGTATTAAACAACCACAACTTCACATACGAAGGGAGGTTTGGGTGATGGATTTGTCAAACAAACACAGAATTTTCACACAGGAGACCAGTATTTCTTGTCCAAACTGTTTTTTCAAATTATGTCCACCACATAAGTCAAGTGCCTTACATAACCCTCCCAGTACCATTCTTAACTAAGGCTATAAACATTAGTATTTTACCCAAACCATGATCTTTTCCTAAACCTAACCGCGCCATTTTGTTGCTCAAACCTAACGAAGTAACATTTGTTTTGTTTGCATTCACAACGGGACTTCGAGAGTATTAAGAAATGATGTCACAGGGTCCTGACCAGGCTAACTGGGACCTTTACCATGTGAATAGAGGTGGTATAAGTACGTTGGTATTTATTAGAAAAAATGTTTGCGGAGAAGCATGCATATTCCTACGCCAGCTATCACCCTTACGTAGAACTCCCAGCAACACTCAATGGAAACACCATGAATAACAGCTGAGTTATCAGAAAAAACCCGCACATTGACTTTAAAGAAACAGCAAATGTATTTCACACTGTATAAAGCGTAGCTGTATTGTGGATTGGCTGTACTAATATAGGGCTATACTGTTGGCACGCAGTTAAGATGCAGTTTGAATTAATTATCAAGTCTACATGTTTTTAATAACATGTTTAATTGAATTTTAGAACTGCATACGTCAGCAGGTGTCTTTTTGGCCGAAGTTGTGAAAAGGTTTTGTGCAAAGTTTCTATGTCTAACTGGGGCCTCAATTTGATCCACGTTCAGCCTCTCGAGCTGTTTAAGCATCAGCATGCACAAGTATCTTGACTACTTGAACCTGTCATAAATTAGTCTGATTGCGTGAGCTTGAATTTACCTCTATGGAACTTTTTAGTTAGGTTCATTCAAATCAGGTTTCAGCTTTAGGCCCCTCTTTTCTGTGTGTGTGAGCCCCTGCTTGTACTCAGTTTTGTTTATGTTTTCTAGGTTTCGGTTATGTTGTTTGCTCAGTTATTCGTCGTTCGTTATTTGCCCAACTACACACCTGCTCTGAATCAGCCTCATTAGTCCTTCCCTCCCAGGGGTTTTTCCCAGCCAATCAGCTCTCTGCCTTTTCTCCTGCCAAGTTACCTAATTCCCCTCACCTGAGCTTCTCCGCCTATCTCATCACATCATTCCCTCATCTGGTTTTCAGTTCAGTCTTTGGATTTGAACTTTTAGATCCTTGTTTTTACAGAAACAAACATTAACAATCTTTCTTTGAAAAACAACAACACTCAACAAGACGATATTGCCAAAGCATCAAGTAATAACGACATTTAAAAGAAAAAAGGAACAATTCATAAAATGAAGACAAACATTGACAACTACAACAATGATCTAAATGTTCTTCCAGACATACACTACAGTTTTGTAGATACACACAGGTTTTGAAATATGGACGCAAACATTTTTATTCTAATTCCATAAGCAGACACATCTCCCTGTTTCATTCTGACTAAAAAACATCCAAGTCTGAACTTTACAGTGTAAGTGTTGTGCATGAGCGCATGTTTGTGTGTCTTAATGAAATATGTTGATTGTATGTTTAAAGATGGTTTACCATCTTATGAGAACATCTGCTTTCTAGTACAGACAAGCTACAGCATGGTCATGATACTTCAGCGTCAGCACATCACCAACCTAGAGGCCTTCCACATCCGCTGCCTACAGAAGGTCCAGGGTCTGTCCTGGGAGGATCGAACGCCCCATACAGACATCCTCCACAACACTGGCTCTGTTTGTATGGAAGCAGCTGTGGCCAAAAGACACCTGCGCTGGATAGGGCACATTATACGCATGCCTGAACACCGCCTGCCCCGCCAAGTCCTCTATAGCCAACTATTGGGCGCAAAGTGCTCCGCTGGAGGGCAAAAGCGGCGCTTTACTGACTACACCAGGGACATCCTTAAGCGAGCGAAGATCCCCCTCACTCAGCTTGAAAACCTGGCCACCAACAGATCTGCCTGGCAGGGAACCTGTGCCACGGCAGTGTCTCAGATACACAAAACAAACCAAGACAGAAGATCTGAGAGGCGCACCCAGCGACACCAGCGGGCGGCTGGTGTTCCCCTGGCATCTGGGTTCCCGTGTTCCATCTGCGGGCGAGTGTGCGGCTCAAGGATCGGACTCTTCGCCCACGAGAAGTGGCACCAGCGGCAACGTCGCTGACCCACCCTTCCCCAACCCAATCCCTGGAGCAAGCGTCATCTTCGGAAACGATGGACAGCTAAGAGTGTGTGTGTGTGTGTGTGTGTGTGTGTGTGTGTGTCTGGCTGTTTTGTCTTCAAAGAAACACATTGTTTCTTGTCCTGTTCTGTACCCAACACCCTTAGGCACCTCCAGGTCAGTGTGTTCAAATTATTTAATGTACACTTGGTCATCCAAAGGGTGTTTAAGTGTTGCATGTGTAAAAATATAAGATTCACAAATGGTTAACTGGTAATATTCAACATTTCTCCTGTTTTCTCAGGTTGACCAAAGTCCCACTTCACCTATTCACTGGAACTACTTCTCTCTGTGTTCAGCTCATGGTGGAAGGCCAAAACAGCAGGAAGACTGGAAAGAGCTCTTTGGGTCAGAGACAACTCATAAATCCTTTTTACAGTAATATACGTGCCTGCCTCCAAATTTGAGATCCATTAAAGGCCCCACAGCAGAGCTGCTGATCGGTCAGCAATGACGTCAACAGACGCGTTTCATTGTTATTGATGGAGAACGGTACAAAGAGAAGCAGAAAGACAGATAGACTTGGAGGACTGAAGTGAAGGAAATTACAGTTGGTCTTGGTTTTGCAAGCATTAATGAATACAAAAGTGTACATGAACGTCATAACCTAGAAGCAAAAGAAGGCAAAGGCTGATTTTTCAAAACAAGAGTTAGTTCAAATGTGGAGCAATAGTTGAACAAACCTAATAGAAATGTATGAAAACAGAAGGATGCAAATAAAGTACAATCATTCACTACATATAATAAAACACTGACCTACTAATAACTAACTCAGAATGAAGTAATCCTCTTTATATAAGTATAATAGTCCATTAAATTAACGTATTTACAATTTAAAATACTTTTTTTCATGTTCAAATAAATTAACATTACAGACACCACCACTGTATTTAGTTTTATCAGATTGCAACCCAAAAGGTCTGTGAGCGAACCTGGCTCTACAAAATCAATTATTTGAATACTGGCCAAAAAGAGAAGCGAAACCTCAATAAAAGTTCCTGTGAATGGAAAATTGGATCTGCACTATAAACAGTTTTACAAAGATCCCAAAAATGTGTCCGGCGGTCTCAAGAGTTATCAATTGAGGCAGTGTTTTCATCGAAAAGCCTCGCTACACCTAATTGAGTTTGTGAAGACACAGAAACCACTGGAAGTCTGGTTGCAGAGAACAATATTTAACAGTATCACATCTGCTACAGTGAAGCAGTGAAACAAAGATATTACTCATAGAAGCATACTGCAATTTTATAACTTTGAGACTCAAATTAGAGTCATAAGATTTTCATTTTTGAGTTTAGTTGTGTGGAGTTTGGCGTAACTGTGTAATGGTACTACTAGGGCTGACATTCTCAGAAGCAAAGCAAAGGAGTATTACACAAGGCCTACTGCCAATTATGAGTACGTGCTTAAGGAGTCTTTTATAAAGTGTTACATTGAGAATTTTACTATCACATTTATTTTTAGGCATTATTACAGTACATTGGTTGCCATACTGCCTGTTACATTGTGTACTGATTCAATGTAAATCTGCATAATCCTTTATAGCAAATGTCCATGACTCCAGATGTGTTTGTTCATTGCACACTCAAATACTGGCTGACATTCCACACCGCTGAATGAGGGTTCAAAGGTCACTGAGAGAGCCTCTAGTGGACCCCAGAGCAGCATATCTTCACCATTATCTAAGCATCTGCTCATCCTTGCTCACCTTTGCTCACCAACTGAGCATGTGTTTACTTGTTGACTTGCTTACAAAAATGTCATTATCAGCTTTCAAAGGTCGCATATAGAAGACAGTAACCCTACGTCACATAGAAGGCCACAGTCCCTTGCTGGGGAAAACAAAGGATAAGACCTCAGTTTTCTATAGGCGCTAATATTTGAAACAGGAGTGAATACTCAGTTTATAAAAAACATTTGATTATATTTGAGGAAATACAAGCACTATTTACATATTTATTGATAGAATGATGGCAGACGTATACGTCAGCCAGATGGACATTTCTCCCTCCCCCCGACGTCACATCAATGCCCTTTTTTGGTAAGAGGAAATAAGGCAGAGGCAAAATCTGACAAGATGGCGACTCCCATATGCGAGTACGATTGGATCAACTTGAGAGACAGGTATACTACCGGGCCAGCTGCTCCACATACGCATAGTACGCAGAGTATTCAGAGTACACAGAGCACGTAGGGACCCCAAAAATCAAGGTCAATAAAAATGTCATTATAATTATTACATGTCAAAAATATATAAATTAATTATGAATAGCCCCACGTTTTTTGTGTACCCTATCACTCAATTCGGGCAAATTAAATGTCTTTGTCTTTGAAAAATAATGTGTTAAAAATAATGTGTTATTTGCACATGTAAACATGTTGTAGTAGAAACCCAAAATACAAGTATGAACCTCAAAATGAGCATACTATAGGACCTTTTACACTCACTGGTTTGAGTCATTTGGTGCAGTGGCCCCTGCCTCCGTTACATTTTTTCATCACTTCATTTTCACGATGGAGTTTTAAGACCTCAATAAACTGGACTTAATAGTGGAGTCTGGAGGATTTCAGAATGTGTGTAACTACGTGGGGACTGGGTCGCCATGGGGGGTCGGTTTCGAGGTCTAAACTGTAATGGTTTTACTGAGACCCAGCAGACAGAGACAGAGTGAGTCATGACCTCTTTCAGCAAAATGTGTTTTTTCGCTTAAGTGTGGGCACACACATTTCTTATGGTTGTCTCTTTTTCTGAGACTGTTTACAAGAGAGGCAAGTTCAGTCTAATATGAATTTTAGACATTTAAAGGAGTTTAATTGTCCTTTTGAAAGTCAGATGTTTGCATCATTGTAGTTGCATATATCCTCCCTCCCCCTCAGTCTGAGCTCTCTACTCTGTAATTTTGGTTTTTGGGGTGTAGGCCTGTTCCTCCATACTACATAGACACAGTTTTAGCCTGTTGCTGACCACAGAGAGGGGAAAAGCACACAAATCCCTTGTGGGTATAGCATATCATACAATAAAAATGAACTGTGCCTTCTTCAAGATGGCACCAGCATCTATGGAAAATTATAGTCTGTCTCTGTGGTTTGTACATTTAGTAAAATAGAAAATGAAAACAAAAGAGACTAGTAGTTGTAAGTGAAATGGCTGTGCTAAAAAGATATTAATAATGTTGATTTTAGATTAGTGTAACTTGAGACTTAGAGGATATAGTAGCAGGGAGAGAAGAGAAAGAACTGCTTATTTACATTTTATTTTAAAGAGAAGTGAACATATTAAAAATGGATCACATGACTACTTTTATATGAAAGGGTTTGCTTGTGGTGACAAACCGAGAGAATTAATACCAAATTCAGCTGTCCCCCTCAGCTCAACAGAGCTTTGTAGCCTCCATGCGCTCATTGTTTTGGTTTTCTGTTCTGTTTTGCTTCAGTCTCATGGCTCTTATCAGCATCAATTTTAGCCCAAGCATGCAACTGCAAAAATATATTTAATATATATAAAAGCCTCTCCAAGCTAAATGGCAGACAGACAAAGTTAGTAACCAGATAGTGAACAACACGTCCTTGTACCTAAACAACAGACTAGGTTGACTGATTGCAAAAAAACTTCCAGAACTGCATATGTATCCGTTATATTAAACAGCCACAGTTTTAAAGTGACCACGTTAGCAGTTTTAGTCATCTAACCATAAGACGTGACCATTCCATTTAACATTGTGAAAGAGCTAATTAAAGTCCCACTCCAGACAACTACTCTGCTATGATTAATATTTTGTTTAATGTGGTTTTCCAACACAAATAAAAGAACTACACCTGCTCCCTTATTGAGAGATTCTGCGTCTGGCCTCGCCCACGGCTGCTCATGCTCGCGCTAGCTTCTCCCTGATGTTGACAAGCAGGGGCAAGGTTAAAGAGAAGTGCACACAATCAACCATTTTTTTGGTGATGATAGTCCGTGATGAACATGGAGCATTTAGCTGCTAAATAGGTAGATACTTTTCGAGATGGTGGCAACTAAATCTGAGCCAAAGAAAAGCAGAAGAAGAAAGCGACAAATATTGAAATTAAATTTGTCTGGTGGCCAATAACACAACTTCAAATGAATGGTAATGTTGCTGATCATCTACTATATGTGTAAACACGCAAATGATTGCTAATCAATTCTTTATCCCAGTCCAGATGATGATTATATGTCAATGTGTTTACGGGTTGTTTCTGGTGCCCCTAGACGGCCTCATATTAGTGAGCAGCTTTAAAACAGCTTTAAAATTTCAAATCAGTCCTTTGTTGTTGGTCCAATAATTATTTTATTTTATTTAATGCTGCTCCTCTGAAAAACCTCATGACATACCATATGATTTTATCCCACTGTGTTGACACATATACATGACATACATAATGCACATAACACTTCTCTTCCAATGGGTAACATTAGACATGCATTTTTAAATGAGTCCAATATAGCCTACAGAAATATGAAATGTCTTTTATCCTCAGAGATTTTGTTGTGATCATTAATAGTAGTGACGAGTAACCAGATATTTGGTGCGTGAGTGCGCGCGTGAGTCAAAAGACAGAATTATTCATGATGAGAAAAACTAGCACATTCAAAGACACAGAAAACATGCTAAAAGAGAGAAATTGATGAAAAATAGAACACTTGGTGGAAACAAGTCAAATTAGAAGGACAGAAAGAAAGAAAGTAGGAGATGATTTAATTCGTATAAGGTTCTGTGAACTGAAGCATCTTAACCAGCGAGGGCAAGGTTTCCAAGGATGTGGCTGTCTGTGGACTGCAGTTGGGATGAAAGGGGAGGAAGCCAGCGGCCCTGGAGGATTCCTCCCTGGATGTGGGAAACACACAAATGTACACACACACATAAACATACACTCAAACTCACAAAGTGAACATTTATGTAAATGAGAGGCTATCCTCTAGATCTGGTGAACAGATGAAGTTAATTGTTACCATCCTTTGCAACAGACATGTGCAATTTACACTACACAGACACACATCATAGAGCTTTTCTTTTTATTTCTTTCTCCTTCAGACCCTCAAGGATTGGGTCTGATGTTAGTAGGTTCCTAAATCTCCCCTGACGTGATGTAGCATGCATGCTTGTGTCTCAGTTATCTGTTGTGCGTTATACTGTGCAGATATGTGAAAAATGAAAAAGAAATTTCAAGGTACTGAATTATAACATTAATTGGAAAAGTCAATGTAATCTTTATTTTCACAATGATGTTTTGTCTTTAAAACTTTTGAGTGTTTTGTTTTAATGTAGATCTTAGATTACCTTGCTATGAACAGGCATCATTTCCCCCCCAGAATTGGTACGTGCAAGAGATAAAGCGAGACTTTCTGCTATTTTCTCGAAAGATCCGATATTGTCATCAGAGATCAGAGTGATAAGATATGATTTCCATGTCATTTTATTTTATTAAAAAGGAGGTCTAGATGCTATATAAATACTGTGAAAGTATCAAAACGCTCAATCCACAGAAAAAATGCATTTCCTGTTTTGGGAAACTGAGCCATCAGGACTTCTGTAGGGTTGTGAACAGAGCGCTTCAGACAGAGGGTGGATACAGGTGTATTCAGAAAGAACAGTACAAGAAAAATGTGTGTTTTTGAACATTAATGCATGTAAAGTAGAAACCCAAAATACAACCTGAAAATAAGCATAATGTTTGACTTTTAAGGCATTTCTACTTTTTCAGATTGTCTCTGAGGACAAGGAACAATGTCTTATATCGTCTTCAGCATTTTCAGTGTATAGTAAGAAGCTAATCCAGCTGTGCCAATCAGCAATAGTCTGGTAGGATGCTAGTTTGAAGGAATGGACTTTCATCTGGGAAGTGAGGCCTCTCTGAATGGATACAGTTTAAACAGTGGAACTGTCTTGGCACAGCTACAGAAAGTCATAGTACCACCTAGATTAACGTTAAGCCTAAACTAAACCGAAATATGTTTATGTAACTTGAGTAGATCTCCGTGAGAATCAAGTCAAAGTGACTCATGACATGTGACACGTTGATTTGCTTTTTTGCGGTGCAAAACCTGACCCGGTCTGATTATTTCAATACATCATTTAAACTCCCTTCATTGTGACCTGTGTGACCCTTCTGATGTACTCCAATTTACCTTCGATATACTTTGACCCTGAAATCCATACAGGTTTGTGGAGAGTAATAAAATAGATACAGGACTTTACGCTTTCTTCAGTGGAAACAGGAAGGTGCTAGTAATTTTACTCTAATCCCCCTGGACATTTGTGGGGTGTCCTTGGATAAATCCCACCTCAAAGGTCCTGGAGGGTCACATAACTGGAATCAATTAACTTTCTGCACTAGCTGTCCAAGCTTTACCCACAAGTTCGCTTTGAACATTCAAACAGGGATTTATCTGACTCTAATTGAATCTATTAAAACTGTGTTTCTATGTTAATAGTGTTTGCGACAATTTTCTGTTTTGTTTTACTGGTTGCAATCCAAAATAATCCATGTGAACAAAGACACTGATTCAATGGGTTCCAGTAAACTATAATTATACTGGGCATTTGAGGAGAAAAACATTAGCTTAAACTGATTCAGCCTTTCATTTTGCGTTAGACTTCCCAAGTAATTATCTTTTAAAGAATGTATTTTCCACCGATTGTCTCCAGGAATTAGGATTTATATACGCTGACTATAAATACCGTCATTGTTTCAAAAACTTGTCAAAAGTCAGGTTCATTTTAAGCATCTCAAATTGGTTTGGCAGCAAGCAATCATTTTGGAGACAAAATGAAAATCAACACACCAAAATATAGATATAAACAAGCACACTGTGATAATCAAAGCAATAAAGTGTGTCAGTAAAGTGGCTTTTTTGGCTGAAAGTACATAATAAAACTAACTGTAGCTGAAAAGACTGAAATAAGCCTCCACTTCCTCTTAACTTATACAGTACCTATGCAAGTAAATGCAGGCAGCTGGCAATTTGTTTCATTTTACTGGACATCAGCCTGGTCCACAGGAAGAGGCACAGATGATTACTTGTTACATGAGCGGCACCACATGTACTTACCTTAGAAGTGTACAGTATAAGGCCTTGTGAGGAACAGAGTCCTGCTCTGCAAAATAACAAGATAAACCAAGTCAAAGGTAAAGAAGAGTTGACGCCTTTTTTAATGGTTTGTATGCCATTTTAGGGCAAATACTGACTCAAACCCTATTCAGACGGTATAAGTTTCGTGTGGGGGACGTGGGGTAAAATAGTTTTACCTCAGGACGTCTGTAATATAAATGACCAACTCACATGTGATTCAGAAATCCCTGTATTCTACCCTGTAGATATTCTTTAGAAAATGTGCACAGCTGTTTCTGGCTCAGTTATATGTTCATATGGCTGCAGTTTATGATTCGTAGACACAAGGACAATGAAAACACAGACACAGCTGTTCAGTACATACTGTTTTGTTTTGGAGGGGTTTTGTCCGGGAGAACCATGGACAGTGTTGAGTCAGAGGAGTCCAAGCTGGAGGGGGTCTTACAGTTGGTCTGCCCACTGACACACTGTGGAACAATGCCCTGGATTGTCCACAGAAATCAGAAAAATAACATCAGACTCACAAATTTCCTCGGGCAGTTCTCGTTGTGTGATTAATATTTTAGGTAGTCCACTAAACTCAGTTTTGATGCTGCAAAATATTCATGCAGAATGCCAACTCAATAGTACATAATCAGAGCCAACATTGAGGAGTTTGGTTGGTTGGTTTTCTATTGTATCTTTGAATAATATGGTAAAGATTTCTCAAAAACATACATGCAATTTCAGAAGTGCATAAAAGTAGTGGATTTTGCATGGAAAAAGATCACTGTGTGTGTGTGTGTGTGTGTGTGTGTGTGTGTGTGTGTGTGTGTGTGTGTGTGTGTGTGTGTGTGTGTGTGTGTGTGTGTGTGTGTGTGTGTGTGTGTGCCCCCACATGTGCACTTTTTAATTAGGACAATAAAATCGTAAAATCCCAACACAACACCCAATCGCACATGAAAGAGAGGGACCTCTGGGTTTAGGGGGTTGTAAAATTACCCCCAGTCCCTGAGTTGCGTTTGTTGTGACTACAATACAGCAGTAAAACAGAGATGTGGACACTTCACTGTGGGAGTAAGGTACAGCAAGTTTTTCCACTGGCCTGGTTTGTGAGCGGGAAAATGTGCAAACAAACTCAAATTAGGACATACACCCACACAACGATTGCTGTGGTTCTTGACCTGCTCTTACACAGTTCACAAAATGAGAATAGCAGCAGAGGTTACCCTCTTGAATATACATCCTGTTTGAATAAAACTCTACTCTATATTTAAGGACATGATTTAAGAGTCTACAGCCATAGATGCTCTGAAAAAATGAAGCCAACGCACAATTGCCATAAGCTGAGGCTGGCTCCAAAAGCATGTCTGTCCCCTTAGACCCCTATGTTAAAACCATAGACTGTATAAATAATTGACCTAGCCTTTAGGTCAAGGTCCTACGGTACTAGGTACTCGCCTATGGGAGTCATCATCTTGTCAGAGTTTGACTCCGACTCATTTCCTCTTACCAAAAAAGGGCATGTATGTGACGTTGGGGCGAGGAACATATGCCCATGTGGCTGACGTATACCTCCGAGGTGAAGTGTGGGATAGCAGCTAGCTGTCACTATAGAGGTTGCGCCCCTAATTATTCATAAACTTTAACCTCCAATAAAATAAAAACTAGCCTGGTACAAAAAATTCACTCGCCTCAGTGTTGTCTTAAGTAGGTTTAATTATGCTTTGAAAACAGCCTATTTAACATGGGGGTCAATGAGAAATTGCACTATTATGAAACCTGCCCCTAGTGGCCACTCGGCAAACTTCAACTTTTGGCACTTCTGCATTGGATCAACCAGGAAATCACTGTGGTTGGTGCTTGGTTAAAACATCCAACTTTTCATCAGTTTTGATATCTATGACTTATTTTCCTGTTAATGGCATCTGTGTGGGGAATGACTGTAGATTGTAGGCTTCTGAGTATATACATACACACACATATGGCATTAAAGTGTGTACCAAACAGACCAACATTGAGCAACCATGCTACTATATGGCTAAAAAGAGCAACAGCAAATTAACTTACCCACCTACTCATCTATAATCACAGTCTTCATTCCTCCTAACTACCCCTGGTAACTGATTCAACATGCACCATGAACATCTGTTGTAGATTATTAAACTTCACAGCAGATAATTCATGAATCTTGAGTCAGCAATTTTGGTTTGGTTGACGGGAAGACATGGTAAAACAACGTTTTAAAACACATATGTCAGCAGATGTCAGTTTGACTGAGATGAAAGGGTAAAGCAGCATCTGCAAAATATGTATGGACTGCTATGGTACAGTAAGCAAATACTTTCAAACTTTCAGGGTCCTGCTATTACCCCCAGATAGCAATTCTACGTTTCTCTCCCCCAAGATAGCTGTAAGACTGGAGCTTATGTTTCTTTTAGCCAAAAAAGGTAATACTAGGGGCACACGAAGGGGCATATTTTCATCACAAAATAAACTGGAGCCTGCCAGGATTCAGAAGTCTGCATCCAGATTGTTGGACAGGATTCAAGGTTAATTTTGAAAACTGGCTTCCGCAGAAACATTCATCCCAAAGCGGTGGGTCATTTGTTCACATTTAACAAGGGAACAAGGGGTGGTAAAATTAGGTCTACATAATTAACAGGTTTAATTACAGAGTCAGTTTTTAATGATCTAATCTGTTCAAGGAGGATGGCACTCACCTCCATTTCCTCTTCATGCATGCTGGCTCACGATGGAAAAAAAACGTGCATGGTGTTTGTGTCCTGCATGAACACTTGACAAGACTGCAATCGCTGGGAAAATCAGTCATTACAGTTGCTGACTTTGAGTACAAAGATAGTATATCTCCGGCTGCCAGAACAACAACATCGCAAGGTAGTGTACAATCAATTGGTCAGAAACTAATAAAAAGTTGTATAATGGAGAAATACATTACTGTAACAATGCCAGATTTTGGTTTTACAAGCATTGATACACAATATTAGGAGTTGTTTCCACATACTGTCAGAGGTTTTTCATATACATTTTACATGCCTCTCTTCCTGGTGCACATAATGGCACACTAACCTCACAGCATGGTAAATGCACATGCCTATGTTAAGTTAAGCCATGTGGTTATGTGAATTTTTGTAGACAAGAAATGAAACACTGAAAACAGCCTCTGAAGACGAGGGATATTTGTGGAATAGCCAGTAACCCAGGGTAAATCAGGAACATACCAAGTAGGTGAACACACAAGTCTGAAACAGCCTCCCGCAGTTCATCAATTCAAGGCTGACCATCGTGTTAAGGAGAAGGTGCTTCTTGCTTAGGATTCAAGACATTGTATTTAAATGCTTCCTATACTGTGCTACCTTTCTTAAATAAATAAAAATGGTCAAAAAAGGGGTTATCATGCCCATGTCTACCTTATTAATGCTGTCGGGAAAACCTAAAGAGAACTTTGTCTGTTTCATACATATTGTATGCACACAAACATGCACGCAGCACACATGCGTGCACGCAGCACACATGCGTGCGCACACACACACACACACACACACACACACACACACACACACACACACACTCACTGCTGAGATAACACATCCCTGCAGCTGTTGTAAGGAGTGAGTAATGGGTCATGCCAGCTCCCACAATGCACTGTGGGAAAGAAGCTGCATTATCACCATGACTTCTACCTTGGATTCAGGTCAGTTGAATCCAGTTTAATTTTAGTGCTTCCATTCAGCGTGTTCAGTCAGCTGGCCTTTGATGCCGGTCTCTGCTGGCAATGCATGACACATGTTGATGATGCTGATGTAAGACTACAGGCAATGCCTAGCCTATTTTACGCCATCTGCTGGACAGTCACTGCAAGTGAGAAATAATATACTTGGATTGTTTGAGTCTACTTTTTAAAACTTTAACATCTGTGTATATTATCAACTGTGAACTTGAAGTTGCAAAAGCTTATCATAGTTTACATGTAAAAAAAAAAGTAATGTGAAATTAAAGGATTCACCTGACGTTAATAGGGACGTATGACGTCGTTGCTATGGTAACCACAACACGCCATTCAACCAGAGAGAAAGTACGTGATTGAGTTTTGCTAACATTAACCTTGAATGTTATAGCTAGCTGTAATATTATAGAACTGCTCAATGCGTCAAGCGTTGGTTTTGTAGTTTCTCCTGAAGACGTATGCGAGGAGTGGAGATATTACAAAGTAAGTCTTTTGCAAAAGTGTTTGTTTCTTTGTTCAGCAGACCGACACAAACACAAGGCCAACTTGCTTGTAACTCGTTTGCACATATTCAACCTTTCCTCCTTTTTTTTTTTTACAGCAATGTTTCTTTTTTTCTCAATCCAATACGCTCAAGAAAACCATCCATCTATCAGGGTCTTTACATTTGCGAAAGTGCGTGACAGTGTCGTCGTCGGTGTTTTAAAGAAATCCAACGTTATTTTGTAAGAACGCCATTGTTCAAACGTTCTAACTGACCTGCTGCTTCCTCAGGCCTACATTAACTCACCGTAGACATCACCGTAGTGAAGGAGACCATTCTTACTGCGGTCAACAAGGCAAACATATATTATAAAGCACCATACGTACTGTTATATCAGAACAATAAAACCATAGTAGCTTTTCATAACACAGAAGCAGAGTAACATGTTTTTCATGTTATAAAAAAACAAAACAGTGACATGAAAACAAAAAATAAGCAAAAAAAAAAACAACAAAAAGAAAAAAGACAACAAAAACAAGCAGGTTTTTTTTTTTTTTTACCTAGTGTCCTTACTGTCTACAGCTTTTTAAATTTGCCATTAGGATTAAATGTTTTGGGGGAGGCTGTTCCAATATGTTACAGCTCTATGAGCTTCCATTACCAAGTGCATTGGTTCTGGGCAGAGGCAGGGTAAACCCATAACCCAAGGCCAGTAAACCATAATGTAATGTATTCTGTGGTAGGTAGGCTATGGAAAACGACTACAATCCCTCAACTAAATGCACTATAATGTACTAGTTTGCCCTTGTTCGTCTCTGGTTACCCTGTGACCCGACCCGTATACATATTTTTTGGACTAACTCACCTGGAATATGTAGCACATGTTTCAAGATATCCATCCTGCAAAGCCTATTGCTTTTGCTTATGTTTTTGTAATAATATCCTTCCACCATACTTCCTGTTTCTCTTTATGTTTTGCAATGTGCAGTGAGTCTATCTGAGGAGCAGCAGGATAACAGGAAGCCCAATAGAGGAGAAGTGGAGGTGAAAGAACAAGAGGGGGTGGAGAAGAGAATGGAGGACATCCCTCTAGTGGCCCTTGCACCTGCTTCACTTACAGAGGAGCAGCCCTCTGCTACTACTGATGTTGCTGCTAGTCCTGTTTTCCAGTGCCTAGATGAGGTAAGACTCATAAATGTTGTTTAATGATCAAATGATTTCTTCTGAATGACATTTTAGAGGTTTCATAGGAAAGACAAACATCACATTTGGCAGTTGCAGTGACAGTAACTACAATGGGGCGGCTGTTGCTCAGGAGGTAGAGTGGGTCATCCACTAATCGAAAGATCAGCCGTTCGATCGAGTGTCCCTCAGCAAAACACTAAACGCCAAATTGCTCCTGAAGGCATAACCATTGGTGTGTGAATGTGCATCTGAATGGTTAAATGATATTATGATGAGCAGGTGGTTACTTGCAGAGCAGCACTTGCCATCTGAGCATGAATGTCTGTGTCAAAGTAGTGTAAAAAGTGCCTTGTGAGTGATTGGAAGACTAGAAAGGCACTAATTACCATTTATTTACTCTAATTACTTAAAACGTCAAGGTAATTTTAAATTTAGAATATATCTTGTACATGCATTTGCGTGCCTTAAAATTTTATCGTAAAGTACATTGTTTAAACAAAAGGGAATACTTGGAACTTGAAAACATTCATGTGGATGAGCACAATACTTTTTTATTATCTTGATCGTCACATACAGTAAACAGACATAAAGGTCACTGGCCCACAATTTCATTAATCTTCTGTGAAGTTAATATGAACTCATTCTCTTGAGTCAACACCCCATTAAACCATCCCATCATATCATGGGCATGCAGCACCTCATCCCTCCATGCAGGCGTCAAATAATCTGCACTCCAGAATTTGGGATTTATACTCATGGATACTCATGCTAAACTTGTATACATTTTTGTATACGTTCATTAAGGTGCGTTCATAAAGATGAGCAGGCATCAATATGAGATATATGATCAATATCAAACTACCAAATACTGCAATGTACACAGCCATGTAATTAGAACTTTATTATTTTTTTGATATAAAAAGTGCATATCTTTTGGCATGACAGTTGAATATGAATGATAGAAAAGATCAATATTGTACACACACACACACAAAGCTTCAAATACACACATAATTACTATTAATGGTCACAATAATCTTTAGTCTTTATCATTGCTCAGATATCCACAATCATTAGACCATATGACCTGTATAAAAGCTATCATACCTCCCAAAATAAAATAAATACTGTACACGTCCTTAAAGTGAAACATTTCTTTCCCCATCCTTCACAGTGTGCATAGAATGGATTAAATGATGCTATACAGTTTTTTAACATTAGGTGGCAGTATTGTACAAGTGGTGTTTTTACATGTGAAAAGTGGTGCGTGGCATCAAAAGATGAGCAGTAGTTCAGTGCACCCAGAGATAGTGGTACAAAACAATTGAAACCGTTTTTCTTGCAGCAATGTCCAGCTCCATGGCTGCTGTCAGGAAGAATTAACTAGAGTATCAATAATGCAGAATGTACTTGGGAATGAGCCAATCTATCTCAGGCTGCATATTATTACTGGGATGTTTTATATTGTATTGGATGATGAAACATTAGCAAAGTGTCCCAGGGTAATTAAATAACCGACACAGAAGCTATTAATGGTGCACTGCTGCCCAAAGCGTTAAGTATATGACTTCCTGTAGTTATTTTTTTTGTTTGACTCTAACTCCAGTATGAAGTCTTTCACAATGAATTTCAGAGCCACTCAAAACTGTTTCATCAGCTCCCGTATACCTCACTTGAGTGGCTGCTGTTAATTATGAAACCATTTGGAGCAGAGAAAATGACAGCTCATTAGTTTTTACTACTACTGTGTGCTGTGCTGTGTCTCAGCTGGGTTTATAGCAGAAGGAGGCAGCAGGACAGAAAGTGGGTAAATGTCAGAAAAACAGTGAAAAAAACTCTCGTGGTAACCCTCCATATAATATTATGGCCCTTATAGGATGCTGGCCTTTACACTGCATGTGTGTTTTTTTATTCTTCCATCACGGTTCATAGTCCGTTGTCCTTTAGTATCATCATTTTAATTCTACATTTTGAAGACCACATCACTGCAGTTGGAAAAAGTAATAGCACAGTTAAATTTTCACAATAATTTTTTTTTTTACTGCATTCAAAATGTCAAAGGGCTTATTTTTGGTGTACACATATGCGTGTATAAATGTGTGCAAATGCATGACTACTGTATGCGCATGTGTATGAGTTTCTGAGTCTACTTGCTTCATTTTCTGACTGTCTTTGTGTTTGTCCATCTATCTGTCCGTCTGACTATACTAATATTCACCTGTCCCCTTAAGGAGCATAGTTCTTAGGCCGCATCATCATCTTGACAGTTTTGAATGCCTGCCTGTAGTTAGTAGGGTAATACTCTGTCGACATGTTGTGCCATGTTCCCCAGAAGATCCCGTTCCTGACTCCCTTGTACCTCTTGTGATAGTACTTCCCGTTGAGGTTGGCAGACATGCAGGCATCAAACCACCAGCCGGAGCTGTAGTAGGCGCCGCAGTTTCCGGAGGGATACATGTCGTTGTCCCGATCGGGCGTGGAGAAAAACTTCTGGTCATGATTGAAGTGCTTGTTGAAGCTGATGGCGTTCCCAGCTGTCCCACTACAATAACACATCGATATATTTAAGCTACGGTCCCTCTTTATAAATATTTGATCACACATGTATGCTTGCACAGAATCCATTATAGTACCTGTATCCACTGACAGACAGCCGGTAGCGAAGGAATTCATTGGCCACATAGAACTGGTCGTACTTTGCATACTCCCGTACACCCTCAAAGTCCTCCAGCTCGATACGCAGGATCATGTCTTTGGCTTTTGTCATCAGGTGGATATGGTCATTGCCCAGCCAGAACTCCCCTCTACAGCAGAGGGAAAGGTGGAGCGGATAAAAAAAAAAGATTATGAACAAGCTCATATGCTTGTACACTTGATTAGAAAGTGAATACAGACTGAATTAACTTATCGCCAGAGGGGAGAAGAGGAAAGGAGGAGATGCAGGGAGGGAGTAGTGTGACAGTAAAAGAAGGATTAGAGGAGATATTTTTCTTTCAGTGGGAAGTTATATTAGATCTGTAACCATGGTTATTCCCCATATAAAACTCATTTCTACAGGAGCAAAATGATAACTGGGACGGTTATCTGAAATTTGAATCCAGTTACAATAGAGGCACAGCGTTAAAAACTAAATTGTTAAAATGCTGCTTCCCTCCATTTTCACTTAAACCTTTTATCAAGTTTATTGTCTTTTAAAAGGAGTCAGATGTCCTGTGGTCATTTATATTTATTTGGTTCTTTTACATGTGTGAGTCAGTGACAGTGAAAACAGGTGGTGAATAAACAGTGATAGTGGGAACAGGTGTGCATGGTTGGGTCCTCTAAGCTCTGAGTGACTGGGCTAACCCCAGTTGTGGGTGGACACTATTTTGTAACGAATGACATTCTGTTAAAGTTGGTTCATTGATGGCTGTGCACAGGTTGCTAAAAATTTGTCCCAAGTAAGCGAGGAATCTTGAGGTAATATTTTGTTTCCTTTTGTTTTTACATTTATATCAGTCTAGTTCACCCTTATGCTAACCTGAGCAGATGGTGGATTCCAATTAGGTGAGGCTGAGAAGATGACAAAAGACCAGTTTCTGGCCCACAGTTGTGGGGGAATAGGTGGCAGCTTGCTGTATGGCTGTGGGTTGTGGTTGTTAAGGTGCACTCAGCTTTGCTTAAATTTCTTCTTAAACTTTTTGGGATATGTGTTTTGCTGGGATTTCTTTCTTTTGTTTGCAAAAGGGTTGTGCTGGGGCTTTAATATTTCACTTCCAGAAAGTTGGGTGACTTGAAAATTTAGCTTTAGCCTTTTCCACTAAAAAGATTCAGATTCATGCTTGTATTTTGTGTTTCTACTACAACATGTTTAAACATGGGGTCACTTCTCACTCAGTGTTTGAGTCCCCAATTTCTTGTGTAAAGAAGAACCTGAATATGCACATTCCATCTACTCAGCGCAACACTAAGAAGTCTATCACTGAAATCAGCAGCTACAGTCTAGGAATGAACGCAATGAACGCAATCCCATTACCTGAGATTCCCAAAGCCTTTCTTATACTCGGCCCATGTGCGGTTGAAGCTGACAGACCCATCAAGCCGTTGCTGTATCACGGTCCATCCGCCTCCAAAGGACTCCATATCACAGAAGACCTCAAATGTCCCATTGCGGGGATCGGGGGTCACACGATACACACCATTCTTCCTCGCCTCCAGTATATTGTAGTCTGAACAGTCCCGAGGGGCTAAGATGACTGTTGGGAGATGGAGAGATGAGGGGGGATGAAGAGAGGGCTTTTTTTAAAAGGGGATGTTACTGGATGATATTAAATAATCTTTTTACTTTGCTCTGGCATTTTTCTCTGCCCAACCAAGAGACAGTAATAGAAACAGCCCCTGAGGCTGACGAAGACTGAAGAAAGGAAAAGAAAATGCGATAAGCTAACAGGAAATCCAGCTTTAACCCATATGGAAGTTCTCATCCCTGCATTAATGTCCGGGGCAATCTATTCAAACAAAAAACAGTTTAGTGTGAACCTTATCCAACCTGTTAGCAGACTATTCCCCAGTTCATTGTGTACACAGCGAGTCATCAAGCATAAATATGCGTACGTAGTAAGCCCTTGAGAGCACTCTAGCCTATCCTCTGCTTCTCAACATGATGTCCTCTCTGGAAATCAAGTTTAATATCAGGACTCCAACTTGAAAGAAAGTAAGTGAAAGCACAAGTGCCACTGTCAAAGGATAAAAGTGACCTTCCCCTGTGCTGCACCAGAGGCCCATTTCATACAGCCTCACTCCTTTCTAAGATCCCCCTACCCTTGCCATTTCTTTTTATACCTGCCCACTTATTTCTCTTTCGCCTGTCCCCTGGGTTGCACTGCTGGCTGCTGACCCCATCCACAAGCAAGGTCCAAAGGCCCTTGTCAGTTAGCATTTGGGATTTTAAAGGAACAGACTTGTCATAACGTGGGAAAGTGTAAAACTGGATTAGAGAGGCGACTCCCTCCCTGCACGTTCGGCACCCGGGGCCTAACTCATCCTGACATTGGGCAGGCTGCATATGGACCCCTACTGAGTTTGTTTGACGCAGTGCATTGCAAATACAGTTTTGTCATACTGTTTAATCTATTTAGTGGCTTGGTAGATTATAATCAAGCAAAGGTAGGGGCGAGAGCACACTGATTACAGAGGGCCAGACAACAGGTTTCTTGAAGTACAGGGGAGGGGAAGTCTAGACTGAATAGTCTGTTTGAGGATAGTGTGTTTGTGGGTCGGAAAATTGTTAAGTCATGCTACATCCAGGTACTACCGGGTTAGATTTAGGTTTTCTTCTCCCATCAGTATTATTAAATAAAATGGAATTGTGTGTAACTACAGTAGTACCGGATGAACAAAATAAAAGCACCGTGTATTTTTTGATGCTTTGACTCTGTAGCCATCTTCTGCATATCCTATCCAAATATGCAGAATACTCTGTGCACAATGGCTGCAGATGGTAGATCACTTCATATGGAAAGGAGTGTATCCTTGTCACGTCAACGGTTCTGTCAGCACTTGGTATTCAAAGTATTGTCCTGTAAATTTTTCACTGTCTCCTTCACTTTAAGTGAATGTAGTTTCTCCACTTCACATCTCCCCCTCCTTATTTGTCCTCATCTGTCTGGGCAGCCAGTGTCCCTTAGAGCCATCTCATCTGACTGCCTCTGGCACTGTGCCTGACCTAAATAACTCTTAATATCATCCACTTATACAGATGTCCAAATTACGGTTGGCTGATTGGTTGCTTGACTGTTGAGGCAGCTGTTGAGTCAAATGAATGGTTAGTTGGGTGGCTGTCTGCTTTGCCTGATTTCTTTAGTACTTACTAACTTCAATAAAAAATGTCCCCTTGTTATCTTAAAGGCTGATATTTGACATGTTGATAGACGACTTCTTGACCAACCATTACACATTGCCTGTTTGGACGACTGCACACGGATTGACATGAAAGGAAGACAACTCTGTTTTCAAGGAAGCATGCTCTGTGACAACCCGTCAGCTAAGATGGAACTGAAGGAAATGTGCATCCAAAGTGATTATAAGATCTTTCACCACAAAAACAGCTTATAATACTACTGTCTGTTTTGACAGAAAGAACCTCATCCAAAAGCAACGCCCTTCCTGTAGGAAGTTGTGTTCCACCACATTGCAGACAAGCTGTTCCTGACAGCATAGCAGACTGGGCATTCATTTTGTGTTTATAATTGAGTTAATGTAGCTGAACAGTAACATGAATTGCTATCCATTCACCTCAAGGCCCTAATACGTCTTACAGGAGTCAAAGTGAAGATTAGTGCTTGCAGCAGGGATGGGAATTGGCAGGGTGTAGGGTGAAATAAATGCTTACCACACTGAACTGAGTGATAAAAGCATCTTGACAAATGTACCATTAGTCCTGCTTGATGGTGAAATTGCAATTCTACATTGGCCTAAAATGTTTTGGTAATGAAAGCCGGTGTTTTATTAGCTATGTGTTCCTCATCAGCTGCTGTATTTTTGAGCTTGGAACAAAGTAGTGTGGATCAAGGGAAGAGTGTAAATGTAGTGTAGTGTAGCCTTGCAAGCTGTACCAGTGTGGCTACTCTATAAATCCCATGCATGTGTGAACATTTGCTGGCCAAGAATTAATCACTACAGGGTCCTATCTATGTGGACAAAATTCACTTATGTTATATGTGAATATCTTGGTAACCTGTCCCCTAAAAATAAAACTGCATTCTCAATTACATTTCAAAGGGAAATGTAATTTTGTTCCAGATTATGTTTGTCATTGACGTATCATAAAAACATTAGTAATTAAAGACTGCGTAGGGAGGAGGTCAGGGTGGATGGGTGTTGGGTCATACAAACACAGGACTTTGAACAAGAAAACCGTAGTTTGTGTCCCATGTGAAACCAAAAGTCAAAAGCATTGACTTATTCACATAATGTGCTTAACCTACATAGCATACCTAACTTGCACACTTAATTTACCAAATTAACGTAGTTATGTTAACCCAAACCATGATCTTTTTATAAACCTAACCACATAGTTGTATTTTTCAAGTCAGAACATTAACCACATGTTTAAATGCAGTTACGTTGTATGGGAACGTAATTTTCTAGGAGACAGGATTGCTTAGTATAATTTGTTTCTCTTGCTATGGATGAAAACAGAATTTCAATTTGGGTTTGTGCAAATGTAACAATTATTTGATGATTTAGCTCCAATTTGGCAGCTGGATCATTTATTCAGGAGTCAGGGGAACCATTCAGCAATGAATTGCTTCAGTAAGCACTTTTGACATTGTGATAAACAACCGGAAAACACTTTTCACTGCAAGTACTTTTTCACTATGGAGTGTCCCTAGCAAGTAGAAGTACATATTAATTTAGCATCTGGTGTTTCTCATATAAAGAGACTTCACACTGGAAATTAAATGAGATTGGTATGAGTATGTTAAGAGTAGTATGAGGAAAACCTCTCTAAAAGATCTCAAATGTTCAGTCCATATCAATAGTTAATTTCTTTCTGAGTTAGAGGCATCACTTGAGTAAAACAGCAATTACAGCAATTGTTTATACTCATGATGTGAAACTGCCAAAGTCTCATCATTCCATTTTAGTCTATTTCCATGATAACAACAGCTGTTTCTTGTCTGGATTGACTTCAGACACCATCAGGCACGATTTTCCAACTCCCGGCAGAATCATTTGCTGGTTCTTGAGTTTAACATGACAGATTGATGTACAAAGACAAGTGTTACTGACCCTGTGTGCCATCCGTGACTAATGTTGGGAAAGCCGCCCACATTACTTCTTATGTTGTTGTCAAGAGATAATGAGAGCTAGTTGTTTTATGCAGGAATGAGCACTCAAGAGCGTGACCTCCAGAGGAAGAGAGAGGCAAGGATAAGGCAAAGGGGATTAAAGAGAGAGGGAGACAGGGGAAGTTATAGCAAGAGAAGAAGCGAAAAAGAGTAGAGATACGAAGCGAAATGTTGAGATGTAGGTGGGGGAGAGAGGACAGGATTGGAGGCGAGTTTGAAGGAGAAAGAGAAAAGTTTAGGGGGGAAGAAAACAAAGGAAGAGAGAAAGCTGGGCTTCCCTTCACACCACTGTCCCAGCTAATCTACTTAAAAATAAGCTCACATTTCCACATAAAAGCCCCAATATAGTGACACATTCTCATTCACTCATGCAATATTGGGATATTATTCAGCTTCAGTCATAAAAGAGGCCTGCATTTCAACTGTGCCCTCATCCAAATAAGCTTTCACATCGATGTAAAGTGGAATGTTTGTTATGCTTTGCTGGTTTGCAATCCCTACTGATACGTCTTTTTCTCCATCATGAGGTTCTAATCCTGTTAATCTTTGGACTTCCTCTTTACCAAACTGGAACTGTTGCCTTTTTAAGGCTATTTTTCAAATGTTCCCAAGTATGTATTAGTGTAGGCGCTAGGTATCTGTCTTTCCTCTCCCCTTTTTGAGTTTCTACATATGGAGGGTTGTGGAATGTCAAGGCACATGAATTAGTTATATAAGAGGTAATTTGAATGCTCACTTTGACCCTTTGTGATATAGCTTCACTCATGTACAGGATGACCTCAACCGTAAGCTATTTTGTTGTGATAAATTTTGTTATGGCTGCACATAGCTGGCTGAGGCTCTGCTATAGTAATGCAGTGGACGTTTGAGACTTTTGCAGAGAAGCTGATGGAAAATCCCTCTTTTTTTTTTTAGTTCACATTATGCTGTTCATATCGGTAATGGAGAAGGCATGTCGCAACAAACCTCTGTGTGTAGCTGTCAATGTCACCGTCAGCCTGGGAGATTTCATTGCCCAGAAAGAAAGGGCTCGTAGGGTGAAGGTGACCGGCGAGAGTCAAGTTGTTTGTAGTGATTACAGTTCACTATGTTCACTTAGGTATGATTGGATAGATCCTACGCCAGAAAATGCACCTCACAACAAACTGGGTTTCATTACCATAATAATATCTGCGATGAATTTTAAAGTAATAGTAAATAATAGAAGCGGAAAAAAAAGAGAGAAATGGCTTCTTGGTCATGCTCAGAGAGATTGCAAAAAAATGGAATACATGAGAAGAGGGGAGGCTTCTTTGAAACAGCAAAGATGGAACAGAATGGAATATAACACAATAGAAAACACATAAAAAGGGCTTTTCAGTCAAAAGAGAATACATGTATACTAAATAACTGAGAAGATGGAGAGGGCTTTCAAATGAGATTGGAGCATTCAAAGCAAAAAATAAAAAGGTGCTTAAAAAAGTAATCTTAGTGAGAGAAGGCTTACACTGAGGGGTGTTCTGTACTGCACACTGGGTAGTGCAGGTGGAGCTCAGTTTGTTTACCACTCCAGTGATGTTCTCCACCCGCCTGTCCACCATAGCCTGCACGTTTTCCATGTTGATTAGGTTGAGCCCCTCCAGACGACCCTGCATAGCCGAGATCTGGTTCCTAGCATTGCGCAGGCTGGCTGACATCTTATTCAGCTTCACCTGGGAAGTGCCAGAGCAGGGGGGGGGGGGGGTGCAAAATTATTTCTCTGCACAGAATACAAAGCAGGTGGATTACTAAAGTCACCAGTTCCCTTCATTGTTTTACCAGCCAATTTGTATTTTAGGATAGAAATGGGTCTGCGTGATGGTTGGCCATCTGCCAAAGCGCCTGTGAGATTCAACAAACTTACCAGACAGAGCAATAATGTACCGCCATTTGGCTGGTGCCTAACACTGATTCCCCACCCTGTTTATAGTACCAGGAATTTCCCCTGGAGGACTGGTGCCAGGTAGGACTTTACAGGTCTTTTAACATCTGGCCAGTTTACATTCCAGTTGGGTTCATTTGACTGGACACATTTAGGTGACTTTGTTCCGACTGTACAGTGTTTATAGAGCACATTCTAGTTTTGTTTGTTTAGGTCAGTAAGGCACTAAGATCTTCACAAGGCTGATAATGAGACCGGCTTACTGGGGATTTACATGGCTTTGACGGAAATACAGAAATTGGTGCAGTGCCACTATTGCGCTGTTTGTACAGACCTTTACATTTTGTTTAAATGGTACAGAATGTGTACTGATTTAACACTATTTGAGCAGTGTCAAAACTATTAATTATGCTTATTTAGATTAGACTGACAAAACATACACTAAACTTTTATTCACATCAAAAATATTATCTGTGTAAACCCAGAGATTTAACAAAGTATATTTGTAAAAAGTATTGTTCATTACTATGTAAAATCCTGAATGAAAAGTGTGAGACTGAACCGTGCCTCTTACCTGCATCTCCAGCATAGTGCTCGGACTCGGTGTAATTTTCCCAAAAATAGAACCATGCCCCAGTCCAGCAATGTCCACAGTAGCTCCAGGGACCATCCCATCTCCCCTCTCTTCTTGGCTGGACCCACCTTGCATGTCCTGTCCTGTTAGGTCCAGTCTCATCTCCTCAGCATCTCTCTGAATGGGGACATGTGTCTGTTCCTTGTCAGTTTGCTGATGTCCAAAAGCTCCATTGCCCCGTGCCCCACGGCACTCCTGGCACCCGCTCTTCAGCTTGTTGACCACCTCCTTGAGGCTTTGCAGCTCCTTCATCGTTTTCTCCAGCAGCCTGAACTGCTTCGGCAGCTGGATGGTGAGTGGAGGCAGAGTGATCTGGTAAGGGCAGTCCTCCCCCTCCTCTGCCCCGGCCCCGGAGCTCCCACACTGGCCTGAGGGTCTCAGTTTAATGGGGCAGGAGGTGGGTGTCCCAGATTCAGATCCCAAAGAATAGGGTCCTCTAGCGTCCCATCTCTGATGCGAGTTGACGGGGAAGTCAGCTGCCCGGCTGATACGCGGCACCAAGGTGGCTGTAAGCAGGAGACTGGCACAAACGCAAAGCACAATTGTCCTCATTTTTCTGTGTGGGATTTGTAAAGGAGAAATAAGTGTGTGTAAAGTGAAAGTGCCGTCAACTGCCTCTGATTTGACCTCAAAGTGTCTGAATATGTGTCTTTCTGTGCCTGCAGCTGCAGATTGTAAGTATAGTGAATGTATGTCCAGTATCCTATTGGTTTAAGAGTGTATGTGTGTATGAGCACTGCCTGCAGGAGGGAGAGCGCAGGGGAACTGCCGCTGCCTCAGATAGCTGTGTCATTAATATCAGGACGAGGGTGGGAGGGAGGGAGAGAGAGGGCGGGTGCTGAGTTAGAGAGGATGGGAGGGGCAGTCCTATTGCGTAATTTTAAACACCATATCAGCAGCATTGTGGAAAGCCACAGAAATGCAGACGTTGGAATGGGGAGAGAAATAAAGAGAGGCAGGGAGGAACGTAGTTTCATTGCTTGCAGTTAGTGCATCCTGCCTTACTCTGAAGTGTGCTAATTTCCCTGAAAAGCAAAATGACTCAGTTGAGAGGAACTACACATTCAACTGACATCAGGCTGATGTTTTTCTATCCATGTTGTTCTGTGACTTTGGAGCAAAACAATTAAAAGGACTCGTCCCCTGACCCAGTTCATATTCCAAAGTCAATTAGGCACGTAGGGGCATAATTAATGTAAAATCCATGGTTAGCCAGTATTAATAATTAAGATTGTTTGTTTCAATTTGTACAAACAACTTTTTTATTATTTAGAATGCTTGCTCGGGATGTTGCAAATTAAGCAAGACAATTCTGAATCAGTTTTTACCTCAATCACAATCAACAATATTGAAAACCTGCTGGTACTCTGCCTTGATTCAATATTTAATATCTCCTATTTAATAGAGTTACAGATGGCACAATTAAGTCTAGAGCTACATTAAAATTTGTCAAGCCAAATCCATTTACATTAGATATGTTCAAATGGGGGCGGCATCTTGGCATGCTGTCCTGAGTGTACCCAGCCTTACACTCAACGTCATTTGAGATTTTTCTTCCAAAAGAAAATATAGCTTACATCATATTCTATTTTGTTTCCTATATTTTTTCGATGTAGTGTCCTTTTCTGAGTTGTCAGGAAAGTTTGGACTGTGTTTAGACGGCCTCTCCATCTCTGGCATGAACAAAATATGGAAGTTCTAAATCAATTTCTAACAGCAGAAGGCACACCTACAGCATGTCACTGAAATAAATGCAAAACAGCCTCTCTTTTTTTAAAACCCCAAATGGCTCTGCCGCCTCACAAGCTGTCAGTGTGGATATCATTAATTGAAACTGCTGGCTGCTCTTTATTTATTTTGTGCTGCTTAATGATTCTCTGGCATTTAGAGCTTTGTGGAATAGGCTCGAGTTTTTTTAATGAAGGGAAATGGGACATTTTGGTCGCAAAAATTGTTGCAATAAACAAAGCATCAAAAATGTCAGGTTCTGGGACCCCCTGGACAAGATGATACAAGTCATAAACATTTTTGTAAAACTTGTTTAGGGCAGCCTAAAGAACTTTCTCTCCCCACCTGGCAAGTCTTATTTCCCTTACACCCATCGTAGGGGGAGCAAAGGTCAGAAAACTGGAATATTGAATTGTGTAACTGAAAGTGCCTTGCTCAAAGATCCTTTCGATATGACAGATTTTGGCTGACAGGCGAGTTTGGCACCTGCTTTTAAATGTTATCAGATGTATGGCCCTAGTCTTGTTGGCTCAGTAGGTCATTATCATCTATGGTTAGCTAGATCTCCCATCTGCATCAATGATGGACACTCGCTGCATGACCACAGCGCTGTAAGATTACATAGTTTGAAGAGCGTCAATGGTAAGGAGTAGTATAAAGAGGAAAAAGTCATCCAAAAGGCAAATGTTGAGGTGGTGGATGGGTCAAACAAATTCAGTGAAACCAAAAGTCAATGTAGACTCTTTTTTTTTTTTTTTTTTTTTTAAATTAAGCAGGTTTACTTTAGGTTAAGTTTCCTTTCTCAAGTAACATTCCTTACATAATATTCTTAACCACAAGGTTAGTATTTTAACCCAAATCACAAGCTTAAACTTAACCACTCCGAGAGCGTTAAAGTGACGCCAAGAGGTCCTGACCAAGGAGGACTATTACCATCTGAAAAGGTAACAACCTTCCCTACCTAGTGGTAGGTGTAGCAGGCACCTTCAAACCCATATCTAAACGACCAGTAAATGGGGTGAAAACGTTCGATACAGGTGACTTTAGACCCATTCTTCTCATTCTCACCACTTAATTCTATGGCCCCAGCTCTTGGTGAAGTTACACAATGACTGACTTAATGTAAAATTTATTACAACTTTAATTTCTCCGACGTCACCATTGATGGAAGATAATAAATTATTTATGAATAAACAAAACACTTGTTTTGCCTGTAATAATGATGTGGTTATGTGGTAATTTTTGGTGGTTTTTAGATTGTCTTAAATTAAATTGCACTCATACTCTCCCACACACATTATTCATACCTTAGGCAATTTCATGAAGCATCTTATAGTAATGACTAAGCCATAAAGGCTATAAGCACAGTGAATCATTCATAGTTTTGGAACGTAACCCAGTGACATTTACAGGGATGTTGCCCTACTTGGAGTCTTGTTATAAACTTGTAGTAAGATGATTAACTTGGCCCTGATTATTTGTTTTTGTGACATAGCGATTGATCTAGTGTTTTATTTGCTCCACAACCATGGGTCACACAATTGGATTTTCTTTCTGGGACATTGGATGTCTCATGCACATGTCATATTTCTAGAGAAGTGACACAGTTATCGATAATTGATTTCATCTACCGAAGTGGTTCTCAGCCCTGATGGCGGAACACGGCAAGAAAGGGAAAATATTACAGCACGAAACTTCTTCTTACAAAATGATTCAATCTAGCTGTAGGCTCAACTCCAGTTCAAACAGTCAATATAAGGACATGGAGGTGGAGACACACACAACAGAGAGGGATGGTGGTTCTCTCCATCACACAGTGGATTCCAGCGCCGCTGTACCTCGGTGGTCATTATTTTTATCCCTTTGGGTTGAAAGTATTAGCCCAAAGGTTCTTTTTGTTATACACTTCACATACCTACTGCCCCACAATCTTATTACTGAAAGGTTTATTGCTGTCCTGCAGTGCAGATTACATGCTTGGGGGGAGTAGATGGACAGGTATGTGCGTCCATGTGCCTACATAAATATCTTCCTGTGATTGTCTCTATCGCACTTCAAAGATGGTCTGCCACATGTGAGCCTTATGCAGCCACCCCATAAAAGCCTTCAATACTCAATACCACTGAAGATAAGTCTTGGCACTAGAATTAGAGAGGCTGCCCTGAAACCGCTTCAGGCTGCTTCCCTCAGATAAACCCCCAGTAAATGGAAAGGATGTCTGTTGCATCTGCATTGTTGAAAACACAACACTGGCCATAATATGATGTGTTAGTCAGCTACAAATTCTGTTTTGAATTGTTATTTTTGATTCAGTGAGATGACATAATTTAGCATGTTACCAAAATGTCCTGTATTAGGTTGCATGACAAGTTGAAGAGATCTATCCGGACCAGATGACCCACTTAACATTTCAAGATGTATGAGTGAGAGATTTAACCGAAATGTGATCATGAAATACTTCTCAGGTGTTTTGCTAGTAGCAATGTGACCTTAGGTGGTGACTGCTAATTTAAAGTGACTGAAAAACATCTGAATAAATCATATTAATGAGAGCTTTAATCTACATCATTCACAACTTTCATATCTCTGTCCTTCTAGCCCTTGGAACGTGGTCGAGCTCTTGCAAGCACATTTGACAATAGCCAGATAAACAGTATAATGGAATCTAAAAACACAATTGGCTATTCCTAATGTTTGAAGTCGGGCTGAGTTATCAGTTTGTTTGTATTTGTGTGTGTGTGCGTGTGTGTGCGTGTGTGTGTGTGTGTGCGTGTGTGTGTGTGCGTGTGTGTGTGTGTAAAATCAGAGCGTTGTGTGTTCATTGCCGTTAGATTACCTGCTACACAGTCTGACCTGAGATATCCTCAATTCTGCAGCTCTTTGATACAGACAAGGCTATCCCTCATTACCCCCCTACTCTGCCAGCCTGGCTCTGGAGATAAGAGGGAACAACACCGGTCTTCTGTTTCTATCAATGTTTACACACACGGAACTATGTTGCCACAGAGAGAAATTTAACAACAACTCTCAGTGATAACTTTCTCTTTTAGAAATGCTGTTGACCTTGCTGTGTTTTTGTTTGCTTATTACCAAGGTTTCACAGCTGTGTATCTTCTTTAAGATCATTCCGGGCTAATGGTACCTGTAATCTAAAGAAATGTTGCTTATCATTATGGATGGGCCATTTTCACTGATTTTTCTTCTCCTTTTGAGATTGGAGATAGTTGGAGGATTGTTTTTATACTTATTGTGATAGGGTGATATCTGTAATATCTGCTGTGATGATTAAGGTTTATTAAGCCCAGCTTGGGTTAAATCCTCTTTACCGTCATCAGGGAGTCGGGCTTTGTTGTGGTCGATACTTTTGTGTTGGCAAGCTCAGACAGATATAAAAGTGATTTTTCTTACAACAGTAACTGAAGCTTGAGCATATTACAGAAGACATAAAGCAATTTTTGTCAGAAGTTCTGACTCTTATGACATTTGAAACTGTTTTGGAGTCTCTAGTGATTTATTTTTAAACTTCTGGAACTTAATTTTATCACTGAATAGTATTACAAAAGTGCTTACTGGTCAGAATTGTAGCATACAGTATATCGTCCTATTGAATATTCTGTCCAGAAAAATTGCAACAAGAGATTTCCACATAATGTGATATCCTTAGCTCTGATACAGGCAGCTCTGGGTCAGATCAAAGCCTTTGAAAATGGTACAACCTGAACTGGCAAACCCACAAAGGAGGATTTGTTGCCAACTTAGCTGAATGAAGCCAAAGGGTTTAGAACTGCTGAAATGTCTGGCTGTAAGTGGGTGTGGATGATTGGCATTGGGGTGAAATTTATAGAACCCAGCTACCAATCTTTAGCTGAAAGGAGTTGTAAATACCCAGGCACCAATTTTTGATGATAGGAGTTGTAAAACCCAGCCACCAATCTTTTGCTGATAGGATCCTGGAAGTGTTGGAGTTACCAGCAACCGTAGATAATGTTCGTGTCTAGATGGTAACCCTCACTTTGCAAAAACTCTTGTGAGATCTTAAACCTTAACCGTTAAAGATCAATGTCTAACTTAATCATTTCACAGGATCTAGATACTGTTTTTTCATGTCTATGTAATTTGTAATATTTCTGTTTTTCGTGTTCCTCAGTTGTTATCATTGGGCAAAATCAGCCAGACCAAAGTAGCCAAAGTGAAATCAAGCTACAGGCTACTCCATGATACTCTAAAGAGGTATGTTCCCTTGTTCATTCACAGCTTCATTTGTCACTTTCATATTTGTGTATGTTATATTTTGGAATTGCATTTGAATGCAGAGATGCTGAGAATACAGCATAGTAGACAGCCAGTATCCATCCAACTGAAGTCTCCTTGAAGAAGACTTTTAACGCCTTATCAGATTTAGTTGCGCTGCTCTTATATACTGTTGGAAAAGTGTGGAGGTAGCATCTGTGACAAGCCACTGGCTTCTGAAGAGACATTTTGATTGGGGTCACTTCTCACTCAGTTAGTGGAGCCAGGAATCCTAATTTGAGCAAAGAGGTGAAAGCAAGGATGTAACCGAGGCAGTATTAACCATCACAACTGACTGTAATAGGCTGAGACACCTGCCAATTTAAAATGTTGTTCTTTTGCAGCTTTACTAAATCTTTAATGGAACACTGATTCTCAAAATTGGCACCAAGGCACATAATAGAAGTTAACTTTTGAGACCCCAATTTCTTTTGAAAACAAGAAAACCTGAATCTGCACATTACATCTAATTGGCTGACTACTGTATGTTTACATTTTCTACCACAGCTTGTGGGGAAAATTCAGACAAGCGATAAGACTGTTTAAATTATTTTTTGTCAGATGAGATTTGCCATTTAACTAAGGTGTATATGGATGCATGTTATAGGTACTGGTTATTAAGAATCATGAGATCCAGTCAGTAGTGATTTAATATAGAATAAAAATGTCAATGACAAGTAGCTATAGAGAAGCAGAGAGAGTACTAGCTATTCTCCTATAAAATAGATTAAATTGAGATTGGAATCAGTCTGTTTTACCTGCCTGAACTTTAGAATGCTTGTAAATGTATCCAGTAGTTAGGAAATAGTATGTGGATACTGCATACAACATACTTTAATCAATTTCGCCCAATAGTACCCAGGATTCTGAGATCCACTTTTTGGGAGAGGCAAAGAGGTGTCGTGCTGAGCTGGAAAGGCTGCAGGCTGAGGCGGAGAGAACAGAAGAGCAGAGCACCTCTGAGGAGCCTGAAAGTGAGGTCATTGAACTGAGGCAACAGCTCCTCCAGGCATACAATAAACTGAAAGCTATTGAAGACAGAGAGTACAAGACGCAGCACAAACTGAAATGGTGAGTTGAACACATACACATTGCAACCGCTTATGCTGCAAGTTTAATTTTCATTCAGATATTGAATAACATGTCAAATAGATCTGTTATAAACTTCTCTCAGATTTGACAGCAGCTTGGTCTTACAAAGACTCACACACAGGAGACAGATGAGATTGGGGAAAAAACACAGACGTGAAACTCGTATGTTGAAAAGAGAAGTTGTGTACAGTCGCAGACCATACACATGCATGGAGGGTCACATACAAACACACACACACACACACACACACACACACACACACACACACACACACACACACACACACATACACACACATACAGTACACAGTAAGTAACTTAGGACCAAACACTGAGGAGGGCCACACTAGGCAGCATCCTCGCAAGTTCCACTTCACTTACAAAAGGAAAGTGAAAGTGAAAGAGTAAAATAGAATATTATAAAAATATTATTGGTTGTGTGTGCATGTGTGTGTGTATTGCTTATCAATCTATTTCCTTTCTGTACTGCTGAAACTGTTCTGTTATTGCTTGGGGGGTATTTTTTTGTTTTCACTTTAAATCTTTTTTCTATTCCACTTGCCACATTTTTCAAAGATTTATGGTATGGGTAAAACTTGATGTAACCAATTTATAATACAACACCAGGTTTAAGTGGATTCTAGTGTTTGCTCTGGACGTAATGTGTTTTCTTGTCTGAGCTCTCAGCACTGGTTTGATTTTGACGTCAGTCCTGGAGTCTGTTTTGGTTCCTCTCCTCTAATCCTTTCCTTCTGCTCCCACGAGTCTCTTTTCGCATCACAACCAATTTTCCTCTCTCCCTGGTGCAGGTTTCTCTTTTCCTTCCCCCAACTCACTCAACACCACCATCAGTGTGTCCAAAGGGTCAAACACACCCACAGAAATGGAAAATTATAATACACTCACTGGAGTATCTCCCACTTTTTTTCTGTACACAAACTCTTTTTTTCAAGGGCCAAAGGGAAGTTACTGGAACATTGCTAAGCAACGTGATAACATTTTTGCTTTTGACCCTTGAATAAACAGCAACGTCTACTTGTGACCCCCTCGAGCAATATTTCCTTCTTGGATTGAATCATTCTAAGATGCCTGAGAAACTTAAATTAGGAAGTAATTCACAAGAAAAAAGCTAGAAAAACTAGAAAAGGCAACATTTTCTGAAGAAAATCTTAAGTGTGCCCATGCTAAAGAATTGCAGGTAGCAAGACTAAGTGGGAAAAACATCCTAAAATGTTAATTATTTGCGTGTGAGATGTTAAATCAGGTATGCAAATTGAAACACTCAAAGCAGTCAGTCAAACTGTCGTGTAAAGAGATGAAAGCAGTTCAAACATCAGTTGAGCTCTAAATGATTACAGGCTTTCATTTTTACATGCTTTAAATATTTAAAAAACACTCGTACTCTCTTCCTGTATTCATCCCCTGTCACACACTTGTAGAACCTGTCTTTAAGCCCCCCCTCCTGAAAACCCCATCTTTCGGATTGGTCATCATTATAAACAGTTGTCTCATCAGAAGCTTACGGAAGTTATGAACTCGTCTTGTGGCACAGTTTCTGAATACAGGCTGTACAGATTGAGCCTTTTGATACTTTCACAGTATTTGTATAGCACCAAGACCTGCAAAAAGAAATGTAAATATCACTTTTTACATAATGGGACCTTTGGAACAACCGAGACTGCAGCTGGAGTGCCAGTTTCTATTGTCAGTTCACCTGTTTGAAATGAAAGTAGTTGAACTGTAAACTATAAAAGCATTTGGAATGCCGATTGAAGTGAAAGCACACATTTATTTGTCACTGTCTATTGATGTGTGGAGGCTGAAAGCAGTTGGACTGTCAGTTGAATGGTAAGCAGTTGTCAATGTAGCAGTGTGGACGGAAATTGAAGCACTAGAGATGTTTTAATTGAAGTGTGAGCACTGAAAATAACTGGAAGTATCATTAAGCTCTAACATTCTCAATACTCCTCATCACTCAGCAGCCTTATATTCTTTTAATCAGATCTCATATCCTTCCTGTTTTTCATTTGTTCCTGGATTGCTTCAGCAGCATTAAACCACTCACAGTACATACACTCACAACTGTAGTGCAAAGATATGATCTGTAGGATACAGTGATTTTTAGTGTAGAGCACACGCACACTGAGACAGAGAGTTGTAGGCTAGCCATAATTGAAATATTAAATGAAAACCACTTCCAGAGCATTCTCAGAGGATACAGTAATAGACAGGATTAGACACTTGGTGTGCATATTATTTGTGACAGCGTTTGGTGGTGAGCACTCTTGTCCTCTCATCATCTCTGATTCCCCTTCTTCTCTTTCTGCTCATTCTTTCAGCCCCTCAAGCCTCATCTTTCCCCCTCTTCCTGACTTTTCTTCTGTTCTTTTTCCCTTCCTCTCACTTGTCCAAGTGGCCAGCGGTCTGCATATGACAAGCAGATGCTCAACATGCAAATATGCCTTTTACAATCTTTGGTTCCTTTATCTTTCGCCAAACAGATACACAGGAATTCAGCACTTTTTCCCCAGTCAGATATTTTATCATTCATGCAGCTTTCTCTGCATATCAGTTAATATCCAATACGTCAACTTGTCAGGAAGATTAATATCATTTACTGGTGAAATGTGTAGCTGAACACCGTGTGCTATTGTAAGGTTTTTCACAATGACGGAGCTGACTCGAAATTCATCTTTAATCAATTGCTCAAAAAGAGTCTGCCTCAGGGAGATTAAGAAAATCATAGAAATAATGTTCTTATATGCACATTTATATGGTTCTTTGTATGTATGTACATGATTTATACAGTATGTTCGTCCAAAGTGTAGCATATAGATTTTATTTCTATTTAGTTCAGTTTCATAGCAACTTGTTCAAGACTTTTGACACCTACCGTTTGACCTTTCAATTACGAAGAAATAGCATGAGTTTTGGTTAGGCTAACTAGAAACTGCACACCAGTGTATTTTTAAAAATGCAAATACCCCTTCCTCTCATTGCATTCCTCTTTCTTTAAAACCAGGAACTGAAACATGTCAGTCGTGTCTCCTAAAAGTACGTTTTGTTTTCTTTTTCAAATTTCTCTCCTTTCCTCTCCTCACCTCATCTCACCCCTGTGCAGTTTATGGGAAGAGAAGCAGTATCTGGAGAAAGAGAATGAGATTCAGCCGAAACCTGCTGTAAGTTCATCATTGCACCATCCAGGTGTCGATTCAGAGACGTGGATTACTACTGCAACAACCATCTTCGGAGGGGATTAATATGAGTTTTACTTTAAGCCTCCATTCAGGCTTAATCCCTAAAAATGAAGACTTACCATTGGAGGCATTTGAAACATTTTGTATTAAACTCTCACATTCAGACAAAATGATGGCATACGAGTTGAAAAAGCTTTTTTTTGTTACAGATGGAGAGAGGGGTTTCTTATCCTTAAAAGGTGACAAATTAAGTTAGGTATTGCGGGTAAATATCCACAAAGACAATTTAAGCTTAACAAAGCCGTAAAATATATTATAAAAATGTATATACACAGACATCAGAGCCAAAATAGACACTCTGAACACACCCTCTCTTATGAATTTCTGTTACCACTCTAACTCAAAGAATGCAATATAATAATGCACATGTTTAGAAGAAGAAGAATTACTTTATTTATCCCGCAACGGGGAAATTTAATTTTTTCACTCTTATTATTAATCATGTTACACACACAGGCCCGAAATACACACATGCTCAGACAGGAGCTATATACATGCAATTAAGGAGAGATGTTAGAGCGAAGGGGCTGCCAGTGACCGGCGCCCCGAGCAGTTGGGGGTTCGGTGCCTTGCTCAACAGCACATCGGCAGTGCCCAGGAGATGAACTGGCACCTCTCCAGCCACCAGTCCACGCTCCATACATGGTCCAGGGACTTGAACCAGCGACCCTACGGTTCCCAGCCAAGTCACCTATGGACTGAGCTACTGCCGCCCCCATTACCATTATCTGAATTTTATATTAAACTGAACAAAAACAGTAAAAAAAATAAAAAAATAGAACATTTTTCACATTTCATACCAGTGTCCCCTTCATGCTATGTGATTTCTATACTACTCTGTAGTCTGCTGTAGGGCATATTAATACTGTATTGTGTTTATTTTGTCTACCACAGTGAAGTGCTGTTTGAACATTTCCTACACTTGGATGGACATCAAAATCTACAATAGCTATTGAATCATCAGCACTAAAACTAAAAAGAAAATCAAGAATATTAACATAAGACCCTTCGGGTAGTCTCAAGGAGCATTGCATTCAATCATCAAACTTCATCAAAATGCAGTTGCTTGTGCTGCTCATGGCAAAAGAAGGTTGGCTTTGTAGAGCTTGTGGAATAAATTCAGCAGCCTTAATTAACGTTTGGATTTTGAACACTTTTCAGATCCATTATGTAACTACAGTTTGATTACTGATCACAATAACACAACTTTCCAAATGTACTACAAATCTGCTCTCATGCCTCTTGATGGTATCTTTTCAATAGCGTAAAAGAACCACAGATGCTCATGAGTCAAGGTCGCTCATTGGTGACCTTCATAAGACAGACCAAACAAACAGTAAATGTATTTGCCACCACTGGCCACAATCGAACCAGTTTGCTGGAGATGGTATCCTTGTGTTGAGTTGCATGAAAATTGAATTTTTCCAGTGTGCTACTCTATAGAGAGCCAGTATTGCAGTGCAGCATTTTGACTCAACATGAATTATCAAGTATTGAGTGGACAAAGGTATTCCACTACCACTGTGGATGTGCACAGTACCTGCCTTTTTCAGTTTGTTTGAATCGCAGTAGCTGAACAGGTCAGGGAATTTAATCTTAATGTAACAGAGTGTATGTAAAGGGACCTTATTTAATGAGTCATTTCCCAATCCTTATTGAAACAATATGCCATATTGGACCGATATCATTAAGTGTGATATTAACTAATGAAACAATGTGCCTTCTTCTCTCTGTCGCACATAAACACACACTTGTTAAACATGATTAATAAGCTATGTGTTTCACAGAGTTGCTGCATACATTTTTTAATGGTTTTGCTGTATGTTCAGTAAAATACTATAATAAGACCACAAACCAGCTTTAAAGTGAAGGGCATTTATCAAGTTGAATTGATAACAGCTGGTTTAGTGGCAGTTGTTTAGATACCTATTCATGCTTTGGGGCATCAAAGTTGTAGCACTGAAGAAATGTTTCACAAGTGAAACAACTGAAGGACGCCACTGTATTTTTCAACAATACATTAAAGACAGTTTATGAATCTTAAAAAACAAAATCTCTGTGGGTTAGAGAAAAAAAACAATGTGAACTTTGCCTGAGCTCAATTAAATTGTCATCATAGACCCGTTAATCTTGATATGTGAGCTGATGTTCATACTGCCTACGCCCCCCCAGGAGCTGGAAAGCAGAACAAAGACCCTGCAGGACAAATATGAAACTCTGAGGAAAGAGGTGTCCCAGAGACAACTGGAAGTCAGGTATTGTTTCTAGCTGTTCAGTGAGCACATAATGCAGATTGATACAGCTGTACATGTTCATTCTGTGGAGCTCTTCACAACATTATCTCTTTCTTTATCTCTTCAGTTCCATTCAGTGTGATCATACTGTCCATTTTAATGAGAAGCCGTGCAGCTGAATCTTTTAAGTGCTGTTAATAAAGATTCTTCAGATAATACGTTTTTTTGTGTATCTTGCCCTCGCTCCCTTTACAGAAGTCTGACGGAAGATGTGGAAACCCATCAAACGCAGATATTGAAAGGACAGAAAGAGCTGGAAGACAAGATGGAGATCATAGAGCTCAATGAGGTCCGTGTGTGTGTGTGTGTGTGGGGGGGGGCTTAGCTTTCAGAACACCATCAATAAAATAACAAATCTTCTGCTCTCTTACATTTGTGTGCATGTGTCTCTTAACAAGGCTGAGAAAGCCCGGCTCATCAGCATCCCTGACCGGGTTTTAAAGGAGATTGAAAGGAAACGCTCCAAGAAGGAGTAAGTACATGTAACCCCTTGATATTCCTTTTAATTGGGGAAGAGTAGGGAAGTCATTTTTTCTAACACAAGGAATAAAAACCAGCTAGTAAGAATCCTTCAGTGAGAAGAAAAGGCAGCAGAAACATCTTTTTGAAAAAAGGTCACTTCCTGTCAGATGGTTCAAATCCTTCAGTAATCCATCTCCTTCCCTTCGTCTTGATCTCCTATACACGGGAGGACTGGATTTAAAAAAAAAAAATCCAAATCTCCTTAGTTAGCAACAGACAGGGTTAGACAAAGTTGGTGTCTGACAAAGTTAATGTCAAGTAAGCGTCAAATGGACAAAGTCAACGTCAGACAAAGTCGTTTGACAAAGTTGAACAAAGTTAGCTACTAGCAAGGTAAAGTAGTAGAGCTCTTAGCAGCTAAAGAGCCAGCTATTTGCCTCAGGAGTTGTTAGAGATCAAAACTGAACTAAACGGAGCGTGAATATTGGACTTACACTCATCATTGGCCAGAATCATGACTCCAAATGGAAGCTTATGTTACTTCATCTCTGTTGGATGCGTTAAAAGGCAACTGGCAACACTTTTGCCATATCAACTTTATGAGATGGTCTGAGGCGTAATGCGTTTGTGAACCCCGCACTTTTACCTTTGTGATTATTAGTTATCATGCTATAATTTTCTCAATGGAAAGGAGTCGTTTTTGCACAGTTTACACTTTTGATTGGTCCTGTTAAGGAACAGAATCTGTGCAAAACTGAAGCTCAATATAATTAATTTTTCTGCAAGAAGCACCGGTTTCCCGGTTTATACTTGCTGTTAAGTTTCCTCTCTGTGATATCTCTTTCTGATCACACTCTTTTTGATGCACAGTCAGCCTTGCAACCCTGCGAAAAGGCTTACAGTATTTGAGTCAATATGAGGAACTGAAAAATGGGGTACTATTTGTAGCAACAGTCAAATTATTTATGCATGTGTAAAGGTCCCTGTAATTGAAAAAAACAAACGAAAAAAACATGACAGACATATGCATCTGACATCATTCATTTTTGTATTCATGTGCTGCTGCAATCAAAAGACCCTTCATCATCAGAGAATTGTTCCACTGGCACTGCAGTCTCTTTTATGTTTATTTCAAATTAATATTTGGCTTGGAACTGATGTAGTGAAACGGTCTGTATGAGCCATGTGAGCTGTGACTTGTGATTTGAAATTCACAAAGCTGAGGGGTACTTGGGGGTGTATGTAAAAGATGGATACATCATAAATAAATAAATTCTGTTATTTCATAAGATGACTCTTATGCACTCTTATAGTGCAAGTTAAGAGGAACAGATACTCTTCTCTTATACTTATACTTGTTCTTTTATCATCCCCCTAAACACATTAGGTCTGCAATGAAGAAAATAGAACAACTAAATACAGAAATTTCAGAAATGGAGCCGCAAGTGCAGGCGGTTGAGAAGCGTAACCACTCCCTGAGGTCGAAGAAGAAGGATTTGAATGAGGAGCTGAAGGGCCTCAGGGCCCAAGTAGAGACCAGTCAGAGAGAGGGCAGGCAGCTGCTAAAAGAGCAGGAGGTCAACAAGGAGGAGGAGGCTGAATTAATGGGGCACAGGTACAAAATTCTTATATAGTAACAGTCAAAAAAGGGGAGGATTTTGTTTGTGGTTTTTATCACGCATGTCATGTGCTTTTCATCACCAGAGGAATCCTGGAAATGAAGTATCAGAACATCATGTGTGACAGGAAGCACCTGTATGAGAACCAATCTGGGCAGCTCAGGGACAAAACAAGGTACGGACTGCTGTCAAACCACACGTGTCAATGAGTCACCACATATCAAACACCTTAATAATTACACACTGCATTGTACATGTACATCTAAAATACATGGTAAATATGTGTTCTTTTATATAGCTTTGACACGCCAAAGAGCTTGTGGTTTTAGTTTTGTCAGCGTCATTTCTGTCAACAGTCAGTGTATCATTTGTTAGACATTTTACATACATTTAGTGAGTTCAGATCGTTTCTTCTGCTGAATTTCAATGCTCAACCTCTGTTTGTTTGACATGAATCCACATATAATGAGCCTAATTTGAGTTTCCTCATTTTGTGTCGGAGCCACGGCCTTGTGAAAATGATAAATAGTTTAAAGTTACTGCCTGTGTTTCTCCTCAGGCAGATGCAAGCCCTCAAGAGGATGGAGCATGCATTGACCATGGCCACTGATCAGCTAGAGCACACACAATTGATCTACGATAAGTTAATGGCTCAGGTGACCTGTAGATTGTTAATTTCACTGAGTATAGAAGAAACAGCTGCTTGAATTTGAAGCAGTTGGAGTATTCATGAGATGTCTGGCATTTTTTTAGCACCTAAAGCCTAATTTTTCCCTGAAATAACCAAGATTTTTTGTAAATGCTGGACTTTTTACAACTCAGAAATATTCTAAGTTTACTATGAACCTCACAATGGCAATACACACACTCTTCGTGGTTTGAAGCATGATGTTTTTAATGGCATTGGCAGTTGGTCTGGAAAATTGGCTTATTAAAAAAAGGCTTGAACACAGGTGTGGGCACATTAAATCGTTAATCTGTACTCCACCAGAAGCATATTTATATTCTTAAGCTTCCTGTAATTTTACAGATTCACTGATGTTCACAGTTTTTAAAGAGAAAGAAGAAGAGGAAAGTGAGAGTCGTGGGAAATGCATCAGCACATCTCACAAAAACATAACAATATGAAAGGAAATCACAATGGCACATCAGGGAATTCACACATTGAGGAAACAAAGCCGTTTTACAGTATGAATCATTCATTCCAACTCATCTGCCGATCAATAACGGCTCTCACATGAACAATAACTCGTAATTAATTTGATAATGAAGGCTGTTTAGAAAAGCATTCGACAGTCTGCGGGTTCACCACAAACATGTGTCCAATTGGTCTGGAATAGGACGTGATTGACGGCTTTCATATTTACAGTGTTGTGTTGTCAGCTTCATACAGCAGGAGGCCTAATAGGGATGTAAAATAGTGATGGTATTTTGTGGTCCATATATGTATAGCTGAAAAACAAATTGTGGCATTATCCTTTTTAAAACTCTCAATCCTCTTCTAGGGACTAACAATTTTTTAAATATGTAGCGGTGTAGCTCTCACAACTTGCTCTCCTGCAGAGAGGGCCAATCCCAACGCCTAAAGGCATTCATTTTTCATTAGAATCAGGGAAACCGTTTCAGTGTCACTGGTTCCCCTGGCTAACAGAGAGGCCTCTTGGAAACTCTTGATGTATAGAATTTATTATTGAACAATCTATGTTTAATGTGGGATTTATTATGCACTGACTGAATTTCATTTGAAGTTTTGTACTGATCTTCGTGGTCTGATGGACTACAATCAGGGAAACAAATGCAAATAAGATTCAGGCCTGACTACAGCCGATGTATCTGCTTACACAATGAATATAACTAACCTTTGAATATAACTTTACATTCTGACTTGAATCTATAGTTCGATGCTCTTCCCAAACAAGAGGTCAATATTCAGCAGAGGATGGAGCTTCAGAAAGAAGTGGATGCTGTCAAAGTCAGCTTTGAAAAACAGGTAGGAACAACAACCGTGGGTGGACACATTATCATTAGCAGCTGTAAAATGTAATTCCTCCAACAAATATCTTTGTGGAATGGAGTCTTTTGTTTTTGTTGTTGAGACTGACCAAAGTTTCAACAAGTTCTTTTGATATTTTTAATTTTCTATCGTCTTTCACTTTAGAGTTAGGAAGCAAAAGTAGATTTCTCCTCACAATTTTAGCTCCTGTGTCTCATAGTAGGCAAAACCCTAATGATCCCTTTGGGAAACTATCTTAGATTCACACAGAGATTTCTTTCAATATCCATCCTCTATCCATCTTCCTCTTATTACAGGACCTTTGTCCACTTTTCTGTCCCATTCTGTTAGTAACCCTTCATTTGAAGTCAAATTATGAGACTTTTCAACTGAAATGAAATTAAATGTGTTTGTGAACCAGCTATCAGTAGCTGAAGAGGAGAGCCAGAAGATGAAGCAGTATGAGATGATTCAGGAGCTGCTGAAGGAGTCAAACTGCCTCCGAGAAGAGCTCCATAACCTCAGATGTCTGACACAGATCAAAGCTGAGGAGAGGGGCCAGAAGCACCGTGAACTGCTTAGGACTGAGGTGCAATACTAACACGCACATGCAAACACATACAAATGTACATTTGAAATAGGTTTCAATGTCGTCATTAGTGTCTTTTTAATTAACGTTTGCAGACACATAGATGCATATTTAACACTAATAAAAACATAAAAGGGCAACTAAAAGTATATTTTCTCGAGTGATGGGAGAGCAACCAAAAATACGATTTCAAAGAGTACATATGTCAGCGCTTTACTGCCTTAACAATATTACTGTCACCACAATGTGATAATTTTAGAACAATCTGCAAAAAAATATATCGAGACTAGGCAATTTTAGTAAAGCTAAATTGAAGGCGGGAGCATCATTTGGCAGACATTACTTAGATACATGTGTCTGGATTCCCTTTTAATGTTGGCTCCACACGATTTTTACTGTCTACTGAAATTAAATGAAGCTGCTTTTCTAATACTGTATCACTTACAGCATACTTAGCACATTCTTGGATTCTCATACCTTAATAATGGTAATGACCAGCTTGAAATTGAATCAATGAAGTGAGAAAACTCTTACAAATCTAAACACTCCCACCGGACTTCTACCTCCTGTATTTGTTCCAGAAGAGAAGCTGCTACAACAGTGAAAAATGCACACCCACAAATCTGATTTGAAGGTTGATGTTTACCAACACCCACACAAAAATGATGATACTGTAGTTTTACCTGTGTAACTCTATCCACAGCAGCTGAACCAGCACATCCAGCAGGAGCTGCGAGAAAAAGACCTGATCATCATGGACCACAACAAGCTGTATACTATGCTACAGCGCAGGTTTCACTGCTATTGTTTCTTATTATTTTATTGTCAGCCACCTCTCATTAAATGCGAAGTGAGTGTGTGTCATGATAAAGAGGATTTTTGTTACGGAGAAGCTACTAAGTTGTTGATAGGTAGTATTAGGGGGAGCATAATTGCCTCACTGTCTGTCACATTCATGTTTTCTGTCTGGTTCTCAGTCTTAGTCCCTCTCTTTTTTTCTTTGTGTTTATCTTTTTTATAATCTGGAGATTTAAATTTGATTGCATAATTCAAGTAAATACAGATTGCTTTTTGCTTTATATGCAGCAGCAGCAACGTTTTTTCTACATCCAGGGTCAACTAGTATTTACACAATATGTCTATGGTCTTGGCTGTGGGGCAGCTGTGGCTCAAGAGTTAGAGCGGGCCATCCACTAATCAGCATTTTGATCCCCGGCTTCTCCAGTCCACATCCAGTCAAAGTATTCTTGGGCAAGATACTGAACACCAAATTGCTCCCAAAACCTCTGCCATCAGTGTTTAAATGTGTGTGTGTGTGTGAATGGGTGAATGTTGCGTGTTCTGTACAGCGCTTTGAGTGGTCGTAGGACTAGAAATGCGCTGTATAAATAGATATCCATTACCATTAATGATTAGTGTGGGCAGCAAATTGAATTCCCATACAGTTTATCAATGCAGCAGATAATTGAATCCCTGGTTATTTGTTTGGCTCTTCTGATTTGTGTAACAGCTGGGATGGCAGTTTATTCAGACATCTGCACATTGTTGTCTGGGTACAAAACCCAAACTTACTAATTGGTCATACTTCAGTGTTCAGACTAATGCATCTGGCACCACCCAGTATAACAGCAGACTCCCTTTACATTCAATTAGTTCACAGTCACGGACTACAGTCTGATATGGATCCACCCCAAAAACTGCATCCAGGCAGGATGATAATGAAATATTGTGTATCCTGTCTCCGTACAACCCTGTTTCCAAAACAGTTGGGACGCTGCAAAAAATGTAAATAGAAACAGAATGTGATGATTTGAAAAAACATTGCACAACAGCACAAAGACGGCATATGAAATGCTGAAAGTGAGAAATGTCATCGTTTTTTGAAAATGAGATGCCAGCAACACATTTTAAAATAGTGGCAACAGAATAAATTAGGTTAAATAGGAATAGGTTAGTAACATGATTGGGTATCAAAGAGCATCCCAGAGAGGCTGAGTATCTCTGAAGAAAAGATGGGGAGGGATTAACCAGCAAAATAGTGCAAAAAATAAGTGCACCCTTTCTAAAACACTCTGTTTTAGCTCCTGTCTATTAAAGCCCCCGTCCCAAAAAAGACCAGTCTACTGAGATTGGTCAGTGTTTTAGGGTATTTCGCATCTGCGCTCTCAGCATCTCACAGTTTTTGAATGTGTTGGCTGTGTGCATTCTTATTACAGTATTTATACAGCACCTCAATCTGCTTTAAAGTTAAAAAAAGACATGGAAATCTCACTTTTTACAATATGGGACCTTTAAGTTAACAATATAATGATTATTTCAACATTTTTGTCCATATTGTCCAACTTTATTTAAAGCACACCTTGACCTAAAGCCAATGAGAGCAGATGTTGTCCATATCTGGGCGAGTCAGCCATTGACAACTGTCATTGGCCAGGGATATAAATCCTCCATCTTATATAAGATGGTAAAAAAATTGTTTTGCAGCCATCCCTGTAAGTAAATCCAAATGATAGATAACAGATAACTGTAAAATGATAGTCAAACACCTGCTCTTTATATTAGGCAGGTCTTAAAATCCTGATCAAGAGTGGGCTCACTGCTAATTAGGGTTTTCTCTCTTAGAGTTTTACAGTACTCTAAACTGTGCAACATGATTTTGGAAGAGAAAAATAAGTACGTCAGACTGAAGCAGATCGCCTCACAGACAATCACAGAGCTGGCGGAGCAGATGGAAGTGCTGGAAAATGAGACTGAGATCCAACGTACCATTGTCATCAACAAGGACCGGTGTGTACATATGTAGTGAATGCAGTCTGTGCACTTTTTGATAATCATCTGTGAAGCTATATCTGCCTCCCCTTTATGGTGCATAATATCTCTGATACATTTCTTTATGTGTCCTTTCCAGATCACTCACAAAGGCTCACATGAAGATCTCTAATAGCTCCAAAATAAGGGACAAACTGCACAATGACATCTCCAAGGTCCACACACACACACACACACACACACACACACACACACACACAGTTTAAATATGTTAATGAATATGTAAAGTAGGAGTGATACATATCAATACATATTATCTTATAAGATGCACCTTTTATTTTGTAATTCCCCGCTTTATGTTTATTCTGTCAAAAACAATAACTTGTTTTTCATTTCAATGTCTGGAAGAGCTCAGTAAAAAAATGATCAAATCATATTTTTAGTTGATTTTTTGAGTTAATAAAAATGATTGATTGATGATTAAATGGGCATACGATATCGTCTCAAATCAATCACAAGCCCCTGAATTGAACCAAATCAAAATTGTATCGTGGCAGACTTCGTGACATTAGCAAATATCGGATCGACACAATATTGTATTGTGAAAAAACTTGTGATTTACACTTCTACTGTTAGGTAAATATGTCATTAAAAGTAACATGACTTAGGGTTATACAGATACAGAGTCAAAGCTGTTGTTGAGTTGGTCTGAGTGAGCTCATCTATAGCTGTCTGAGACCTAGAAACTTTAAGGTGGCGAACCCACGCCAGTATGTATCTTTGTGTGTTTCATAAGACTCTTAAACAGAAAGCCATGCACAGTTCACAGTTTACAGCAGTTTGTGAATATGTATGTTGTCTGCCGTGTATGTGTCCTCTTAGTTGTTTTAAAGTTATTGTCTAGCACTATCAATTGGGAGAATTACATTTAATTAAATCTAATGATTAATAACAAACGGTATATTTGCACTGCTTGCCTTTGAAGCTAAACAGATGTACAAGTGATTATTTTTGGTTTATGAGTCAGTTGTGTGCAGTGCAAGTCTAGCCTTCATCTAAATTCAGTTCAAAAGTATCCCTTTATAATCGCTAAGAGTCCTCTTATAGGTCTTAAAACACATCACACTCTTTTTTTAATCTCTTTTAGGTATCCTGGAAGCAGCATCAGATCACTCAGGAGTATGAGGACAACAAGCTGGAGTTGATGAAAGTCACACAAATGATCAACCTCCAGGAACAGGGACTCTTGGAAATAAACAAGAACCATGAAACTGCCATGCAGCGCCGTAATTTTCTGTACGTTCGTGATTTGGAGTTTTCATAATGAAGTCAAGTGGAGAATCTAAAGTGTATATATCAAATGTCTTTGTCTTGGTGTATGTCACCTACAGTGGCATTCAGCTCCTGGAGCACGAGGAGGTGTTATTCAACTACTATGAAAAGGTGAATATCCAGGAGGCGACCATAACTAAGGGCAACATGACACTGGAGACCCTGGAGAAGGAGATGAGAGACTTACAGTTAGAGATTAATGAGGAGAAGAGACAGGTAGACCTGAAGAAGAAGGAGGTGCCCCTCAAGAAAAAGTTGGAGGGAGAGATCACCATGCTGCAGATAGAGGTGGGGAAAAATTGTGTATAGCAACATAAATTCTACACACTGATACACATCCTTACACAGACATTAAGCAGATACACAGCCAAAGTCAAAACAAAATAATTTCTTAATACATCAATTCACAGCCTGTCGTTCCGGTACCGGTAAAAAAATAATTCCACTAAACTTTCAGAACTGCAAACTGTGTACTTCTGAGGTGGATTAAAATAGATGAGGATGAGTAATAGACATGTTTCAAAAAAATCATTCATTCAAATCTTTTTAGTGATGACAGTTTCTGAACACTCACTTCTCCTTTTGTCTTTGCTCATTCTTTGCCAACAACTAATGAAAACACCATTTTTTTCTAAAATTAGTATCTGCTGCGAAAAGAACCTGTTGTAAAGATACTTTTCGGACAACAAAGGTGCACTTGAGTACATAACAGTTTTGTGCTCTTCATTTTTAAAATGAGGACTTAGGCTAGTTTGGGCCGCCTACAGGCAGTTCATTGTATTGATTGAGCACATTGAAACTTGTGTGTGGTTTCCTATGGAGCCTCTGGCCAAATCACAAATGGGAGTTAGTCTGGAGCTGCTTGGTTTATTTTCGATTTCCATGTGTTTATCAATGGCTGTAGACCAAAATGCCTCTGGACACAATTGGATCAGAGCAACGGAACGTGAAAAAAAGAAGATGACAGTGTGCAGAGATGACCTGTGATAATGTGGCCTCAATATGACTCAACGAGTGTTGTCGTTTTTGCCATCCGAACTGAATGATTCTACTTTGACACAAAGTTCTACATCAACTGCAGCCATTTTGGCGTTCCTCTAGGTGCCGTAGTGTCCCCGGTGCAAGGGTGCAGGAGTCACAAATTACATCATCATGTATTTTGTGTGACGTGCGAACACTCTGCAAGTTGTCAGTCATCATATCAATCCCGCCCCGTATGAGATGAACAGTTGAACAGTGATTGGAAATTTGTCAGAACGAGAGGGGACCAGAGCAAATAAAACATGACCTTGCAGATTCGTCTGGGTCCCGGGCTATACAGTTTGTGTTAATCGCATTTTCTCACGTATCCCTTAATTTGAGCGCAATATTCAGTGTACGCAGCTGTCCACATTTCCCCAGTGTCCAATCACAGCTCGATTACATGATGATGTGGCATAGCTCATTGGATTCAAAATCCTATCTGGAAACAGTTAGGCCTGTCAATTAGTTCCACCTGGTGTGATCAGATGATCAAAGTTACACTGAAAAAGACTTTGACTTTTATGCAGGCCACTGTCCATCTGTGTGTGTGTGTGTGTGTGTGTGTGTGTGCGTGTGTGCGTGTGTGTGTGAATGTTCCACCTTGTAAAAAAAAGAAAAATTTTAGACATTTATGTGATTTACAGCATGTGATGTCAGTGGAGAGTCGTCATAGGATCCTAGAAATGGATTATTGTCTGAGTATATTGAGTTGTGTGTGTATTGGGTATTGGAAACTATTGTTCAACTTGATGTTTATCTTTGTCAAGTCAGGGGAACTCCAAAAAGAATAGCTTAGTACAAAAACTCCATAAAGCAGTACTTGCAGACATCAGAGGATTCACTTAGAGCACAACGAGCAGATGTTTTGAAATACTTTCAAAGCTACTCCTTTATAATAAGACATTGGAATTTCTAATTAAATATAGACTTTATGTGTCTATTGTACTTTTTATCAGTAAAAGTGTTTATTTGACCATTTTCCCGATTAATTTTACTATAGCATTTATGAAATGTCTCACTAAAGATTCTCGAGACTCCACACAAAACTACTGCAAGCACGAACAGATCCTCCATCTCCTCTCCGTCTGAGACAAAGCGCTTTAGATCAAACATTGTAAGAATCGTACATTTGTGAGAATGAATCGTGTTTTTTACGGTTTGCGTATGTCTCTAAGCTGTCTTTGAACACTCTTCAAAAGTGGTCAATATTTAGCCCGATCTTCTCACTTCATTTTGTTGAGGTGAACTGACTGTGTTCAAGCGTTCTCAGAAGTTTAAACAGAGACAGAAACAGCACTTTTGCCGAATAAACTCCATTCAGAAAGAAGATGAGGATCTAAATCAAGAGGGACAAATTCAAACAACCAAACACTGCACGAGTCTCACAGAGACAGGCCGAGACACACATGAATAAATAACATAAAAACACAAACATTCAGGCAACTGTGCAGTACATAGAGAGTGACAGACGCTTGGAAGGAGAGAGATTTGAGAGAGGCACACGCTGAGTTTCCCTGCCAATGGCTGCTGCGTCATGGGATTGGGTGTGTTACTGCTCTGGATCAGACTGACTGGTTTTGACTTGCTGCTGGACCAGACTTCATATCCGAGTCTTGTGCTCTTTTTGGATGAACAGTGTTGGAAGAGAAAAAGTCCCTTTTCTCCATCTGTTTACTCCTTCTGCTGTTTATTGTATGCTACAGCGGGGCTTGTCAGTATCATCCTTTTTCTTTCACTCTCATTTTCCATCGTTTACTCTTCATTTTTATTTTCTTTACTCTTTCCCTCTTCACCTTTGTCCGACCAGCCTTCCTTTTCATTGTTCTCTTGAAGCATTCTTGAGCTTTTTCTTTCACTGGAAGTGTATATTTTGTACTAAAAATTCTCTTACAACCTCCCTTCCCCTTTTCACACATGACATCTGACTCCCCTTGCATTTGGCTGCAGAGAAAGAACATTCCTACCTTCTGTCCTTTTCAGCCTTGCTAGCAGCACGGCTGTATGGATGATGATGACTGCCGGTTTTGTACAGACATTTATGATCCCCAGAGGACAAATCCTACTGACTTTGATGATCCACTGACTTCTCCAGAGCCACCATGAGGTTGACATTTGTGGTTTTGAGTGAAATATCTCAACAAATATTGTCTGGATTGCCATGAAATTTGGTAGACATTAATGTCCTTCTTACATTCAGATCAAAACTGTTATTTGTCCAATACTTTGGTTCAATCGCACATCTGAGAGATTAGTTTTGTGCTAATTATAAAATAACACATTAACATTCAAGATGATGAATAAGGTACATTTTATACCTGCTAAACATCACCATGTTAGCATTGTGTGCAGCTGCTAGCATGGTTGTAGACTCTTGTAGCCATCTTGTTGTAGCCTTGTTGCCACTGATGTTAAAGATCTGCTTGTCTTGACTTTATTTCTGATACCACTACTTCTCTCTTTTTGTTTTCCACCGCGGGTGGTACCCCCTCAGCGTAGGCGGGATTTTCAGCTCATCGCCCAAGCGCCACCATGTGAAACTGCTGTTAACATAATCTTCAACGTGACACTCCCTGAATCCTTTCATCTCCAACCAAAAAGAGGAAAGTCAGCATTTCACTTGAACGGCGTAGCTTTGTGGGATTTTTTTTAAAGTCCGTGTCAAGTTGACAAAAGAATTGCGGTCGCCATTCATGGTAGCTTGGTTATTCCAAAATCACGGGTTTATGCCCCGATGTCCCTGTTGCATTAGTGATGATTTTCTCTGACCGATCCGTGGTCTGGAGTGTTTTAACTCCACCTTCTAGTACCAACTCGGCTCACGTTTAACCAGGTAGATGGTACTCTCCACAACTTTTGCAAAAGGAAAATCAAAAAAGAGCGAGTATGGTCGAGTGGTACATTGCAGTAGAAAAACGGCATTAGTCTTCTTTGCAACTTCTGGAAGTTTTGAACAAACAACAGTTTCATCTCAGATTTGTGAATCAGTTCATCTGTCTGTTCATTCATCCATCCGCTCATTCCATATTTCTCCCTCTCCTCTTTGTGTAAATGTCAAATCATTTTCTAAATCACTGTTTTTCCTTGCACAGCCGTCTACCCGTCATCCCCACCCCACCCCCCGGGTACAAAAAGTGAATCACAGGGGTCTCTCCTATTGCAGGAGGCTTGCCGGCTCAATTCATTCTCGCTGTGAATTCATTTTCTATGCGAATTCCATTTCCATGAAACTGCTTTGCTGTCGATTTATAATATATATTGTGTATTTGTATTCATCTGTGACCAGTTTATCTGCTCATTGCAGACACCCCCTCCCCCCTTTGATGGGAAATTTTGACAAAGATAGATCGGGCCATCTGTGAGACTATTGAAGTTCAATATACTCTGAGGCTTTCATTTGCTCTGAGGAATTTTAATTGGTACAAAGTAAACCGAGGTTGGTGTTGGATTCTGAATTTACTACTTGTTTATGAGTCGCTGGCACGTCAACACCTCAAACACACATAACAGGTGCACACACATCGGCGCACAGGCTGATATCATCGCAGTGTTTGTGAAGTTGTTATAATAACCTTTGCAGCGACATCGGAATAATTTTCAATAGTCCAATAATGACTAGCTCTACTTCTGTTACCAAATCACATGCTCACATAACATCACCAACATACAGACAGAGTTAAATTTAGACAACACACACACACACACACACACACACACACACACACACACACACACACACACACACACACACACACACACACACACACACACACACACACACACACACACACACACACAGAGTCAGTTATGGAGTAGGATTTATAACCGGGTTGGGGCTGATGACATACTGCTGCGTCCCTATGGTGGTGAATCACATTGTTTGTCTATCCTTCTCTTCAATCTTTGTCCAAAACGTCTGGAACTTATTAACCCACTGTGAATCGCATCTTGATAGATGTGTGCAAGTGAATGTGTGTTGTATATGAGACTTAAAGGTCCCATATTTTGTTCATTTACAGGTTCATACCTTTACTCTTGGTTTCTACTAGAACATGTTTACATGCTTCAATGTTCAAAAACACATTAGTTTTGCTCATAATGACTGCTTTAATATACCTGTATTCACCCTCTGTCTGAAATGCTCCGTTTTAGCATCTCTCTCTTTTAGTCCCCCTCTCAAAAAAGCCCAGTTCGCTCTGGTTGGTCAGCATTTCCAGGTCTTTGCATCTGCACTCTCTGCACTGTGAAATACATGAAAATCTCACATTTTACAATATTGAACCTTCAAGTGAGACAGGGAGGGAGAAAGCAGGAAAAGCAGGCACACAGAAATAAAAAGGCTGATTATACTGGGACCCGACTGTTAATCTCATTGCAAGGTTTATAAAACCCCACTCTGTCCTTTGACTTATCTTCACGATGATGCCTCAAGTTGGGATGTATTCCAAATGTAGTCACAACAGTGTAACAGTAGTCCATCGATGACGTCTTCTTGTTAGACCACCAGTCAGCTAGGTCTGCTCAAGATTCACACAGCAGATTTCTTTGCACTGGCTTTTCAGACATAAAAAAAGGCTTTTTTTTTTTTTTTAACCTTGTCTGCTAATATATATTGCTGGGGTGATCACATATCTCATGTAATCACTTATTACTTTTAAGATCATTCATGGTCTGGCCCCTAGTCATCTTTCTTTTAATGTCTTATGAGCATTGACATGGCTTTAGGTCCTCTGCAGGCAGGAAGCTTACCTTTACCGCACCTTATAACTATTCCTGTGAGAGTTAAAGGTTGAACGTGAGGTCTTTTGTTGACAGAGATTTCTACCATAACAATTTTATACCCCTTAACTTTGAATGTTTTTTTTATCCCAGTTGTTTGTTTGCATTGTCTGCTTTTATTGATTCTATGTTTTTATGAAGCTCATGAAGGTTGTTATGTATGATTTAAAGCATGCCCCCAGAATCTACCCTGCTGCAGATCGTTCTCTCACCCAAACAAAAACCAACAGCTTACTTGTTTTTCTCCAAAGCAACATTACTTCAGTTTGACATTACCCATGTAAATATAACTAATAGTATGTTTGTTTCTGATATTATATGGCCTTCTGTCAAATTTTTAGGTAGAAGCCCAATTAAAATGCACTTTTTAATATCCAATTAAAATGTATTCCTCTTTTTGGGCTTATGAAAGCTTCAGTTCAGCTCCTCTGCTCACATGTTCTGCTAATTAACCTTACATAACCTTATAATGATTATGATTTTACTGCTGTTGTACTTTACTGACCTTTCTGCTTTACTGATCTGATCCCTTTGTCTTTCGTCCCTTTTTAATTGCGAGTAACTTTGTAACCTAATTTTGGGAAGTGTTATGTAAATAAGGTCATTATTTATCTTTATTATTATACTGTTAAGTATGCAGTGTGCCATCTATTATGTGGCTTTTTAAGCCATCATGCTAACTACCAACTGAGCGGATATTATGTAAATGATATGCAAATTGAATTCTGCGTGGCTGCTGTGACACGCACGATACTTTACAGCATTCATGAGCCAAGAAAGCAGAAATTCTTTGTGACAGTCAGATGAAGAAAACACAGAGGCAGGCAGGCAGAACAGAGACACTGACACAGAGACACATGAATACAAAGAGACAGACAAACATCAGCGCATACGAACAGAGCGTAGAGGGCGGGTATAAAAATGTTTAGAGCGAGGGCACAACACAGAAAAAAAGGAGATTGATTGATTGAAGAGCGGAGAGAGGAGAAGCAGAGTGACTGAGACGTGCTGTATCCCATCCATCATGTAGTGTTTAAATGGCTTAGTGTGGTTATGTTAGAGGGTGTAACACAGATCAATCAGGGGACTGGCACACACTTGCCTCAGATGGGAACACTGAATATTCATTCATCAATTGTAACATAGCAGCACCAAATTAGTACACAAGTCTACCAAAACACAAAGAATAAATTACTGATTTCATAGAGTTTTAAATACCAAAAGATGAAATTTAAGTTTTCTATTTCTCTGTCATGATAGCGCCCCCTAGGTTAGTATTCTCCAAGGGGGTGTGAGAGCGTTAGCACTGGTAACTTGATCGAGACAATATCTGCGTTGAAAGACCCTAGAAATATCACTTACTTTCTAACATTCAGACACTGTTAAAGTTAGCCGCAGCCACTCCCTCTTTCAACCTCCTTTTCGGTTTCTTCGCCTCTGCCATGATGTCTGTATGTAGGCTTAACCTGGTTTTGATTCCTGTTCACAAGACCATGGTTCTGGAAGGACAGCGGCGGTGCAATTTCCCATAAATCATTAAAGTATTTCTATTCTATACCCCCCCCCCAACCCACCACCACCATCTTCCCGAAGCCTGAAAACCTCATACTTCCAGCGGTCCACAGCACCTGTTCTCGGATGTAAACACCAACTCTCCCAGAAGCTCCCAGTCCTGGCAGCACAGCTAATTAAGCTAACTAGCTGATGGCTAGCTCCAGTTAGCAGCAGATAGGTGTTAGCATTAGTTCAGCAACAAGTAAAGCTCCTAATGTCCACCTGTTTAAATCCCACACAGTCAAGGCTGAGCAGTCAGAGCACATCAGAGGGAAAGCCAGAGAAACATCCAGTTTCACAAGAATCAGTAACATAGTTTGCGGTGTGTTAGAACAGGTGTACGGGGAGCAGAGAGGGAATAACAGAGATGCCATTCTCTTGCTTACAATTCATTGAAGTATCAAAATTGTTTTGAAGTTGTTATTTTAAGCAAAAATAGTTGACACAATGTCACTGTGATTATTTACAGTTTAGTGTCCTTCCTTTGCATGTTCAGATGGAAATATGATCATTCTTCCGGCTTTGTTGCTTAGTTTTGGTTTTGATCATTCATTCTGCTTTTACCGTGAACGTCAAACTGCAGATAACCCCGTTCCCCATTGGTCAGCCCCAATTCCTGTTTCTCTGCATCTCCTGTCTCTCTCGGATTCTGTCTTTCTTGTCTGCTTTCACATCCTATCACTTCCTCCTGTCCTCACTCTGGACTTCATGCTGTCTTTCCTTTGCTCTTTATCTTCCTCTATCTGTCAGCCTTTTATCAGTCTTTTAGTGTACATCTGCACCACTCTCATCTCAATCTCTGATTTTTAATCTATCAGATGCTTACTGTGTTGTCTGCCTCTCAACTTTTTTTTCTTTCCCTCCCTTGAGCATCTGTAACTTTAGCCTTACAAACACCTCAGTTAATCACATGACAGTCATACTAATAAATTAAAACTTGAGTCATATGACGTTGAGGGAGCACTGAACACTGAAGTCTGCTTTAATCAGACTCACTGTCTGTTTTCAGAGGCTTCATTAATCTCTTCCGTGAAGGGAGGGAAAATAGGAACCATCACTTTGTTCCACGCTGTCTTTCAACTCTGACACATCATTTCTCACATTATGCAGGCACGTAAACATGCACAGGTGCGTGTACATACACACTCCGTATGGTTGAGTGGATAGAAGCTGCTGTTTGATTAGCCAGGTCATGGCAGGTCAGACCCCTGTGTACAGGATTTTTCCACATCCTGTTTTTCCTCCCCACTCCTCTCTTTATGTTCTGCCGCCTATCCACTCACTTGTCTCCTTCTCAATATTTTCTCTGTTTTCTTCTGTGTTTTTTTCCTTCTTTCTATTTTCTGCTGGTGTTCCTTTTATGGTCTCTGTCATGGTTCCTTGATCATCTCAGCTTCATATGTTTTTATATATAGCCTACCTTTATTTTTACTAAAATGTGGCCATTGAGTATTGTCTGTAACATCCCTGTTGAGATACTGTAGCTACTTAAATTGCTCATACCCATTTGCAGTACCTGCACAGGTTACGAGGTCACTTGTCGTCTTATTTGTCATGTCTCTACAATCTACATTGAATAGGGGATTTTAGAGCCAACTGCTCTGCATGAAACAGAATGACCAGGTGAATCCAGGTGCAGCAATGAGTCTATACAGTATATCTTCTCCACGACAAAAGAGCTGTTTGGAACAAATCCCAAGGTCATTAAATCTCGGTTTCAGGCCGTTGGTCCAAACAAGCAGTTTATCAAGTAACCCCCTTAACCTTGAGTTTCTTTTCCTTTAAAGGTCCTATATTATAAAAAGTGAGATTTCCATGTCTTTTGATATTAAAGCAAGATAAAAGTCAAGATGCTATGTTATACTTTGAAAGTATGAAAATACTCAGTCCACAGAGAAAAGCTCACAGCCATTACTTAGAAACTGTGCCCTTAAACGAGCCGTCAGAGTACAGTTGTGATGTCACAACTAATGTCTACAGTTGCAGTGTGTGTGTGTGTGTGTGTGTGTGTGTGTGTGTGTGTGTGTGTGTGTGTGTGTGTGCTGCTACAGTGCTGTTACAGTCCTTCCCTGGATGCAATGACAGTGCAGAGACACCAAGAGTGTAGATGTGGAAGACCCCAGACCCCAATCAGAGCAGACTGGGCTTTTTCAGAGGGGGGGGGCTTAAAGAGACAGGCGCTAAACCAGAGCGTTTTCAGACAGAGAGTGAATCCAGGTTTATTCAGACAGACTGTATGAGAAAAAAAATAGGTTGTTGTTTTTTTATTTAGGCATGTAAACATGTTCCAGTAGAAACCCGAAATAAAAATATGAACCTCAATGTTCCATCTAATACAAAGAGTCATTTTAGACATTTTGGGCAAAGTTTTAAACATATTTAAATTCAGTATTACTTACTAGAATTGTAACTGTGTTTAAACAAAGCCTGGACAAACAACACAAAATTGGACTGACTAACTGGTTCTGACAGGTTTACAATAATAAAAAAACATTGGTCCCTAACACTATTAGCTACTTGCTTTATGTAAAAATGAGTTTTATGCACTTCTCTTACCTGTGTCTGTAAAAAATGTATTATGTAAAGCATCTTGACTTGCCTCTGTGTATGAAATATGCTTTATGAAAAAACTTACCTTGCCTATTGATAAAAAAAAACTCCACAGAGTGCCTTAATTAGTGTATTAGATGTTAATTTTCTGCCATTCATCTTAACAGTTAATCAATAAACCATGTCACTATATATTACACCCTTAACCCCTCATTCACTGGTTGCAGCTGTTTCAGAATAAGATTGTGAGCCAAAGGACTGAATCTAAAATGCCTTTGCTGTCCCCTCACTTCATTTTAATGACTTCTCCTGTCCTCCAGCCTGCCTTTTGTTTGTCTCTGCAGTTTTAACTCATCATCGTTATGCTTTCGTCTGTATCCTTACCTCCCGTTCTATTTCTGCTGTCGTGAGAGATGTCAGAATACTTTTTTGAAATAAGTCCCTTAGAGGGATCCGGTGGCGTTTTTATATTTTGGTTTCTTTTATCACGAATTGCCAGTGACTTGTCACCTAATGTGAAGTGTACCTCCAATATAGGCACTACATTAAGTTGAGAAAATGTCTTAAGTGTTTTTTTTTAAATTCCCTGTGTAATTAGGATCTAAATGCCCAGAGGACAAGGCGCTTGGAACACAGACAGGAGCTGACTAAATCTAGATATCTTGCTTTTCATGTTGTTTACTTAATCACTTGTGTGAAGGGTGCACTTGTGGGAAATTACTGCATTATTTTCATTACTAGACCGCAAAGACAGTGACTTGATGGCTACAGTTTTGCCTGCATATGCAGTTATGTAGGCCTGTATTATGCATTTGTTTTGCTCTCTAATTGTCTCTGTCTCTCAGTTGTCAGAAGCCAGGGACAAGACACTTGAAGGTCTGAATCGAACAGCTGATTACAAAGAGCTGAAAGGCAACGACCCCTCAACTGTAGAGCTGGTCAAGAAGATTGAGCAGGTACACAACATTACAAGGTGTTTGTTTTGTGATAAAATTGCATATAAGCATATATTTGCAATCCAGCCCTGTACATGGTGTCTGCTTAACTTGTGTAGTGCCCATTAGGAGCGGGCAGAATGCTTGCAGCGTTCCAGAGAACCGCTCATCTGATCTACTTCACACTTGTCACTGCACTCTCTTGGGTCCTCAGCAAAACACCTGCCAAGTGTGAAGTCAATTGGATGAAACGATATTTCAGCAAACTTTAAGGGCCGGATTTAGCAATACTGTATGGAACATCTAAAATCTGAAAAAGTAACTTTTTCCGGCATTGGTCCAGAGATGTTCTGTAAAATATTTGGTGATGATTGCTCAAAATTTGTAGGAGGAGTTGCGAGGGGGAAAACAGATTTTAACACAATTAAAAATGGCAGACGCAAATAGTCATAGCTTGTATTGATAGATTTATCAAGACCCACATAATCTATGGGAAAAAAAGACTTCAGTTCAAAAGTTACAGGCCAAAATGTAAAGTTTATTGTCATAGTGCCACCATTGCACCAAATGCGACATGAAGCATGTCATTGGGTCCCTAGCGATACACCTGCCACCCGTAGTTAGGTCACATTTTATTTTCTTTTTCTTCCTTCTTTTTTTGACACGCATTGATGGGAAAAAAACTGTCATCATTGTGTCTCTGTGCATTTAGCTTGAGGTGAATCTAGCAGAGAGCGAGAGGCAGTCGCTGGAAAAAAAACTCCTCAAGGACCAGGTGACCCGGCTCTCGAAGCCACTCAGCGAGCAGGCTGAGAACTGCCAACAGGACAGACTCTCACTGGCAAAGAAGGTACACGGCAAGATCCACTTGCACGCAGACAGAGACGTGGCTTAGCCCATATACACATGCCAACTGAACAACAAAGACTAGACCACACTCAGATTAACACACACTTGTTATATCATTCACCTGTTTCATTACAGTAAGTCTAGTCTTTTACTTCTGTGTGTACGTGTGCGCGTGCGTGCGTGTGTGTGTGTGTGTGTGTGTGTGTGTGTGTGTGTGTGTGTGTGTCTCACAAACCCACGCGCACACTGTTTGAAAAGCATGTGAGGAGCATGCAGAGCGGATATTAAGGAGTTCACCAAGCATTACAGTTTCCTTGCACTCTCACTTGCTCTGTCTCTCTCTTTCTCTCTCCTTGACCGTGTGTATCTCTGTTGTTCACACCAACTATTAATAGCCTCAAGAACAAGGTTCATTACTTTTAATAACTTCGTAATGGCATGAATGAATATAAATGTGGCATAGTAGTGTACTGCATTATCATTTTGCATCAAGACAGATCTAAATCAAATCATATGCAATATTACATCAAATATTAAATCTGTCTTTTGTGTGTGGGGGTGTGTGTGTCGTCTGCCTCCAGTTCAACGAGCTCCGGACTCACATAATCGACATGAACCACCGCATGATGGCCGTCTCTGCAGAACTATCCATGAAGCAAGCTACTGCATTGTCTCTCCAACAAGAGATCCGAGAGAAAGAGCTGCAGGTCAGAGGCGGGTGTTCTCTGTGACTCACAGCACAAACTGTGTGATTCTGGAGGCCAAACTGTCATGTTGGATGCACATTCTCTCCTCTGTCTCCCACTGTCTTTCCTATTATTCCCGTCACGCTCGACTGGCTGCGATTGAAGAGTGACTCCACAATACTGCCGTGCTTTTTCCCGTCTTTCACCTCCAACCCACTTAAACATTTGCTTATTTGCACAGCACAAACAAATCAAGAGACAGAGACAGAACAGCATTAATAAAGCAGATTATCATTATCATAAAGAAAACTCCAAGGGGTTGATGAAAATAAAATGCCAGTGAAAAGAACAAGAAACGATGCAAGAACAAACGAATGAGTTAGTGCTAACACAGTTAATGAAAGCAACAGGGAATCGGAATTCATATTTAACGAATTCACAGTCTGTCCGTTTTTTAACAGGTTATATCTGCAGAATCTGTTTGACCAAAACAATCTCACCACACCCGTACTCACACGATCTTCCTCAGCACACGGAGAAGTGTCATGGAAACGTTGATGTTTTTCTGAGCACTTTAAGGACTTCTCGTCCGTGTTGGCACAAAAGTTGACATAAGATCGGAGCTCTAGAAGAGCCATTGTTTGGAGCTTGTGGGGAAATTGTTAATTAACTTTTTTAGTTTACTGGAACTGAAACTTTGCCTTGGTCCAGACCTCAGGATCCGCCACCGACACTGAGTTGACTGATCCGTCTGGCCTTGTTGCATGAACCCGCAGTTTCTCAACTGACAAAATAATCAAGCTAATGAGCGCTGCAGGGGGACTAACGATTAGTTTCATGGGGGCGGGACTAATGACCTTGTCAAGCTGTTTGATTACATCGACAGCATTCACTTGCCAATATCAACAAAGTTATACTGTTGTCATACAGTAGATGGTCGCTACTGTTGTGGCTGTAAATCAGTCAATTGATTATTTTGAGCACTCACTGCCTGATCAGCTTTAATCCGATAACATTTGGTGTAGAAGTCTAGAAGAGCCACACAATCTAATTATTTTATCCCTATTCAAGTCACAATAGCGCTACAGCAGAAGTTAGCCCACTCGGACTGGAAGTCTCTTGTGATTGGTTAGTGAAAATCGAATGCCCCACCCCTACAGAAATCGGTTAGAGTGCAGGCAGTGTCCGAGAAGAGAAGATGTAAACAGCTAGTTGACAATTCTGTCAGACATCAAGACTTTTAGTTGATGTTGGCACAAAAGTTGAGATAAGATCAAAAGCTCCAGAGGAGCCACTATTTGACTACAACTAAGTATCTGTCTTCTGTATCCATAGTTACCAAGAAAAGTTCCATTGTTGTTTAAATTTAAGCCTGTAAATTTGGGATATGAGCCAATTCACCTAGCTGTGCTCTTACCCATATTCAAAAGAACAGTAAGTTAACCTCTTTCTTAACTTGCTTATCAAATTAGATTGGTACATGTAGGTGTGTAACATTCTTCTGTGGTTGTTTAAAGCTAACTGCTGTATTTGTATATTGTACTGCTGCTTATCCACACGCTAAATACGTACCTGCATGGTCATGCTAGTACAGCATTTTTACGTGTACTGTTGCCATTGCAAAGAACTGTGACAGCTGTAGCGGGCTAACTTTAAACAAAACAACTAGTCAAACTAGATGTCCAATAACCCCTCAACCTTCTTAGCTGTAGTTTCAGGGGAAACAATTGTTTGATCACCTTTTGTTATGGCATGATTGCACTGAAAAAAACAAAAACATGTTGACAGTTTCAGGATCTCCATTCAGAAGAGAATATTGCTTAACCAATAATTTTACTTCATTTTGATTGACATTAGACAACTCAACAACCCATTCTACCACTTACATTATCACTTTTCTTATTTTTCTTCTTCTTCTTATTATTATTATTATTATTAGTAGTAGTAGTAGTAGTAGTAGTATTGTTATTATTTTACAATATTTGCCTGTTGAGTTGTCGTTTGAAAACAAGTAATCACTATGGATTATCTGAGTCTTTAGTGAAGACAAAAACCCATCAGCTAAACCCTCATGCAAGAGAATTTGAATTTCTGACCCATCGCATATGAACAGAAAGTCTCACTGTTCTCTGTCTCAATAAAATATTAAAGTGCTAAAATGAGAGGTTTTCCCACATGCCTTCTAAATGTTTCAAGAGGCGCGTGTTAATAACCTGAAGAACCCCTGCAGCTGATGTATGCCTGCAGCGCGCCACAAGTAGAAGTAGAAAATGCAGAGGCATAACTTTGCCCAAATTGTGACAGTAATACGACCATCTGTTTTCGGGCACAGCTAGAATTGAATTGAGCCAGGAGAGTGCAGAGTGGACGGGAGTGATAGGAATACAAAGTGAATGGTTCTCGCACTGCCTCTGTGTTTCCAGATGGACAGGTGCCAGAGGCAGCTGGAGCAGGGCCTGCCACCAGCATGCCCTGAGACAGAGAAGGAGTGGATGAGGATGCTCCGAGACAAGAGAAGGAGACAGAGGGACAAAGAGGAGAGAGAGAGGGTAAAGAAAACAAACACACACATCAAGATCACGGGTCAAGAATTGATTAAAGCACTGAGGGGCATGAAAGGAAGAGGAGCAGGGACACGATGCGGGGAAGGAATCGATTTAGATTTTGGGGGACAAAAGGGCTGCTATATACCTGAACATGCCTAGACTCAGACAGAGAGGTGAGTAGAAACTCTCCACACACAGATTAGACAGGAAACAGGTCATCTTTCACCACATGCACAAAAACAGGGCAAGGTGGGCTGACTGGCAAACAAACAAAGTAGGGTCTGTCTACAGATGAAAGGCACACAAACAGGGATCACTTATGTCTGAAACCAGTCCAGCTGTCTGCAGTTTGTCTGTTGCAATACCAATCTGCTTTTTCTCACCCAGTGTATTCCTGCTTATAGCCGCTGGCACAGACAGACACCACAATACTCTGCATGCACAATGCCAAACAACCTGCACAAATCTTATTTAAGAATTTAATCTTTTTTTCTACTTCTGTAGTCATTATTAATCATGCTTTTCAAGCTTCCTCTTGAAATGTAAATGGGTTTTGTGAACCTGATAAGAGGAATACGTTATTCCCTGTTTATTTATTGGCAGTTCCTGCTATATTTTTTTTTTTTGCATTCAAAGCCATTATTCCTTTTTTTGTTTGCACTCCTTAGATCACATGCCAGCGGATAAACTGTTCGTATGCATGAGAAAATCGCCATCTCTTTGAAGTCTCAGTGAGATTTAGGAACACTTCATTTGCATGCTGTTGTTGTGGGGTGAAAGTCAAAGAGAGGACTAGTGACATGAAGGATGTGTGCACTCTGGAATAGTTTTGGTTACAAATTGATCCATCATCCATATCAGGTTGAAATCAGTTTTGCCAGGCACTGCCAGTATTCTACGAGCCAGATTTTAGTTTTATTAAAGGAGGAAAGAAGTTACATGAGTGAATTCAGTTTTTTATAATTCTATTTCTTTCTGTGATGTTGGCATGGTTGGTATTTAATAGTCATTGCTGACAGCTATATTGTAAGAGTTACAGTAGTTTTTTACGCTATATGTTCACTGAAAGAACAGCTGTTGTTCTGCACCTGTCATCCTGAGGGTGCGTGGAGGTGCATCATAACCAGTCAGTAACATGGATGAACGTATGCAGCTTACTGTCTTGGTATTATTTCCAGGAAAGTCCTGTGCAACACACAGTCACTCATTTCTCTAATGTGTATTTTCAATTACTAAAGTTAATATGTGTAAAGATCTAACTTTAATCAGTCTCGTAATTGAACTGTTCATTGGTGCCCTTGAGATGTTAAAAAAACAAATTGCAGAACTACTGCTTCCATTTTCATGATTGAAATTCAGGAAAATTTAATTTTAACTATTGAGTCCAAGGTCATGCAGTCTTACATCAAATATTAAAACGGCCTTTGCTGTGTGTGTGTGTGTGTGTGCGTGTGTGTGTGTGCGTGTGCGTGTGTGCGTGTGTGTGTGTAGCTGGCTGAAGAGGAGGAGTGGAACCAGTTGCCTAACGGAGAGTACACCACAGCTGAAATCCGTCCCAACGCGTACGTCCCGCAGGCCGACTCACTCCCTCTACCCAAACCCTACGGAGCCCAGGCCCCCTTCAAACCCTCCCAACCAGGAGCCAACATGAGACATATCCGCAAACCAACGCTCAAGCCCCTAGAGATATAGAAGACAATACACATGTATTCATAAACATGTGGGTGTTGGTATGGTCTTATTTATAATCTCCACACAATTCCAGTGTGTTCAGAAATATTTAATCTCAACTTAAGGAATCAAACAGAAATTTAAAAGCATCTGAATTAATAATTAATGTTTGAATTCAGAAAAAATATTTTCTAGTAATTTAGCACATTCCTATCCCACACTTATTGATCTATCTGCTTTCGACACACCTCGCAGTGCCGCTCCTTCCCACTTCTTGTGTATGTTTGTGTCCTCAGTGTCCAGCATACCACTGCTGTTTCGTCATGTGAGAGCAGACTGCATCTGGTTGTGATTTTGTTTCCTCTTTGTAAATTGAAGAGTTTGTTTACGCTCTTGCTTGCAATAACACGAAATACTGCAAGAGAGTGCAAAGGAAGACAGAGGACACGGGGGGATGAAGTGTGTGTGTTTTGTTGCATCATGTCCACCAATAAAAAACATTTGTATTTACTTCCGTCTTTGGCAACATGCAGTTTTTGTCGTCCTTGCTCTTAAAAGATAAACTAATTTCTCAGGGACGCTGGAATATTTCTGCATATTCTTCAGCCTTGTTTCCGTTTCATCCCTCGCACTTGTAATCTTGCAGCCGATGAATAAATTGCAATGGGTTTAAGCTGTAAGCCAGGCTAAGAGTGCCTGCTTAATGCCTGAAATGATAAATGTAAATATAGAGAGGAAGATCAGGCAATGAAAGAGCATAGAGAATGACGAGGGGGGAATTTAAATGAAGAGGAACGAAAGTAACAGTAAAAAAAAAAATAGATAAAAGTGGAGCTCTAAATAGGGTGGAGAGTTCAGAGCTGGTTAGTAGTGACCAAAAACAAAGTAATTTGCCTCTGAAGCTCAAATTTACTGGAAGTTGTTCTATCTGCTCATCTTGGCTCGAGGTGAAAGTAGTTTTGGTGTCAATGAGCGTATTATGCAGCTTGTAAGCATTTGTGTTTGTGAGCCAGTAATGGTCCATGAGGTCCATGAGGACTATTAATGTGTACAGCAGTAATTCAGAGCCACTTATGTGCTTGCCCAACTAATGTGAAAAAATGTAAGTTATAATATACACAGATTTGCATTTAGGAGGAAAATAGAATAGAATGACATTTGCCAATGAGTGTGCATTAGAGCTGGTTAGCAAGCTAGCAGAAAAGAGGGTTCCATAATGTTCCCTCAGCACAAGCACAAGAATTCCCTCCATCTAAATTAGGCCTCATCAACTTTTTCCCATCCCAAATTAGGTCCTATGTTCCCCCAGCATCAGAGCCAACCCTTACATAACAGACAGCTCTGTTGGGGCTGAAGTGCAGGGTCATAAGTTCTGTTAAAATGGAAGCCCATTACCACGCCCTTTGAGCAGAAATCCATGCCATTTTAAATAGTTCTTCGTTGGCTCATGTTTAAATATAGCTACAACCTGAGATATGGCGCTAACAATATCAGATAACAGACAGACAGTCAGACACTGGTGAAAACATTTTCTTTAGAATTGTCAAAATAGTAATGTTGAAAATAATCAGCGACTAGTTAATGGATAACAAAACATTCAAAGTGGTTAGCCGAAAGTGGGCCTAATGGACACTGAGCTATCTAGCTAAAAGTAATGGATAAACAGTTTAATTACTGAGCTATCTAGCTAAAAGTAATGGATAAACAGTTTAATTACTGAACTATCTAGCTAAAAGTAATGGATAAACAGTTTAATTACTGAGCTATCTAGCTTAAAGTAATGGATAAACAGTTCGGATATTTAGCCAAATTAAGGGATAAACACTTGAAATCGTTAGCCAAAAGTAGCTAATGGATAAACTGAACTACTCTGATAGGGATGTGGGGCTGTGTCAGAAAAGTCTTTAGTAACCATGTTGTAATATTAGTTTGCAATACACGATGTGTTAGCCAACCACTCAAAAGGTTCAAGAAAGCAGCAGGTTGAGTTGATCTGATTTGAAGGCAGCTCTTTCCTCCCAGTGATGTGTTGTGTGTGTGTGATCATCCACTGCTGGTTGATGGTGAGAGCTGTCAGATAGATAAACATACCCTCTAACTGCTTGTGCCTATTAGCCACCGCCCGCCGGCTACATAACACTGACTGCATAACAGAGTATGGAGGAGGCAATTGGGTGGGGAATGAGTGATTTATTCACATTTCAAAGGGGTATTCTCCAGACGTTAGATGACTCTTCCGAGGTGGTAGCCAAAGTTCAGAGTGGAAATTAAAAAAAATAAAGATTGTGTAATTAGGCGCTAATAGGTATTGCAAAACAAGCTTGTAAAAGGCTGTAAAGCAGGTGTTCTTCATTAAATGTGACTCAGCGTGTATGATGACTGATGCTGAGATGATTTCCTGACTTCAGTGGAAGTCTGCTGAGTCTGTCCAAAACACTGTTCTGTCGAGAATCTGAAAGCTCATTTCTTCCTGTGCAGGGCTACAAAAAAGTTGACTGCGAGTTGAGACACATTTCCGAATTTATCTCAAAGCTCCACAACGTAACGGGCTCTCAGTATTTCAAGGTTCAAAGGAAATCCACTGCAAACAAAGTGCCACAAAGCTCCTCTACACCATGTCAAAAGTGTGGCAGTGGAACAAGAACAATGCAGTAAACGTGAAAAAACATCTTTATTTACACTGATCCGTACAAAACTTTTCTTTGTTTAAACATATGAAACTCAAGTGATTATGAAATCCCTTTTTTTTTTCTCCAGAGGAATGTTCTGTAATTTCTCAAATCAAAGCACGACGTGAGATGTAAATAATCTCTGGTATTTAGTCTCAGATGGTGCCAACATCCAGGCACTATAAAAAGGATTATGAACACATGCCGCACACTCATTCGCACACACACACACACACACCACTACCAAGGAATTCTTCCACTTACAGTAAGAGCTCAGTCATGATTAAAGGCATACAGGCACCCTATTCAAACCAGGCGTTCGAGTATGTGTGTGTGAGTCAGTCAACTATCTTTTTTTAGTATCTTTTTTTACAATTTCAATCCTTAATGCTTTATTATAAACCCTGAACTGTTTTTATTTGATGGGTGGTAAACCTTTTTGTAGACTGATTTTACAATGCGCCATATAAGGGATAATGTAGAGCGAGAGAGTCTTTATTGGGAAATAATCACTCAGAGTCCCAGAGGGGTCTTGAATCACCGCACGCTCTACATTATCCCGCTTTTTGCATGGCTACTTACTAAGAATATCAAGAATTGACACAAAATGTTGTTAAAAAGTATTTAACTGGTTTAAAAATGGTCCCGAAGAGTCTATGAACTGCATCCTGGTCTGCTATTCAGAAACAACAGACCGTTAAATGTCATAATTGACCAATCAGATTCCAACAAAGCTGTGTAATCATTTTAAATATCAATACCTTGTGTCAAATGACTGATTTATTTAGTATGCAGCTGTGTTATAAGTGGCATAATGTAGAGTGACAGGTAACTGGAAAACTGTATCACCTTGCCAGGGTTAAATTTGCAATAATGACGCGTTCGCTGAACATTCTCCCTTCCATAACGTTCTATAAAAGTTATTGGCATCTGCTGTTTTTCCTGTTTATCAATAATGTTTTAGCTCCAAATGTAGCAAAACGTATCTAACTGTCCATCATACAGGTCATACCAAACCAAGACATTAATTTGATTTATTGCTCATGAATTCAACTTAATGTGCTGTTTCATCTTTTAAAGGTTAAATAGTTTCACTTGAAATGAAAAATGTAGCCCGTTTTAGACTCTTTAAGTCGACCAAAGTTCTTATATCGTCGCTTGTGTCTTGATATTGCCTGATATCAGTCAGAATCATCAGTCAACTCAGTGGAGTGGCCATATTGGATACTGTTTTGAAGAACTTTGGCTGAGGAGTTTAAAAGATCAACATTAAGGAAATATCATCAAAACATTAAAAAGATACCCAGCCCTTATTGTCCACACAATAGCCAGCAACAAATTCCCTACAGACATCAGACTCATCAGTCTCAAAATGGTTTTGGTATAAAGTAACAATCAGTGTATTCCCTATAAAGTCCATTCCCTATAAACATCTGGCTGTGGTTGTCATTTGAAATATGCCATGAAGTCTCACTGAGTTATACTTCAGCCCCGTTCAGCTGCAAAGACCGTGTATAACTCAGAGTTAATATCAGACTGAACGCACAGCAGCAGCAGCAGCCTCTGACCATATCAGGCTACTCTGTCTGCAAAGTGTTTGTCAGCATGTAATCAAGTTGATGGGGTGCAGCGGCATGACAGGGAGCACAGGAGGATAAAACAAGTGTGTTTGATTTATAAATACTGTTTGCGGTATTTGACATCAATGTCCATAAATTGTAGGAGAGAAAATATAGAGAGAATTGTTGCTGCTCCAGTTCATATAAATAGCTGCCTGCAGTTATTGATTTTCAATAAAAAAAAATGGAAAAAGCACATTTCCTTATATTGAATTAAACCAGTAACTGGAGATCCAACAGTGTTTTCTATTGTGTTATCGTTATTTTGGTGCTGTTCTCTCGCCACACTTCAGTAATTACCAGGGTGACTCTTTCATTCTGCCTCGTACTCTCTCCTCCATCTTTCTTTTCTGGGCGTCTCCACCCATCTATCCCTCTGCCCCACCCTTATCTACCATCTAACAGTGAGAGCTTGTTTATGAGCGCTCTGCCTTACAATCTCTCCATTCATCTTACACTTCTCACCCTCCTTCCCTCCATCATCCATCCATCCGTTACTTATCCTCAAGGCCCGGTCAATGATAGCGGTTCTCTCAAACACATTTTCCCCCTCATCTCTTTCTCCCTCAATCCATCTACGACCCCCTCCCTCCTCACTCTCTTCCACATGCCTCATTTTTCCTCAAAGCCCAGCAGTATTAGTGTCTGTTTCAGAGCTGTCTCCTCCACGAACCGGGCGTCCACGTTCTCCTGCTCTCCGAAAGGGTTCAGAGCTGCAACACAGGAAGAGGAGTCAGAGAGATGCAGCTTCTTACAGATAATATAAAACCAGACACAACCACACTTCCCTCCTACTGTAACTCCTGCGTTGCATTTGGACCAAGCAAGCACACAAACGTACACGTCTTAATCCTCCAAAGGCCTCTGTATCTAAACCAGGCAGGATACACACACACACACACACACACTCTACCTTGTTCCTCTATATCAGAGAGTATTTTTGCCAGGTAGGTAAGAGGCAGAAACTCCGGTCTGAAGCCTGGCTTGTCTCTGTCGGTAGATGCAAATCCCTGAGGAGGGAGAAAAAAAAAAAACAAGTTCTGCAGGTTTTCTAGGATACACACAGTCAAGACAAATCTGCAGCAAATCCCCCCAAAAATACTCACCTTAATTCACTTCTTCTAGATAAAGTTGGATGCAGTTAAACTTTTTAGGCAGACGTACATTTGTATCTGTCATTGGACAAAATGCCACTGGCTCTGCTAGCCAATTAACTGACTAAAACTGGCCAATAGCATCATGAAGCATATAAATTAAGTGTGGTCTGCACAGCTGGGGTCAACGTTTAAACATTTTTAACAAAGAAGGTCAAAGGAGTTAAGAGTTTTAGGCCTGCAAGGATTTCTTGTCAGACAATTTTGATAATAGCCCCTTACAAGTTTCCAGAGGATTAGAGGATGTCTTTAAAAAGGCTTTCCAGCCAAATACACACACATTTTGAATTTACAAGGATATAAATCTTTTTAAAAAGCACCATATCCTCACACATGGGGAGCTGGAACCTGTTGTTTTTTTTAGCTAATATGTCCAATTTTGTGGTTCATGACCACATACATGCAAAATTAATGACGTTCCCATCAGCCTCAGCTGTACTTAGTGTTTACTGCTAATGAGCAAATTGTGTATGCTAGTCTGCAGTGCTTTAAGTGTCTTTATCTCTCTGCGGCATATGTGACACTGTGCGCCGTTACCTTGTTTTTGTTGTGTTTCTCCAGCAGAGTTCTGGCATAGTCTCTGGAGATCGAAGCTGAACTGACAGGGTGGTCCCACATATGGTAGATCTTCCGCTCCATAGGCTACACACCCACACACACACACACACACACACACAATAGAGTTTTACATTTTAGGCATGTAGCTCTTGTTGCCAGGAAAAAATATAATCCCTGAAGCAAGTGAACATCTGTCCCTTTTTATTTTGCCAACTGGAACGCAAAACCATTACTGAGGAGTTGACTGCTAATGTGGGGTTCCAGAGAATTCGTCATTTTCAGTGTTGGGAAATACGGTTATAAATAACAAACAGACAGGTGTGGTTGGACGGATGGGATATAGCCCTGGAAAATATTGGCAAACCTAAATCTTGTGACATTTTACACCTTGATATCATACATGTTGCTAATAATGTCTGAGCCAGTGTTGGTTCCTACAGTAAGTACAGTGTTCTTGGGGTCAGCATCCCCGAACGAGATCATAAATATAAACCTGAGTTCATAGCATAGACTGTATTAAAAATGTATTAAATTCCTCATCTTTTAGTGGTAACGTTTCGATCTCAACTGCTGCAGAGTCCTCTGTGTGTGTGTGTGTGCGCGCGTGCATGCGTGTGTGTCTTGTGCCTGCAAAAATCTCTCCTGCCTGCCAAACTCACCCAACTAAAGTCTGATGGGCAGGAAACAGAACACCGGCACTAAACACTTGACATTCCTCTGACCACGATGCGGATGAAACACACACTCACACACACAAACACTCACAGCTACAGAAGAAATATACTGTAACCACACAGGAACACGTGGAAGTTACACAAGAATAATACGCGCACGCGCGCGCACACACACACGCACACACACACACACACACACACACACACACACGCACACACGCACACACACACACACAAGCCAGTTACACAAGTGCTTTGTGATTGGCTTGGAGGGGGCTTGAGGGAGATGAGACCTAAAATAACTTCAAACCCTTAATTGGACCAGAATAGGAAGTTTGGGGAGAGAACCATTTGAAAAAAGATCAAAACTTCCCCCTCACTAAAAGATGGGATTATAATAGCCTCATGCATTGTTTTACCATCTGAGAAATTCACTCCGGACATGGTCTTCTACACTTCAGCTCTGTCCTCCAGGTTTGTGCACTCAACATGTCATCATTTGGATGGCAAACTCATCTAAACTACTTCTGGCCCTGCGTGAAAACCTCTTGTTTGGCCACACGCACTCAAGACACACAGAAGTACCTCAGGGAGTCTCTTAAGTATGCTGAACTTCAATCTCTCGTTGGCATCACTGTTGTCCAAATCTAATCACAAAGAGAAAGCAAAAGAGAGGAGACAGTGGTGCTAATTACTCTTCTGAAGACAAGTCTCACAGGGGAAATAAATAAGTCAATGTCATCTCTATACTCACATCTGAAATAATTGCTCAGAATCATTTGAAAGCAAACAGGATTACAGAGTTATCATTTTCTTTATCTGGAGACGCTCCGTGTAAAATAAATGCAAATTAAATCAACAACATCCCCGATAACTCCCTTCTTCCCATATGCTGATAAAGGATTAAAAAGCATTAGTGGGACATTTCACTTTTATAAAAAAAAAAACAGTCGTTTGTTTGTGTGTGTGTGTGTTTGTGTGTTTTTGGCAAACAAGGCTCTGCAAATGATCCCCCAAGCAAAGAGGATTCTGAGTCAGCACCACTTTCTTATTTTGGCTTTAAGAAATGTCCCAAAAGGTCTATTTGCTGTGCTGCAGTGAGATCTATCCATTCCATAAAGGAAACAGTGCCTCTGCCATCCACTGACCCAGCAACTTGCTTCAACAGCTCCTGGATGACTAACGGGTGCTTAAAAGCTGGGAGATGTAGTTCATCTAGGATTTCCGAAGCATTCAACCTTTTTTTAAGGGGCAAAAAACGCTTCGATTGACTTCTCGAAATGTGGGCGGGCTGATGATGAACTCCGAGCTCTTCCCAGACTATTCAACTTCTTTCTTAAAAGGTCTTTGCCAGTCCAGAACATTGCACAACACGCAGCAGCTGCAGCTCATTATCTTTTTGTCCTGGAAGTACCTGAACTCCTCTACTAGCAGAGGTTATTAGCCAAGCTCCCGGTGTCGCTCTTTCGGGATGGCAATGTCCATGACAGACATGCGTGTTCCAAAGAGGATGAATCCTACTGACTTTTGGGTGATAGTATAACTATTTGAGGTATGTAGTCAAGTATGCATGACTGATATTAAATTAACATTTCAAAAAATCTCCCGTGCCCCCTGCAGTACTCTAAAGTACCCCCATTAGAGAAACACTGCTTAAGTGCCACCAGCATGTTGAAAAATGTGTTTTTCCTTTAGTTTCCATGATTTATGAAAATCAGAGATATTGGCAGCACGAAGGAAGTCTGCAACCACGCTACTGTAAGAAAGACTGGTTGGGAAATTCTTGATGAAAATATGTTTGTAATGAGACAGAGAGTGCACCCCTGTCCAGTCAATTGTCCAGGATAAAAGCAAATAGATATCTACTTGTTTGATTTATCCCTGGTGAGAAGTGATACATGAACACTCTCCTCAAAAGTCCTGAAACATACTTTTCTCTCACTTTGAAGTTTCAAACCATTTGGACTCAGTCCTTTAAATAATCTTTTCATCTTTGCGACTCTTTGTTTGTTCTCTTCATGAGAAAGGACCGTGTTAATTACAGCAAGATCGAGTGACAAGGATATTTTTGTTCTGTTGATCTTAGTGCCAAGTCGCGATGTTTGGCCTTTGAACAATGTACTTTCCGTGGTATGAAATCCCCACGAGACATACAAAATAAACAACATCAATGTTTTGAGCAGCTAACTCTGACCTCTCTGTACATACAATGACACACATACATACAAAGTATACAAAGAAAAGACGTGATGTTGCCAATTTTATGTGTCAAATTAGTTGACGCTCACACATAATAACAGCCAGTGAAGTCAGCTGCCGACATGCCCTACCAGTGGTCACAGCTCTGTGGTGTGACCTGCTTTACAGGTGAAGTGGTCATGAGTGAATCGGTCTTAAGCAGCAACCATTATGCTTATCTGCCGTATTGTATGTTATGTACATTAAACATATTATTCAGGTTTTTATTTCAAAATGTGACTTTTCATGACAGTAGAGTCGCTGCCAGCGCCCGGCCCCTTACCTTTCAGCCAATCAAACATCAGCCTCTCTAGCCAGCTAGTTCTTGTTAGCAAGAACAAGAAAGCCAAAGTTTCTGAATCAACTAACTAGAGTTTACTTCTGTAAATAAAGTTCACAGCCACAGGAGGATAACCTCTCTTTTTATATAACTCAACAAGGCTACCAACATGCTACTAACTTGCTAGCTCGACGGTTGGTTTTAAAACAAATTTTAGAAATAAAAAATCACGTAAAAAAGCAGTGAAAATGAAAATAAGAATGATGGAATAAACTCAGAAAATAGTTAACTTAAAATGAATGTCAGGTCATGTAGGTTTCTGGGGTATTTCACGGTAGCTCATAACAGGTGTGCTACAGTATCGGCCACCTGTGCGACTGTGGTAATGCTAAAAATATCACTTGATGTTGAGAAGCTAACAAAATTGTCAAACTAAAATGGAAAGAGTCTCCGTCTGTCTGTCTGAACAGCAGTTCATCCATTTGACTTCACACTTGGCTTCACAATTGGCGGATGTATTGCTGTGGACCCAAAGATGTGCAGTGACGAGCGCAACAGTACAGTCATGAACAGATGAAGAAAGAGAGGCCTGAGATTTAACAATGTCGCAAACGCAAACATTTCACACCTCAGCGGTGTAACTTTTGGGAAGGAAAGCCCCAATAGTTAGCTGTTAGCAAATGATACATATACTCTAACATTACTAGGGGAGGCAACTGTGGCAACTAGGCAGGTGTATTGCTCATGACCGAAGGAAGAGCAGTGTCGAGGGTGAAATTGTTTGGATGAGCGGTTCAGTTTGCAAGGTTTAGATTGACTTTGATATGATCACTCCATCTTCAAAATGGACTGTTCCTGTAAAACTCAAAGGTAAAACAGATAGTATTGACTGCGCTAAATCAACTTCTTATTAACAGTTAACTCATGCACACCAAGACCACAAGAGTGTGGGCCCGTCTAACTAGGTCGTGGGTTTCACAGGAACAGCATCAAGCACATTCAGCCTGACTTCAACACAAGAGGAGGCATTTCTATCTTTCAGTTTTGCTACAAGTTTAGTCATAGCACTTCTTCTTTGTCTTCCTCCTTCATTCCCCATCCACAATGTCCGTTGATGGCAGCTCCAACACCTCTTGCTCCCTCTTCTTTAACTCCTCCGTCAACAACCGCTCTTCCACAGGAATGCCTCCGATCTCTTGCCTCCATCCTTGGTACATTGTTGCTGGTGTGATCGTTGCAGTCAGTTGCCTGCTTGGTATCCCTGCTAACATCACCGTGATAGTAAAACTCAGTCGGCATCTGCACGGCTCCTCCATCTCGCAGCGCCTCTTCTTCAACCTGGCAGTGTCGGACCTACTTTGCCTTCTCTGCTTGCCTGTTGGCATGATCATTTTCTTTAATGGTCAACGTCTGACACAAGGTGTCTGTCAACTTCTCTTTTACTTATTCTTGTTTTGCATCACCTCCGACATGAACATCCTGGTGCTGATAAGTATTCAGAGGTACTGCCAGGTATGTTACATTATCATAAAGGTTTTGTAATTTGTGTCGATTTAGTTTGAAGCAGTGAGAGCAAAAATGTCAAAGATCATGACCCTGTTCTTATAGCAATAGATACAAACCAGAGGAAGGATCATCAGACTTCAAGATGCCAGTGATAGGCTTTTTTTTTTACAGATCAGACATGGTTTAGATATGGTAAACAAGTAGGAAGCAAAAGATTCATCCTACATGCAGCGTTTGCGTTGGATCCTGCAGATTGTTAATTTGCAGATGATACACAACTTTTTCTTCCAGTTCCACTTCATCAAACTAAGAATGTGCATTTCATTAACCAGGTTCTTCATCCCAGAAAGTGGGCCAGGCTGGGCCGGGTATGGCAGCGTCTTTTACTGTTCACTGTGTGGATGCTCGGAGCCCTGGCAGCTCTTCCAGTTGTGTTTTCACTAGAAGAGAAAACCGAAGACGAGTGGACCGACAGTCATTCCTGCATAAATCAGAGGATCACACCAGTGCTTGAAGCATTCTATATCTTATTTATAGTTTTGGGCTATCTGATTTTGTTGTCCCTCTACCTGCTTCTTGTTAGAGGAGTCAAGCAAACTCAAATACCTGACAAGAAAAAGCCCAGAGTTACTAAACTTTTCATTCGAATAATTGCCGCCTCTCTGGTTGTTGGCTTTTTTCCTCTCATTCTTCGCGTGATGTATATGGCTGCGCATTTTACGGCATCACACAAACTGCTTTATGTTTGTAAGATGCTGACGTTTGTGGAATGTTTTTACTTTTTCAATCACTGTCTGAATCCGTTCCTGTATTTCTTTGCCTCTCTGCATTCCAGAAGAGGAAGCAACACAAGGATAAAGAGTCTTCTCATGCGTCTTGATGACAACTACTAATGTGGTCCATGCATTACAAATGGTTTCATGTTTTAAACTTTGTCATGCTAATGTGGTTTGATAGACATTGTATTCAGTATTTCTGAGACCATCATTGTTTTACTATTAGTATCTCCTTTTTGTATTTACTGTGCAATTCATCAATCATGGAAACTGCTGGCATGCCCTTCTTTTACTATTTCCCTTATGCTGCTTTTATGAAGTGTATGTCTTCTAGCATGTGAAATTGTTTTTATGTGAAACTGCTTCCATTTTGACCAAGTATAACGTCTGACTTTTTTGTGTTATTTTCCTGTTTGTTGATGCCTCCTTTATCTATTATAAATTAATTTGTAAGATTGTGTGTTTGGATTATTACAGCACGTCATAAAACATTTTAACAATAATTATTTGATTTATTTTAGTTTGTGTTACGGATTTAGATTTAGTTTAAGTTTTGTATTATACAAATTGAAATATTGAGCAGATGGTGGAGCTTTATGAAAGGTTAGAGTCACCAAACAATTCACCCTGAGAGGAACATGAATGTTTGTAGCAAATGTAATGGCAATCCAATAAGTTATTAGTAAAGTGTGTGTGTGTGTGTGTGTGTGTGTGTGTGTGTGTGTGTGTGTGTGTGTGTGTGTGTGTGTGTGTGTGTGTGTGTGTGTTTGTGTGTGTGTGTGTGTGTGTGTGTGTGTGTGTGTGTGTGTCTTTGTGTGTGTGTGTGTGTGTGTGTGTGTGTGTGTGTGTGTGTGTCTGTGTGTGTGTGTACCTGTCATGAGTCGAGACACAAAGGTCTCAGTGAGCTGCAGGAAGCCGTGGTCAATGTACTGTAAGAAGGTGTGATGAGGGAGGCATCGCACAGCAAACACTGCTAACAGAGTGTGATAGCCTGGAGAGACGGAGAGAACAATGGGGCAGAGGAAGAAATAGAAAATGAGACTTAAGCTTTTGATGTTCCTGAAAACAACAAAGGAAAAGAAAAAGTAAAACACAGTAGGAGTCTATGGCCATGCTAGCAGCTCTGTGAGGCTCGTTTTAGTCACAGCGCTGCTTTGAGCTTACTGCTAACATCAGCATACTACATGCTCACATTAAGAATGCTGAAAACGATGACTAGCTGGTATAATGTTTAGTACATTCACCCTCTATGGTTCAGCATGTTAGCATGCTAATATTTGCAAATTAGTACAAAAGATAGCAAAGATTCATGCACTGGACAAAGAACTGTGCCGCTATTCATGGTTAAAAACACCAAGCACCTGTGTCTTTTTTTTTCTTTCTTCAATTTTTATTCACAAAATCAACACAGACTTAATAAGCCCGCTGTTCAGCAACTTCACACCCAATTTACACACATTCACGCCTGCAGCCTCAGTGTTAAGTGTGTGCTGCCTTGCTTCGGGCCGTTTCTGTCTCATTGCCAGACGGTTTAAGATTCTAACACACAAACTTTCCTCTTAAGCTACTAAAATCGCGGGATTGTGTAATGGGGGCGTTGGTATGGCAGACACTGGAAAATGAATTCAAATTATTGAAAATGTATTCCTACTCTGCTTTACACATGTCTGCACTATGCTAATGCTTAACATATTTTTGGTTACATTAATGCTGAAGAGAGCAGGTCTGTTGTCCCTCAGTGCAAACACACATTGTCATTCTTGGTGAGACATAGACAGACTGGATTATATCAACTGAAAATGAATTTGTGAATGGTACCCGGTGGGAGGGGCAGGCAGAGACCCCTCGTGGCTTCCAGGATCCGAAACATGAAGTGAAACACGGACCACTCGGCTGGACTGCCCTGCTGTTTGCTGGAACACGCGCACAAAGAGAAAAATCAGACAGGAATGTTACATTACGAGAGAGCACACGTGAAAAGGAGTCATTGACAGCTTGCACATGTGGACACACGCACAGCAGGGAGTGATGAAGCACACATGCGTGGAGATGAACACACACACTCTGTCAGTTTATACTTTACATTATATTAGTAAGAAGCCAAAAGGAGACATACACTGACGAGGGAGGGCTACTCACAAGCATAAAACACGAGGGCCGAGCTTATACTTCAGCCAGACTGACTCCAGCAAGTGTCTGATGAGCTCCAGCTAAATACACACACAGAGACACACACGTGTTAGCGCTTTGGGAAGGAGATGCTCGATTAGATTCAAATGAAACATCTTGCCTGAAACACCTGAAAACTTTTTTTTTTTGGGCTGAGGCGATGATTTCTTGGTGGAAATGTGCACTTGTTCTCTTCCCTCTTTATTTTCTACTTCCCATTTTCATTTCCACTGAACAAGAGCAACGCAGTAGATCAGGATGTGAACACACGTTTCACAGTCGCCCACATCATTTCACCCCACATTTGTCAGCATAAGCGATCATCTGAATGCACTTGACTCATCTGAAATGCGCCTGCTGCGTGCTGGAACACGCACATAGCACACTCCTACTTTCCACGAATGACCACTCTCTCATCCCCTGTACAATAACAGGAAGACGATCTGCCTCATTCACATCCTGAGTAACAGTGGGAAACCCTCCACCAGCCGCTCCAAACGCTGCCTGCAACGTCCTCAGGTGACCCCGGTGTGGGAATTTCAATTAGCTTTAGTTGTGTAACAGTGAGGTGTCAAAGAGAAAAGTTCCTCTAGTTTTTTTTTTTTTTACTTGTCACACACAGATTTTACAGTTGATGTTTTTTAAAAAAAATATGCTTTAATAAGTTTATCACAATTGAAAAAACACAAAAAGTGATGTAATTAGCATATCTGCTATGCTAAATGTGTCATATTGGGATTTAGGGATTTATCTGTAAACCTAGATGAAGAAAGTAAAAAATCTAATTTTTCACTGGTCTATTAAAGGCCCTGTACTATAAAAAGTAAGATTTCCGTGTATTTTTTTAATTACAAAGCAGATCAAGGTGCTGTAAATACTGTGAAAGTATCGTAATGCTCAATCCTAAGAGAAATCCACACAGCCCGTATTCAGAATATGTGCCTGTAAACGTGTCGTCAGGACTTCTGTACAGTTTTGATGTCATAACAATGCTAATAGGTAGAAAGTGTCACTGCAATGCTGTTACAGTCATTCTTCAATTGAAATAACGGCGCAGCGTTGCCAAGAGTGCAGATTGGACGCCTGGGAAATACTGACCAATTAAGGAAGACTGGGTTTTTCTGGGGGGCACTTAAAGAGACAGGTGCTAAAACTGAGCATTTCAGACGGACAGTATAAAAAATATGACGTGTTTTCTGAACATTAAAGCAATGGAACATGTTCTAATAGAAACACAAAACACAAGTATCAACCTGAAAATGAGATGAACAGTGTGAACTGAATATTTGATGATTTAACAGTTATTCATTGGCAACTTTTCAAGCAAAATAAATTATTCAAGTTGAATTACTTTCTTTTTTAACCCTCCTGTGTTTGCTGCTGATGTAATTGAGTCCCCTAAAGATCAGTAAGGATTAAAAAAGCCTTTGTGCTTAAAAACAAGTCAAATAAAAGGCAAACAAGTGATTTAAAGTCACAGATTCATACACAGAATTCCCTGTGTTTCTTTCTATGAATCAGCGATTTGTCTTAATGAGCCTTGGTCGGAAAAAGGGAACTGGATTTACTCAATGTGGCTCCCTTGCTGGGAGGAAGTTTAACAACCTTGGGTATAGAATAACAATAATACATTTCTGCATAATTAAAAAATATTGCCTATTTCAGTTAATTCCATTTGTTTTTTTTTATGTATTTGTGCTTTTAGTAATTCATATTCAGCTATTAGCCGGTTGTTCTTTGCTCTGACATTGGCTATGTTATAAAAAATAAGGTATCTCAGTTGTCCGTAGCAACAGGGATAGGAAATAAATAACTATGACAATAATGTGCTGTGGAGCTGTAATCTATCATAGCAGAAGTTCCCTTGCTCTTAAAAGCTGTAATCTGTTTCACCCCCAACTTCTCCCCAGTGTCAACGCAGCCATTAGTCTCAATAAGCTCCGACAGGAGGGGGAGATGTTCTTTATTTGTGTAGGGGAAGCCAACCCTCTTTGAAACAGTACCACCCTGAGTTTTTAAAGCATGAGTCAGCTTGATGTGTAAGCACATAACCTGGCTGTTGAGTTACTCAACGATTCTTGAAGGTAAAACGTCCCTGAAGGATGTTGCTTATGGGTCCTTTCCTGAGTGTGTTTTAATAAGTCCGGCTCCCAGGATGAGAAACTTTTTCACTTTTACCCCTCTGAATAAATTCAATAATAACCACATTTGCCTGTTGCGGGGCGACGCCAAAGCGATTACAGTCGTGCCTTTTTCCATTACTTTCATTCGGATTTTGAAGGTGCAGGTTAAAAACTCATGAGCCTGTCGTACCGGGCTGAGCCATCGAATGATCCAGCTGAGAGCGGGGAGGATTTCTTCGGTCTTCTTTACTCTGTCATTTGCAATTCCATAAAATCTCAAAACGCGGTGTTCCCTGCTTTCCATTCAATTCCATCCCTACCCTTGGCCTGATTTAATACTTTTGTGTTGATATATGCTGTATGTCTGCTTTCCGTGGCTCCTTGTTGTGAAGGAATATGTCTCCCAGGAATACTAAAGACTGACTTTACAGAACCAAGTTCCTCTATAGGGTACTGATACAGAGAGCGGTTACGTCTATGAAGATCCCACCTGCTGCTCTTTGAGTGTGGGGGTGGCACAAAAAAATATATTATATACATGTGCTATATGCTAACATATATTTAAAGGTCTCATGTTGTAAAAAGTGAGATTTCCATATCTGTTTTTATTATAAGCAGGTGCTGTACACAGTGAAAGCATCAAAACGCTCAGTCCACAGAGAAATACACACAGCCCTTATTCAGAAGCTGTGCCTTTAAACGAGCCGTGAGGACTTCTGTATGGTTGTGATGTCACAACAATACTTTATATAGGTATCCATCCATCCATCCGTCCATCCATCCATCCATCCATCCACCTTCAACCGCTTGTTCCTATCAGGGTCGCGGGGGTCTGGAGCCAATCCCAGCTGACATTGGGTGTGAGGCGGGGTACACCCTGGACAGGACGCCAGTCTATCACAGGGCACATAGAGACAAACAAAGACAGACAACCATTCACACTCACATTCACACCTACATCAATTAACCTAACACATGCATGTCTTTGGACTGTGGGAGGAAGCCGGGGGAACCCGAAGAAAACCCACGCAGACACGGGGAGATCATGCAAACTCCACATAGAAGGCCCCCAGCCGGGATTCGAACCCTCTTGCTGTGAGGCGACAGTGCTAACCACCACACTGCATTTCAGGAAGAGTGTGAATACAGGTATATTTAAACAGACAGTATGAGAAGGTCAAAGAGAAACTCAAAATGCTCATAAGTATAAACCTTAAAATGAAGCTGATAGGGGATCTTTAAAACCTTCTGTATTGTTAAAGAATATACTTGGAGATCTGTCATCCCCATACAAAAGGTCACTGGTTGAGGATACATGCCTTAACCAGATAACTGTTTTCGTGGAGTTAAGCGGCCACCTGATGGCTTCCTTCCAGCAACCTCTCTAATGTGAAGAGCACACATCCATCTGTGAGCTCTGTCAGACCATTTAACTAAAGTGGAAAACTCACTGACTTTTCCGCTGAGCGATCCTCGCTTTGAGTGTCACTTAACCTTCCCGAAAAAGAGTAAAGGCAAACATTAAATAAACATAACTCAAAGAAAGATGTATCTTTTAAATTAAAAATGATTCACAGGAGTATACATGACTCCTGGACCTCCCTTTATCTCTGACCAACACACACAAACACATACAGTGTACTAACCAGTTTGGCGACGTAGTTGACAACAAGCGAGTCAATCTTCTTCTTCCCCAGTCGAGGCAGGTGTCTGTTGAGATGCTCTCGAAGCTTATCCACCGTCTGCATTGCAAAAAAACATTTTATTAATTTTCTGTCAGTGTGTGTAGCTAGAAGTAAAACTTTGTGTTGCTTGTTTTAAGAAAACTTTGCCGTGCACTCAGCGGGGTCAAATTAAGTTCAGTGCGACTTTTCCCTCGACCACAGTGTCCCAAAATTGATTTAAGGAGGAGAGGAGAGGAGAGGAGAGGGAGAAGAAAAGGAAGGAAAGGAAAGGAAAGGAGAGGAAATAGAGGAAGAGGTAAAAGAATGATTGAGGGAATAAAGAGAGAAAGACAGGAGCACTGGGTCATTCTAAGAATAGCTGAGAGACTGCTAGCATCTAGCCTGAACTCCATTAAACTGCAGCTATCTGCTCTTTAAAAACTATGCTGAGTACAGGAAAAAGTGGAGGATATGAAATTGTCCATCAAACGGCGTACAGTTAAAAAAAGAAGAAAAGAAAAGCGGGACAGAGACCTAAGATGCCCTTTTTAAAAAAATGTCGACTCATGTGAAGCGTAACAGGAGTTTTACCTAAAAGATGACGATGAAGTGAAACAGCTGTCACCCTTTCACTATAGATCTTTAGTGGTCTATATCTCAAACCATGTAAGAGGAAGATTCCACCTGCAGGCGCTTTTAAACTGTTGTATGTCAGCAATGTTGGATATTCAGTGCATCTAGGGAGGGATTATATGCCTTAATGCCTTTCTGCACCCACTTTTTTCACCATGCCTCTGTATAGAAACTAAAAGAAAGGACGTCAAAGTAGGCGCGGTATCTCAAAAGCATCAATCCAGGCTGGATGTTTCGTTATTTTCTATTCTGCTCCTGATCTTTGATCTTGAGCGGCAGGATGTTGACTGCTGACTTTTAAGAGAGTTAAAGGACTTTATGCTTTTTGAAATATCTGTGTGTTTCATCGTGAACGACTGGAGGACTGCTGGTCCTTTAACTGAATGATTAATCTGACTGACGGCATTTCCTAAGCGATGCTTTTCAAAAACATGCAAGTTAAAACTAAAAGCTTTTCGAAATCTTTGTTTAGTATTTTTTTTATGTTAAAGGGGCAAACTGCATCTACATTAAGTATTAAAGTCTGTTATTTCCATGCTCTAAGAGAGTTTTATCAATATTTGTGAACATGAGCAAAGTAAGTCTCAAACATGTGAAGTCTGGAGCTGCTCCATAGACAACAAATGGGAGACTGATTTTGTTTGATGTCTTTTTTGAATGAGCTTTGTTCTATTTTGGTGTTCCCAGTATACTCAGTCCCCATGTCCCCATATACTCAGAACATTCCCCAGGGTGCTCTCATTGTTATCTATGACATATTTCCCAATTCATTGTCTACGGAGCCGTTTCACACGTCATACTTAATCCCACATTTGAGTTTTAGCACCCTACATTTTGGATTTTGGAGTGGTTCATGTTTATAAATAATTTTTGAAAATGGGTGTAGTTGCCTTTGCTGCTTTTGAAATATCTACATGTTTTGTCATGAGTGACTGGATGACTGGTCCTTTAACTGAATGATTCATTCAGCTGACAAGTGATACTTTTCAAAAACATGCAAGTTTAAACTAAAAGCCTTTTTCAATGTTCTGAATGGCTTTTATTTAAACCAGTAGATTCTGATGCTACACTATGTGAATACAGAACTGTTCCACCTTGAAGGAGGGTGAAAACATTAATGCCATACCGTTTACATTGTTGTATATTTTGTTCATGTGTATAAATATAAAAAGGTACACGGGGGATATCAAGTGTTATTGCATTTAATATATGGGGATGACGTTTCTGAAAGTTTTGATACATCCAACTTGGTACCTAATAATACTAATATTCTGGGTTTGACGGTTGCACATATGGCAGCTGCTGGTGGAGGCTCTCCTTGTCCTCGTGCAAAACCTACAATTTACAAAATGGATAACGGGCAGGTGATAGTAGAACATGAACTGTTAAACTCTATTGTGATTAAAACGAAGACACTAAGTCATGATGAAATTGTCTTGCTGACAACAAACAATTTTGAGGGTTCTGTTTGATGTATGCTCGAACACCACGCTACGGTGCGTTGTGCACAAAGGCCAACAGAAGGATGTGAATGATATAAAGGCCTGTCCGAAGGTTCTAAATGAGTGCGGTAAAATTATTTCTCGGTCTGTCACATTATCTTGACCAACTGCCACCTGTTGGGTTTGGCAATATGGACGCCTCAGCGCTGCTTGGCCGCATGGAGCAGCTCAGCCAATAAGTCTCTGGACTGAGGAGGGCATTATATATGATTTGTTAAATGCATAAACTTTAATAAAGGACTTAAGAAAAAGAAGAAAAAAAAGATAGAAGGTAGTGAGAACTTGGGGACGCACCCACCGGTCAGGGGGTGCGAGGGCTCCTGGACGTAGCCGTAACATCGCCACGGTCCCAGCCACAGTCCCCACAGTGGAGCGTTGTTGTGAAAGAAGGTCGCAAAAAGTCGGGGCCCCTTAAAGCAGCTGTACCACTGAAAGCCCACAAGAAGGGATCTCACTTGAAACTGAATAATTGGAACTGGCACTGACAACAACCTGTTGTTGTAGACAAATTGATGGACCAATGTGACATTATGTGTGTTCAGGAGACGGTTTTTGCTGAACAAGACCTGGAAGGAATAAATTCTGTGCATAGAGACTTTCATGGGGCGGGCAAATCAACAACTGACCTGAGTACTAAAGTTTTGCGAGGGGGGGCGGGGGATTCCAGGGAGTGTTGCCACCATGTGGAATAAAAAATATGACCAGTTGGTCAATATCATAAGATTGGGAGTTGACTGGGCAATTGGGATTGAGCTGTGTTGTAATGACAAGAAGATATTCATCATGTCTATACGCCATATGAGTGCACAGAAAGTGAGGATGAGTGCCTCAGTAGATTGGCATTTATAAATGTTTTATTCAGGACAATCCTTTAACTTGCATCTAGATTGTTGGTGGTTTGAATGCTAATGTAACTGACTAACTCTGTATTTGGTAATAATGTAGTTCAGTTTTGATCAGACGGTGGATTGATTTTATCTAGCAAGGTACTATTGCCAAATGGTAGTCATACTTATATTAGCGAGGCCTGGCACTCTACTTCGTGGTTGGATCACTGCCTTTGTACAGTGGATGCCCATGACTCCATCGATACAATGAACATTTAATAATATCTGGCTACTACGGACCACATACCCTTTTTCATGGTGTTGCACACAGGCAATTTACCAGTGTTGTTGCCTGTGGATAATGGCATTGATGTAGTGAAAATAGACTGGTCACATTTGTCTAAGAAAGATCTTAATAAATATGTCAGTCATTTTGATGTCTTGCTGGGCAATATTAAGAACCCAAAAGGTGCCTTACTGTGTCAAGTATGAACTGTATGAATGTACAACACTGTAAGGAAATACAGTATGTTTCCATTATGAAGCTATTGTGGAGTCCCTCGGTATGTCGAGTAGGCATCTACATAAGCATAGGACAAAAGTGGGCAATGCTAAGCCATGTTAGAGGTAACATGTCAAGGAGCTCCATGCAGAGGCTCGAAATGCTTTTAAAAATGGGCTGAGGCAGGCAAAACAAGGCATGGCCCCTTGTTTGAAAAGAAAAAATGCACTACTGCTAGATTTAAATATGCACTTCGCTGTATCAAAAGAAAAGAAAACACAATGAGGGCAGACTCTCTGGAAAGGAAGCTGCAAAAAAAATATAATGTTAATGACTTCTGGAAAGAAAGAAAAACTATTAATAATTGCAAGACATCTCTTCCATCAAATATAGATGGTGTGAGTGGTCCTGATGAAATTTCACAGTTATGGCGGAAACATTATAGTAAACTGTGTAAAAAGTAATCTGTTTGTAGTGGATAATATGGAGTATGATGATGACTGTATTTTCACTTCTGCTGAAGTCCAATATTGAAATTGAGAGATAATAAGGCCTGTGGTCTGGGTAATATTACAGCTGAACATATTAAACTTGCCAGTAAGAAACTGTGCTCACTGGTGGCTTTGTGCTATACAGGTTTCTTGTGTGCATGGAGTGTTGCCTGATTCTATGCTCTCTGTTGTGCTGGTACCAGTTATCAAGGATAAAGTGGGGAAGTTTAAAGCTCAGATACCTATCGGCCAATAGCGTTGGCCAGTGTCATGTCCAAAGTGCTAGAGACAATTCTACTGACTAGACTTGAGAGGTATGTCCAGACTACTGACAACCAGTTTGGCTTTAAGCAAAAGCATGCCACTGATTTGTGTATTTTTTCACTAAAGGAAATTTTAGATAAATAGACAAAATTCCACCATGTTCATATGCGTCATTGACGCTTCTAAAGCATTCGATCGCATCAACCACTAGAAATTATTTTTTAAATGATCTAAAGTTAGGGTCCCTGTTTTTTTTTTTTTATCAGAATCTTGGTTTATTGGTACTCTCATCAGACAAAGAGAGTAAGACTGGGGAATGTAACATCTGCTCCCTTCAATGTGACCAATGGTGTCTGCGAGGGTGGAATTTTGTCTCCTTTCCTTTTTAATATGTATATGAATGATTTGACTCTGTTTTTAAATGCATGTGGTACAGGCTATAGTGTTGGTGACTCATTAATTAATCACCTTATGTATGCTGATGACGTGGTCATCTTTAGTCCATATAGTGCTGGTCTCCAGCAGCTGCTGAAAGTTTGCACACAGTATGGTGCTGATTTTGACATAAAGTTCAATGCTAAAAGAAGTACGATCATGATCGTCAGAACCAGAAAGGATGTATTGTGTATCTGTGAGGGTCTCACTCTTTAGAGTGTATTGTACAGCTTTGTATAATGCCCAGCTGTGGTGTCGGTATAAACAAGAAAGCATTAGAAAAACTCACAGTGGCTTATAATGACAGCATGAGGCTGCTGCTGAGAGCTCCAAGAAACTCCAGTGCAAGCCATATGTTTGTCAGTGTCGGGGTACCTACATGCCCTGCTGTTTTATGCAACTTGATGTATGGATTTATGTGTAGGGCAATTGCTGTTCTGGCTAACTCTTTACGTAGTTCTGTCAGATATTTCTCCTGTGGAGTTACTGGCGAATATGTCTGTATGTTAGATAATGAAAATGGTGGAAGGTTTTGTATTTTGTTTGTTTTTCTACTGTGCTTTAACTGTGCTGTTTTTTAATGTGATATGGATCCACTGGGTCTGAAATAATGGAACTATCTATCTAATAATAATATAATGATGATGTTTGAGCCTCACACAGCCAATTTTTCAACGCAAACTAGTTTTGAGTTGGTGTTACGTGAGCACTTGAGAATCTTTTTCTATCTCTACAGTACCATCCATCAATGCGACATAAACCCTGGCTCGAAGTCACTGTTGCACTTCTTTGCAATGATGTTGGATGGGGCTGAGGTCAGGGCTGTGTGCAGCAGGCCATTTAAACCCGCACCAAACTCAATATAAAGAAATCAATTTCTTCATCGACCTGACTTTAAGGTCACTGTCACTTCAAAAAGGAAAGAGTCTTACCTTAACAAATTTGGAAGCGTACATTTGCCAAGCATTATGAGTTTCCCTTCATAGGAGCCAAACATCCAACCCAAGCCATGAAAAAGCTACTTATATTTGCGTGTGTGTGTGTGTGTGTGTGGTTTCAGCTTCACTCCCTCTCACCAGGCCTATGAGCGCCCTCTGTTGATGGTCCTCCTCCTGGAAAAGTGGCACCAGCTTCTTATCTAGAAGAGACCAGGCAATAGTGGGAACTTGCACATAAAAGAGACATTTGAAGAACCATTTGATGCCACATCCACGCTAGACTGAATGCCACAGGTGGCTTCAGGTGTGTTAGTGCGGTAACATTATTAAACAGGCCCTCAGGAGGAATGGAAAACCCCAAACTCTGACTTGTTTATGGCTTTCATAAAAAATAAAAAATAAAAAGAGGACTGAAATTAAGACATTAATGGATTCTTTTTGGGATGAGTTTTTTCGCTTTAAAATACATCCCAAAGCTTGTGTGGATATGTGTGTTTGTCTGTGTGTGTCTGTGAGGGTGTTGATGCTGCAGTTTTTTAATGCTAGTCAGATAAAAGTGGACCACACTCCCGCTTGGTCACTTGAGATGAATTATTCCCCACTCTCATGCACAAATCATTTTTTTGATCACTTTTACACACATGCAAGAAGCTGGCCGTTCTGATATTACAGTGTAATATTTAACAAATATAAATAACGCTTGCAGGACAAAGCTAGCTGAGACGCTGCGTTGCTAAGACTCGCTGTATGCCTGTGCAGTTATCAGCTGTTTTTTCACTTGACACATTTTAGATAAAGCTGATGTTACTATTCTGAGCAAACAGGTACAGCTTTACTGCCTTCACACCTGTGGACACAGTAGCTCTTCACATATATTGACCATCTGACCTCTGCAATGCTGTCTCAACTCATGTACCTCATTTTTTTGCACCCTCAAAGCCATTGTTGTTAATTTTAATGGATAGAAGGCACGATGAATGGCAAATAAATGATCAGATTGACAAAACATTACCAAAATTGATATTGATTAATTTTCTAAGTAATTTATGAAAGAATATGCCAACTGTTTTTTGGGTTCCAGCTGCTAAAATATGAAGATTTGCTGTTTTTTCCTTATTTTATAATCTTGTCAATGAACTCTTTGGGTTTGCACCTTCGGTCATTAAAAACAAGTCTTTTTTGAAGATCACTTTGTGCTTTTGGACATTGACACACTGAATGTCTGTCTGTCTGTCAGTTAGTCCACCACTTTGGTCCTGAAACAGCTCAACAACTATCGGATGGATTGCTGTGACATTTAGTGCAGGTATCCATGAATCTGACATCACTAATGACATTTCTGATCCTCTGACTTTTCATTGAGCGCCACCAGGAAGTAGAGGTTTTCACTAATCCAGAGAAATACCACAATATCTACTGGATAGGTTGGCACTAAATGTGATACAAACATTCGTAGTTCCCTGACTTTGATGATCCTTTTGACATCTTTAGTGCCAACTGCACTAAAGCACAACACAATACAACTACACTAGAACACTATTGGGTGAATTAGCCTGAAATTTGGTACAGGCATTCATGTTCCCGTTAGGATGATTTGCAATAACTTTGCTAATCCCCAGACTTGTACGCACTTCATTTACTACGTTTGCGTCCTTAGACTTTCACTGTCTTTGCCCTCACTTTATATGTCATGAAAACAACATGATTATAAATATCTGTATTGATAAAAATGTGAGTACTAAACATTGTAGTTAAAGCAATATGCCCTGAGAAGCCTTGGTTTACCGGTATTTACTGGTATCGTGCGAACTAATTGCCGCATTAATGCTGAAATTGTGATGCGTTCACATCTATGCTTTTCTAGACTATTTTTAAATGGCTTTGAAAGTGGATCAGCCAATCACATCCCTTTTATAAAAGAGTTTTTGATCCGACGTAGCTGTCTGTAGAACCTTCTGGTGTACAAGAGTAGTAATTATTAACAACAGAATGAGAATAATCCAGAACTCTGACCTGGATTTGAAACAGTGAAGTCAGATATAGATATACTGAAGGGAATTGGTGAGACAGCTTCTTCCATGAGTGCTATCGTATTCGCTGTGTGGAAAGTGATCAAAATGAGGAGAGTGTGTGTTTTACAAGTGAATGAGTGAGGTAAGAGAGGGTCCTATGTTGTGGTTGACACAAGCATCTGCACTGAGAGAGAGGTGAAGGAGGTAATATAGTTGTAGCATTTTTCAACTCTTTAAATTTTCTTTCACTCTGTTTACTCCTTTACTTTCTTCCTCCCTACCATTTTTTTTTCACAACCTCCCTCCAAGATAAATTAGTGTGGTGGCTCTGTTTAGCTGAATTCTCCAGTGGGCATGAAGAATGCAACCTCAAAAGAACACACAAACACCCAAAGACACTGGCACACAGTTTTGAGCTCCATTAAAAGCAAGGTTTTGTTATTTATGGCATTCACACTCTCTGTTTTGTGTGTGTGTGTGTGTGTGTGTGTGTGTGTGTGTGTGTGTGTGTGTGTGTGTGTGTGTGTGTGTGTGTGTGTGTGTGTGTGTGTGTGTGTGTGTGTGTGTGTGTGTGTGTGTGTGTGTGTACCTGTGTGTGTTGCATCAATAGATTAATGTCTGTAAGTGTATGTATGTGTTTAGTCAGCTGGCTTATGTCGTCTTACCAAGACACCAGGTGTCCACCATTGATAGAACTCTACAAAACAAGAAGAAAAGCTTTGTGTGAAAACAATCCCTCAAGCTAGCATTATAATAAGACTCTTACTTTTCTTGCGCTATAAGCTGTGGCAGTATAATGCTTCACCGCTGAAGTCTGCAGCAAAAATATATAAAAACTAAAAAAGCACAAAAAGTTATTACTGTTAGCAGGTGCTAGAGTTTGGCCTGGAGGAATAGAAGCTAATTATGAACCAAAAGGCTTTTGGTTTGATCCCTAGTACAAACAGGACAGGTGCATACAGATACATGCCCATCATCAAATCAGTTGATCATGAACTTCTGGAGACCTCAAGTTATAATCTCATTTCAAAGGTATTTTAACTGAAAGTGGATATTTCATATTCAGAGAGTAACCTGGTGGCAGGCTAAAAAGGGATTCACACAGGTTCTTTATGAGAATGATGTCTCTCTTTTTTTTTTAAAGATTATTCTTTTGGCAGTTTTCCAAGCCTTTATAATATAGGACAGACAGGAAATGGGGTGAGAGAGAGGGGGAGACATGCAGCAAAGGGCCGCAGGTCGGAGTCAAACCCGCGGTCCCTGCCTCAAGGACCTTTGGCCTCTTTACAGGAGGCAACAGCTCTAACCACTCTGCCAACAACCGCCGGAGAATGAAGTCTCTATAAGCCCCCCTCCCAAACAAGTCCAGTCTGCTCTGATTGGTCAGTGATTATGCCGCCTCTCTACTGTCATTGCAGGCGGGGAATGACTGTTAACAGCCCTCTCTACCTAAATACAGGTATATATATATATATATATATATATATAAAGCTGTGACATCACAATTGTGCAGAAGTTCTGACGGCTCCGACGGATTTTTTCACAGTATTTATACAGCACCTCTTCTTTATAATAGTGTGTAAAAGCATAAATATCAGGCTGCCTACAGGGCATGAAAATTAGGAAATACATTTTATTTAGGTTCAAGACAGGACAACTCAAATAATCTGATAATCTTTTTAGGGATATCAGGGAGTTTTACTAAGTCTGGACTATTGATTCAAAAGTACTTGAAACTTGCTCTATATCTTTACTGTATAAGATTAGGTTTCAATCTCCAGCTGATTGATTATGCTTCAGAACTTAGTGAGTTGAGAGACAGCTTAATAATTGAAACACATTTTTGGGCGTGAAAACCAGCCCAGTTGAAGAGTAAGGCTGTCGATTTTGTGCATTTTTTGTTAAAACATGATAGCTAACCTTTAGCAGTTTTGTAACTACAGTTGGTTTTAAAGTGCACAAATCCTCACCAATTGAGAAAACAGTATAGCAAACAGAGAAACACTTAAACACAGTGCAGAGGTACAGAGGTGCAGTCATGCGTTCCTTCTCTCTGGTTTTAGGTCTGTGTGTGTACGTAGTAATGTACATTTCTTAACAAAGCTCCAGTGGGAGGCAGACCTACTTCTTAGTGTTCTCCTCCATGTGATTCATGTGGCTGGATGTTCTCCTCTCAGCCTTCTGAAACGAGCAAAAGCATCATGGGAGAGCTGAAAATATGCTCTCCTTGTTAAACAAAGACCCACAGGTATGCTGACATGCACAGAGAAAAACGCACACACATTCTCTGATCCTTCACAGCACCTAGCATGTTCAAACTATTACCATCTATCGATTTCACTTCCACGATGGGAATTTTGACTTGTGTTAATAAATATGCATGAGAGATTTTTTGTCGGAGCACACAAATACATACAATCACACTCACTAGTTGATCCCACTCGGCTTGTATGTGTGAGGTTATGTATCTGGGGTTGGGAACGGCATCCAGATATTTTGTCCTCTCTGTGTTCCACTGCAGCTCTGACCAGAAACCCTGGAGACTTCTGGCCTGCACGCACGCACACGCACAACAATGCCAGTGACACATCAAGGACATTGCTGCAAAGCAACTGATAATTGCAGCTGAATTGTGCACCAGTAAACACAATATATATATACAATCACACTGTTTTACAAATGTCTTTAATTCCGTCTGAATACATTTTATACAACAGACAAAAAAACACTGTCTCCATTTAATCACCAGCCTTAATGTCAAGCCAAGTTTTATTAACTTGTTCTGAAAATAGAGCAGGGAACTGAGCAGGAAGAAGACTAACCCTAAGCCTATATTATGATGATGAATACAACAGTCATACATATCGTTCTATAATAACTTCATATAATAAATGTGTTTAAAAATTGATGTTGTTACCTTGCCTTTGAACACAGGTTCAATATGCAGCTCAGCGGTGCACGACACACCTGGGACTTCCAACAGACTCGCTGGTACCTCCTAGAACATACAAAGATAGACTTAAGTGTGTAAGTGTGACGTTTGTGTGTGTGTGTGTGTGTGTGTGTGTGTGTGTGTGTGTGTGTGTGTGTGTGTGTGTGTGTGTGTGTGTGTGTGTGTGTGTGAATGCCTGTTACTAAAGGCACAAAGAAAGAAAAATAACTGCAATTGTTTCTCGCTTCCACATTCATGCCCGTATATATGGTTGCCTGTTTATTTTCTATTCCTTTATGCATGCTGAATCGGATATATAAGTGTGTGTGTGTGTGTGTGTATTTGTGTGTGTGTGTGTGTGTGTGTGTGTGTGTGGTACCTTCTTGTTGAGCACAGAGGAATAAGGCAGGACTTTATCCAGACTGAGAGCCTTCTCAGAGCTTATTCTGTATAAGGAGGCTGAGAGAGACCGAGAGACAGAGTAGAGTCAGACTTTTATTTTATATATCACAGCTATGCAGAACTTATAATAATTGCAAGGCAAACTGGAGCGATGTCCTTCCCAAAAGCGGGTTTTATGGGGGCCCACTGCATCATATCAGATTTAAAGTTATCATACTGTAAAAAGTGAGATGACTCTTTTTTTTATGGGGCTACATAAACACTGTGAAGATATCCAAAATGCTCAATTTACAGTCAGTAGTGATGCCACACCTATAATATATAAGTAGGAAGTTCTGCTACAGTGCCGTTACGGTCATTCCCCTGCTGCAATGGCTTTTTCAAGTTCAAGTTGACACAACTTTATTTATCCCAGAGGGCAGTTTAATTCAGCTGTTCACAGCCTAAATAAAAATGCACATACAGACAACAGACAGGACACAGGAGTATTTCAGAAAGAAAACTGGGCATGGAGTGTAAAGTTCAAAATTAGAGACAGGCACTAAAATGGAGCGTTTCAGACAGAAGGTGAATGCAGGTATATTCAGACAGCCAGTAGGAGAAAAATAAAGGGTTTTTATATCATATCATATTCTAGTCGAAATCCAAAATACTTATGAAGTATGAACTTCATAATGAGCATCATATGTCCCCTTTAAGATCATGCAGTGGGCTATGCATCTGCTGTTTTTCCTGTACCTCCCTATTCTGCTGGCATTGTGGTGTTCCTGCAGTGCTGTGTGTGTCATTTTTAGAATGAACTTAGCTTGACATAAATGTGTAGGTGCTGTAAGTAGCAGAATGAGGTTTTGAATTAGCACCGGCAGGATTTTTTTTATTTAGAGGGATACTGTGCTACAGTGCAGAGAACACATGTCTTTGTATTATTTATATGTCATTGTCTTGGAGTTGAACCAGACATCTTTGACAAACACAAAGAGTTATGTAAGTGTGTGCGTTTCTCTGTTTCGCCAGAGTGACAGTAACGGAGAAACTACAGTTTAGTGTGGTGGATTTGTTGCTGCGAAATGGCTCTCCTAATTTTAGCATGGGGGATAAGCCGCTGATACTGCTGATGATATTCACACTGTTGTCCAATTGTTGGCAGTGAAGATGATAATTTTTGTTAGTGGTTTTACAGAGTAAAATCTTCTTTACTGACTAAATCAGAAATCAGATCTGTGGCGTGCACTCTCCTGTACTGAAGTGATATTTATATGGTTGTGCTTTAGAAGTTTGTTTACAGTTGTGCATGGTCTCTTGTTTGTCAGTGGTAAACTAGTATTAATATGAACTAATAAATATGTATCTTAGAGAAACTAGTTACAGAAATAATATGTAATCATTATCACTGCAAGGTGCTCCATCATCTTATGTGATCATCTACTGTTCTATTCTCTTCAGACAGACATTGCGGGGCATTTGAATGTGTTGTTGTGTGTCTACAAAGACTAAACCATATTAATTTAAACTGTTTTGCAAGCAAGAAGTCTCTTAAGGTTCCTAATTCACACTCTCCAAACCTGCGTTGGACACCTGGCACAAGTCTGCGAGAGAAGAGATTTAAGAGCCAAACAGAGCTGATGAAAGACTTCAGTTTTGTGCATAGATGATATGTGAGTAACCACAGGCAGAAAGAGACATAAAAATGCAAGAGAGCAGCAAGACTCTAAAAGGAAGAAGTGAAATTCCCCATGCTTCATCTGCCACTGACCTAGAATGAACTCCTGGATCTGATCAAAGGACTCGAAGGCGTTTACGTTGTCACACAGCCATTCAATAATCTAGAGGAGAGATAGAAACACACAGGAGACAGGTGTCAATGTTGTGGGAGTACACGACAGCCATACAACATCGGTATCTTTCAATATCCTTAGCTTATCTTCTATCCTTTTGAAGGAATAGTTTGACATTTTGGGAAATAGAGTGTTAGATAAGAAGGTGCCACTGAAGCTACAGCAAGATTAGTTTAGCTTAGCATAAAGACTGGAAACTGAGGGAAAATGACAAGTCTGGCTACGTCCAAAGTGGAACATAAAGATTCACCTCACTCAGACATCATTTCTTGTTTGTTTAATCACCATAGAGACTCAAGCGTGAAAACATCAAGTAGAGTTTTTTACGAGGGACTTGAGTGCTCAAGTATTTCTGAGCTAAGCACAGTAACTTCTTGCAGTCTCTGCTGGTGGACTGGCAACCTTTATGTTAACAACAAGACTGTTCGAATTAAACAAAAAAGATCTAACTTGACATTTAGTGAACTTTATAAGGTGCTAGTAGGTTGATTAAATGATTGTGTGGACAGAGCCGTGCTAGCTGCTTCCAGGCTAAGCATCTCCTAGCTTCATATTGAGCAACACAAACATGACAGTTGTAATGATCTTCTCATCTAAATATTAGCAAGAAAGGGAACAAGTGTTACTAAGTATTTCAAAATAAAGCCCCTCTTTGCTTTATTTGTTCAGTGTTTAAAATGTTTTACTTTTTAGCCATGCTAGCGACGTGGCTCTGAGGAGAGCAAAGTTGGTTGGATGGTAGCCTACCAGTTTGGTATAGAGTGTTGTAGGGATGACACAGTTTTGTAGGTCAATACAGAAGTTAGCATTTACCAAATTTCATCGACAATAAGCCAATTAGATTTTTCCATTGGGTTTTGGAAGATTGCAGAAATTTCGTGCATTACCATGCGGCAGCAAAGTGCGGTAAGCTGCATTGCAATGTCTATGAAATGAAATGAATGCTGTCAACTGCGGCGAAGAGGGGATAGTTTAACTTTTAGTGGCGAAGTGCAACGTAGATTAGATAAATTATTGGCATGACACTCGGTACTATGCCTTTGGGGATTCCCTGACGCTCAGTCAATGCTAACATGCTAACACATTAACTAAGATGGTGAATATGGTAAAAATGGTAAAGATAACATGCTTAACATCAACTTTTTAATATTGTCTTTGTGAGCTGTTAGCCTAGAAAAAAGAACTTCTAGTTTAGCTACGAATTTTAGGATGATGGGTAAAGCCGTGTTTACGTTACAGTAACTACAAAATCATTTCCTCAAAGATAGACCCTGTAAATCTCACAACCACAGTGCACCAGAGTGAAAACTAATTCTCTGTTGCCCATTGCTCTGCTCTTTGAACAAATATCTGTTTTCCAAAGTCAGTATGTGTCTAGAAATATAAATACTGTACAACAATTGTGTGAAGAGGAAGAGTTCATAATTTGCATTGCATTTACATAAAAGTACAAACAAACAACTGTTTAACACCTTTATTAAGGCCACTACATTTTGAGCTGCTGGCCTTATTAAGAGTCCACTAAGAATACAAAAGTTAAATGTGGAGTCCAACTTCTCAGTGCTAGCTTCACTAATGAAGCTGGTGACTCATTTAACCTCTAAAGAAAGAATTTATTACAATCTATCAGAGCAGCTGGGACAACTTAATTTAGGTATACTACTAATAGAGTCTGAGTCACAGTCTGCTGTCCCCATTCAAATATCTTCCCTTTCTTTTTGTCTTTGTTTGACTCTGTTTGATCTCTGTCCACTCGTCTGCTCTACTCCCATTCTCTCTGTTTTATTACAGCAGCCTGTCTTATCTTTCATTCTTCTTCCCTCAGCTCACCTCCAACTCAAGGTTGACACCTACTGAATTCACACAGAAGTGCAGATATCGTGCCATCTCTGCCATACTCTTACAATTATCTATTTATTTTTATTTTAATCTTGTGTTCTACAACTACATAATAACATTGTGGTGTATAAACATTTCGAAAATGTGCTTAAATGTCAATACTTTTGTCCTCCTTTCCCGACTTCATTTGTACCTTCAGCTCCAGGTTTGGGTCGTTTCCCTTGTAAATCAGCAGGCAGTGGAGGGCAGCCAGGCGCTGAGGGTCAGTCTTACTGCTGGGACACCTTGAATGGAGGTGACATGCCGCAAAGTTACTTTTATACAACATGAGCGTATGCAAACACAGAAGCACAAAGGTGGAGGCACAGGCAGACAGCCAACAGGCAGGTACCGCAGTGTGATGCATGTGTTGTTTAAAAGTTGAATGAATAAATTAAGGAATAGAACAAAATATTGTCCAAGAAAAAAATCAAGCAAGGGGCAACTGATGCCTCTTTTTTGAGCAGGGTGGTTGAATCCAAACTGCTGGACACAATTCAAGCTTTAGTCCAGAAAGACTCTGCAGGTGTATTCGCACTAAAATCATTTTTCACAAAATAACTTCCCACCTGTCTGCTTCCTGCATACGTGTACTCTCCTCTGCTCTCAAGTGTCCCCTCGATGTTTATAAATAATAACCCCAAGATACATAAATCCTTCATTTCCAAAAAAAAGTAATGATTCATGCTCACCTAGAAGGACTGTCTGATCTCAGTATCTGCAGCAGAAAGGCAGGGCTGAGCTCAGCAGTGTGGATCGTCCCGCTGGCCAGGTCCAACAGACTACCATTGGGATTTTCCTCTGTATGCAGCACTGTGATGTTAGCTGACTGACACTGCAGGCCCAAGTTCACGTCAATACCTTAAGGAGGACATATTGTGCTCATTTTCAGGTTTATACTTGTATATTGGTGTCTCTAGTACATTTTTATAAGCTTTAATGTTCAAAAACACGTTATTTTTGTTATATTTTGTCTGTATATAGCTGTATTCACCCTCTGTCTGAAACGCTCGGTTTTAGCGCCTGTCTCTTTAACCCCCCCCTCCCGAAAATAGGGTCTTCTGTATCTGTGCTCTTGCCATTGCAGCAGGGGAATGACTGTAGCAGCCCTATGTACCTACATATAGTACAGTTGGGACATCACAACCGTACAGAATTCCTGATGGCTCGTTTAAAGGCACAGTTTCTGACTGCAAGCTGTGTACATTTCTCTATGGACTGAGCTTGTAATACTTTCATAGTATTTATATAACCACATCGTAAATCTGCTTTATAATTAAAACAAAAGACAAGCAAATCTCACTTTAACCATATGGGACCTTTAAAGATGTTGAGATAGATATATAGAGAGAGAATAAGTGTTTGTACAGGTTATTTATTTAAAAATCTCATCCCACCTGTGAGAAAGAGCGAGTGACAGAGCATCTCCTGCTGCCTGGTGTTGATACAATGGAGGAATTGGTCCTGCAGATACACTAGGATTTGGTAACCTTTATACAAAAAATAAAAAACAGCATCACTACTATGTTATATTGGTATGCTGTATGCACACCAGACATTTATTAGACTGCATGAGGACACATGCACTCATTTGTATTTGTGTGCCTGTGCTGCTGTTTTGAATGCAAAAGTAAGGAATGCATATTTGGAGGTCCACCTTACAAACTCATATCCTTGAGTTGAATTTACAAGGCTTCTGAGGTGTGTGTATGACTATTTGACATTTCTGTGTGTGCAATGACCTATGGGGATGAAGAGCGGATGGAGGTGCGCTGCTTTCTGTGGTGACTGGTCGCTGCCCAGAGATACTCTGAACGTCTTGCTGCAGTCTGCAGGTAATGAAAATGAAAAAAGTCACCTTGTACTGAAGATAAAAACAGTACTATAGGAAGAAGATACATCGATAGAAAGAAGGTATTAGAGGTCTTTTCATAGACAGCATTGGATAGCATACACACCTTTATGGACTAAAACCACAGTGTAGATCAGTTCCTGTTTGTCTTGAACATTTTGGCTGTAGCACACACACATGCTTCCTAAAACCAAACCACAGGGGCAGAGAGGTGATGGATCACACAGGAGGTGACATCAATAATAGATTTTGTTCTGCCATGACAATATTTATGGAAATCAGTCAGAAATTAAATCAGTCGTGATGTGTTTTGATGGAAAATCAACTCACATATTAATGACTCACAATACATTTTTAAAGTTCTATCAAGAGGACAGGAAAAGGCAGGAATGATTGATACAATTAGTTTTAATCAACAATTTTATGAAGGGATTTAATAATAATAAACAAAAGGATGGTTTGACTTCTAATTGGATTATATTATTATGTAATAATTTAACGGATTCTAAAACACCAATCATTCATTTTGTAAAATGAGTCTTTTGTATTTGTTGTATCATCAGTGAGATTGTGAATTATGTGTCGCAGATTATAACATAGCTTCTTGGTTGTGACAGGGACTTACTTTCTTGTTTTCACAAAAAAAGATGCAAAACACACACAAGTGTATAGAATTAGTCATGTAACGTCAGTTTATTTACATACATGTCTGAAAGGATTTGTGTGTGTGTGTATGCGTTACCTATTCTGTTTGTGAACACTTCCATCCAAATGAGCTTATTCTCTGGTCTCTCCGTGTGATAATGATCAAATCCCAGATGTACAAACCTGTTAGAGACACCGCACAGCATACTAAAAACTTGCAGAGCAATGTGCAGTGATTTGTTTTAGTGTCTTCGATTGCAGGTACATGTCAATACCATTTAAAAGAGACAAGATATGTCTATGTTTCTACTGTACTTGTAGTTGTTTTCTTACTTGACTGTGCGTAAAAGATTAGCAGGCACCTCTAATGGTAGTTCCAACTGTGGGACAGTAATATAAAGCAAGTGATCATGGAAATATAATTATATGATTAAAACATGTGCAAAAGATTGGTAACTTATTCCATTATAATAGATGACTTACCACAGTTTCGCAGTTATGGTTGGTGTGAAACTGAACACATCGCATCAGGCACTGTGAGAGACACGTGATACAGATTTTGTGTTATTGAGTCTACCTATTTTGCGCTACCTAGAGTGCTGCAGGAATGAGTCCAAACACCTGGAAATGCATTTTTGTACTTCCTCTTCCCTCGTTCTGAAGTCTTTGGGTTTGTTGAATGGGTTTTTGGTTAGATGTCAGAAATAGGGTCAGGGTTAAACACAAGCCTAAGAGATTTTAACATTTTGTTGGACGACAGAAAATACATCAGTAAATACCCAACTTGTGAATTCTGAAGCTTGTGTCTTAACAAAGGCGATTGCTAACATCTGGCTAAATGAGACTACAAACGTCAACACGCCGAACACATGTAATAAACTCGAAGCTTGTGGTGGTGATGTTGAAGTCATGCGGCCGTGGTGTAGTTTGCTTATACTTCAGCCTTAACATTTTGCTTCTGGCTATTGCATTTACACTTCAAAAATCATATAGGTGGTGTTCATTTGTATAGATAATGTTGCTGAACAAAACATGCAAGTATCATAAACTTTTGTTCGCCACAGAGCTTATGTCCTGCAATAATCTAGACTTTTTGTCGAGGGTACCGGGGCGATGCTAACTTCCAGGTTGGCCTTCAAAAATACCTCATCCCTGCAGCAATCTATAGCCCTCGTTTTATGGATAAAATCAATGCAGTGTCCTCACAAGTACAGATGTACTTGCCTGTGTGTGTGTTACATTATGAGTGAGATAGTAGAGTCTTTGTGTGTGTCTGTCCCACTGGACCCAGCATAAGTCTTCTACTATTCTCTCTGCTGTCTTGGACAAACGCTCTGGATTCGCCATCACCTGGTCCACACAAACACATTGATATTCAGTTTTGTAGACACGTTGAATTCTTAATGCAATAGCTCCCCAGGAGGGTATGAGACACAGTATAGCTTATGGCTTGAGAATGAGCTCGAAGCCATATTTCCTTTTGCACTAGGTTAGGTAAATACCTTCAGATATGAGCACTCTTGGAAGGAATGTATGCCTCTAAAAACTGCACAACCCAAAAGCCAGAAAAATCATCCATGCAGTCCTACTTACCACTCTATAACCCTCCTGTCTTGTCAGCATAACATGGTAGAGATCCACATCTGAAACACACAGAAGGATATGCATAAATACAACAATATTCAATGGTTTGTGTCTCCAGAGAATCCTTTTTTATCCTATCCAAATGTTAAAAGCCAGATTATGTCTCTAAATTTGATGATCTGTTTTGTTACTGTTTAAATAAATAAAGCCCACGCAGACGGACGAGCATAAGGGCACGCAGACTCACATCCGTCCTCAGTCAGCAACAGCAGGTGGCTCTCCAGCACTGATCTCCTGTCAGCTTCAGAGTCGAGGAACTATAGGCAGAACCACAGAAAGTACGAGTCAGCATCTGGCGGTTCACAACCGTTACCAGAAATCTATTCGCTGATTTTCATATTTTCCTGCAGGCCTTAAACATTCTTGGCATGTCTATGAATTTGTGGTTTGGCAACAGGACGAGCAGCCAACAGTAAGGATTAAGAGGGCTACAGCAACAGAGGCTTAATAACATACCTAAATAATATTCCTCTGTTGATGAAAAAGATATAAAAGAGGAAGATAAAATATGTAAAGGGAGTAGGAGAAAATGGGAACTACAGGCCAGAGGGCATTCAGCAAGCTTGAAAAATGAAAAAGCTTACGGCACTCATACACTATAAGCGCAGATCCATAACTGCAAGATCAGCTCGTGGCTGCAGTAAAACCAACACATGCATACAAACTCTACCTGCACTTTGACCCTGCAGTCTACTGCCTTGAGGACTTTAGTGTTGTTGATGGGATGAATCTCAATCAGGAGAGTTAGACACTTGGATACTACAAAGACAGACACAATGTGAGAAGAAATGAATTGTAACCAGAAGTGTTACAAATGCAATATGAGTAGTTGGTGTGGTAAATGACATAGAGAGAAAGAGATCTTGGTTGTTACTCGGTTTGAGGCGCTCCTCTCCTCTAGTGTTTTGTGCCAAGCTGACAGCTGAGAGGGAAAAAAAGCACAGGCAAGGTGTCATTTCACCTCATTTACATATATTTTCCAGAGACTAAACTGAATCAGTTTTTGTTAAATGTCCCACATATGCTTATTTTCAGGTTCATTCTTTTCTTCTCGAGCTTGTTTACATGCTTTAATGTTCAAAAAACACATATTTTTTTCTCATACTGTCACCCTGTGTCTGAAACGCTCCATTTGAGCGCCTGTCTCTTTAAGCTCCCCCTCCAATAAAAGCCCAGTCCATTCTGTTTGGACAGCATTTCCAGTTCTTCCCCATCTGCACTTTTGGCATCTCTGCACCATCATTGCAGCCGGGTAAGGACCGTGACAGCTCTTTAGCGGCACATTCTACCTATATACAGTATATTTACAGTATATATATATATATATATATATATATATATATACAGTGCCTATAGAAAGTCATCGTACCATTTTAGAAATAGTCACTTTTTTTGTTTTACAGCCTGAAATGATAATACATGAATATATTTTTCCAGCATGATTTGCACATTTTGCCTTATCACATTCAAGTGATTTTTTTTTCAAAATGTATGAATATTAATAAAAAATGAAAAACTAGAATAGCAGTGTTGTGACATCACAACCGCATTTGAGTCCTGACAGCCCGTTTACAAGTAAATTTTCTGAATACAGGCTGTGTGTATTTCTCTGTGGATTGAGCATTTTGATACTTTCACAATATTTATATTGTACCTCCACGTGCTTAGATCAAGCTAAAGCTTCTCACTAAATTGCCCGATTTAGGGTCAAGACAGTATTATTAATAATGTCTGTTGCTGGTAAATCCTTATCTGTACATTACAGAGGCTCACCTAGCATTGTCTCCTCCTTGTTCAGGGAACAGCTGCTGACACACACCTGCTTGTCAAATGTGTACAAGAGCTGTTGGAGAGAATACACAGTCGCATGGGAACTGGTGTTCACAAACACACATGCACAAAAGCAAAATGTGCAACAACAGAGGGAAGGAGACATAGGGCAAAACACAGTACCTTGTTCTGTTTGGTGTTGGGGTCATATTTACCAATCCTGGTGGTCCCTGTTGCTCCCTATCAGAATAGAACAGAAAATAATCATCTGGTTAGTTAATTAAAATCAATTAAACTACAGAGATGGATAATCCTAATCTGTCCCGATCCAGTAAACCTACTTTCCCACTGGTGTCTTCCACCACTTTGGTATGTGTGGAACGTTATGCTTGACCTCTTCATTACCTTGCCTGACCTTGCTGATTATCCTGACTAGACCTGCTTCACTTCAAACCAGCAATTCACCAGTTTTTGAGGGGGTTCAGAAGATTTGATTTAAAAGGAACACGTCTACTCTGAAACCTAAAGGCACAGCCAGGCATGCATAAAGCTGTGAATATTGCACAAAAAAAGATTATTTCCTCTTTGCAGGCTGCACATCCTCTTTAACCCACTAAACCAACAGACTCTTTGGCAGGTCCGTCATTAAAAATGTATGTTGTGCAGAGAGAAGCACGGTTCAGCAAACATAACTTTATTTAAGATTCAAGCAAGGATCCCAAGGTTTTTAAAAAAATATGTCAAGCAGAATTTCACAGAAATCTGCATAAAAGAATATATTTGTTTTCATTAGTCCATTTAATGATAAATAGTGGAGACATGACAAATGGCATCTGGGATTCAAAGAATTCACTCACTATGACTTCAATAACAGACTGGGACAAGCAGATACAGAATATTCAGCAAACAGTTTTCATAATATTATATCCAACTTACACTTAGCTACTCACCCCCTCACCCAAACACAAGGCATATATGTTTTTAAATCCATTGCTTTCTACTAGAACATGTTCACATGCATTAATGCTAAAATAAAACCAACAAACATTATTTTTCTCAACATCTATTTTTCTATCTGTCGTAAAAACCTGTATTCACCGTCTGTCTGAAACCATCTTTAATCCCAGTTTGCTCTGATTGGTTAGCATTTCGGTGTCTCCCGTACCTGCACTCTTGGCTTCTCTCCAGCATAGCAGCCGGGGAATTACTCTAAAAGCACTGTAGCTGCAATTTCTAGCTATATAAAATACAGTTGTGACATCACAACCACATAGAAGTCCTGGCGGCTCTTTTAAAGTCACCGTTTCTTAATAAGGGCTGTGTGCATTTCTCTGTGGATTGAGCGTTTTGATACTTTCATAGTATTTATATAGCACCTTCACCTTCTTTATAAGAAAAAAATAAAATATGGGGCCTTTAAGTGCAACAAAAAAGACAAGACAATGCACACGACATGGCAATGAGAGAAAAGGGAACTTTGTAAAGCAACTAAACTGGAGAGCGCATTGGATTAATAAGGACTGGAATAATTACACCCCCTTTGAGTACATTCAGTGAAGGAAACACTTGTTATGCAGTGTTGTCACTATGGACTTACCTTCCAGGAGTAAAGGACACCCCCATCTTTCTCAATGTTTAGGATACGAGTGTCCACTGCCCCGGAGTATTCTGCAAACACGGCATCATTATTATGAACCCATCTTATCATGTCTAAACAACAGTTTGATCAGCCAAATAAGTTATTGTATCTCTAACACTACTCATGCTGACCATAGTAAGTGTAATGCAAAATGAGAATAGAGTGTGTTTCCACTGTATAATAACTTATTGTTACACACATAAAGTACCCAGATGTGTAGGTGAACTATTAAGTAGGAAATGTGCTGCTTAATGTTATATGAGACATAATGCTGATGCATTACCTGCATAATCACCACGTTACGCATCACTTTCAACTCTTTGTTTGCATAATGTTTGCAGACTCAGTAGAAAGTTTCCAGTAAAAGTGTCATACACACAGGGTGTATTGTCTCTTGTGATGTTACAGTAAACTTTTTTTTATTGCTAACAGCATATTTAGAAAATATTGCTGTAATATTTGAATCCAGCTTAAATAATAAGAGTATTTATTTCCAGTCTTACTAACAAACAGCTGGTACTGAGGTTGTACACACCGGAAATATAATAATCTGCATTTAATTTAGTAAAACTATAAGATGTGAGGATATAATTCAATAAATTGTATTTTCTATAACCTTTTTTTTTTACTGTGGTTTATGTTTTGATTTAAAATAAATATTTACTTAGTTGCATTCCTTATAAGATATTTAGAGAGACCCTGTGAGGAGTAAATATACGTATTAACCTTTAACTACTGGGAATTCAGAGTTTGTCTAGTTTTGAAGTTGTAGGACAGTCCGAGCTAAATTTTCTCTGAGAAACTGACTTTGAGTGGGATGCAATTTCATAGTAATTACACAAATGCATAATGCAGTTACATTCACTCTGTACCATGTAATAGCAGAAACAGACTTAACTTTTTCTTAACATTTTTACCTAGCACTGTTAGCTACAAAAGCTATTCAATAAGAAACAGTTGACACTCGAAAAGCCGCTGGCCGTCCGTCGACACCTGAACGCCTCACCTTTCACCCTGCAGACCGACGCCTCCTTCCTGAGGATGTCGGACACCACGTCTCTTCGCAGGTCAAACGTTGGCTTTAATTTCAGCATGTTGTTACACCTCTATCTGCTCTTCGTTTCAGCTCAAAGTCTCTGCTTCTTAAAATGCTCTGGAGTGAGTTTGTTTCCTTGCGAAGAAGAAGACGAAGAGGCGGCACCTGCGTCTGGTCAGGCTTGGCATCATGTGACCGAAACTAACGCTACATGTTAACTTTTGGAAAACTGAGAGCAGTAGAGAAGTACATTCACATGCTCTGTTTAACTCCTTCCTCCTGTCTTCAAATACGTTTCTTTATTGACATGCGGAAATGTCACATCGTCCCGTACTTTTGGCTCCTCCCATCTCTGGGAGCAGGCAGTCGGGAGACTCGCTGCCATAGGCCGAGGATAGCATCGGTCGAGCGGGTTGGAATGTCTCACTGTCCCGCTGAATGAGTGCGCCATCCAGGCTCAGCACTTAGTGAGTGCGTCCCAGTGGCGGATAACTCTCAGCTTGACACGGCCTTAGCTTTTACAATAGAAGCATGTGGCTTAAAGTGTGTGGTGCGTTTTGTGGTTTAGGTTACAATTTTGACATGCATTGCGAAAAATGGTCATTTTTATCTGTATTGCCAGATCTATATAGTTCTTCACACGCGATGTTCAGTGTTGAACGCTCCCTAATATGCAGAGGAGATTGTAGAGTCTGTTGGGGCCCTGGGCAAGAATTCATAGGGGCACCTCATACAGGTGTTTGTCACCATTATTTTATAAATAATCTGACACCAACAAAACCCATAAAAAATGTACAAACTTTAATCCAAACATTAAAAATGTGTATTTCCAACATAACAAAACCTAAAAAAATTATCCAACTTGAAATGTGAGTGGGTGGAGTCAGACGGGCCCCCTTAGGGAGGTCAGGTCTCCTATACACAAGGTTTGTCAGGCCTCGGGGGCCCCACTGACCTAGGGCCCCAAGCAGTTGCCTGCCTTGCACTGATAACATGCCAAAATATCAGGGGATAAAGTGTGCATTGAATGTCCAGGTAATGTTGGTGACTTTGGTGTGAGATTTCTTAATCAAGTTTGTTTGTCCCTGTGTATTGACCTAATTAATATGTTATAAAACACACACTCTGTACTGTTTGAATTTCAACCAATTTATTTGAAATAAAGGTCAGACTAAAACAATAGACATGATGTTTTGTGGCTACCAATTGTGATGCTGTTGAATTTTATATCAGTTTTCTTCCAGACAGGTGATTAAAGACTGTGCATGTCATTCCACTTGTTTCCCTCCAAAAAGCAATACTGAAGGTCCCTCCTCCAAACTCATTTTGATTCTAATAATACTGCATGTGTCTGTTTGCTTTATGGTTTAGACACGCTTTGCATCCCTTGAGCTCCAACGATAACGTTATAGAATATCACTAGTGTACATATATACAGCATATTAAACTCTAAATGATTTCTCATGTATAAATAAAGGCTTAATAAATTACTACATAGCCGAAGTAGCGACTACATGTTAAAAGTTATTGATAAAGGCTTTGCTAGCAGTTAATATTTGAAGGCCTTTTAAATGTGGTGAGTTTCATTTAATATGTCTGGGTAAAACTTCCTGATGCCTTAAGCCCCTATATCGGTACATCTACACTGTAGATTCTACAGTGTTCTTATTTTGACCTTTTTTGAATGATTTTACCTCTTTGTAAAATGAGGTTGATGGACACCTCCCTCACATCTGGTTAGTTTTGTTGCACCTGTTAAGGTTGGACAACTTGTACTGTTGCCATATGTATTGGTTCATGGACTTTGGTGATCTGAGCAATTCCCATAATAAATGAAAACCCTGGTGTTGTTGTTGTGCAGTGCTTTTTTATCAGGTATGGCGAGACATTTAATCAAAATACAAAAGTTTCCTCTGGCGCTGCTTAAATATCGACACCCTGGCTGAAACACTATGTATGCACACACAGACACCCAAATGAGTCTTTTAGTGTAATTTCTGATATTATACCAGCATTTGATGACCAGCACTGCCCCCTTCTGCTGAGTTTAAGTACTGCCCATAAGAGTCTCACTTCTGAGAGGAAACTGAAAGAGTACTTAACTTTATCACAGGGCTGTTTCCCAGTAAACATTGTTACATCATGTTGTAGGAAATGTCGTAGTCAAAGGTGCCGTAGCAGCTCCCTTAGAGTGTTAACTCTGTTTATTATCTAAGCCTATACCTATCTTCTCTTATATGTTCTTAATTTTCCTACAAAGTCAGAGCTTGTGGTACACAATTTGAAAGTTGTTGTTATAAATATTGTTTCAAAATAAATGTAATAATTCTGGTACGGTCCATATATTGTAAGGGTTATGATTCTATATTTTGTACTTGTTTTATATAGATAGTCAATAATTTACTGAATATCTACAACTGGTTTAGTTTAGAATATTTTAAAGTCCAAAGTTATATAATATATGTATAATAATAATATTAATAATGATAAGCAAAGAAATCGAACAAAAATATTGTTATTTGATCTCTTGATTATGATCATTGGTTTTTGGTTGTAAAGCTTCATGAAGATATTTGTGATGACATGGATGTTTTCGTCATATTGTTGTCTTTATGTTTGTTGTAGTGTGATCCAGCGTTCTTTATTGTGACTTATGTTATAAGTATGTCTTAATGGGTTTTTGTGTTTTTTGGTCTAGTCAAAAAAAAAATTCAAAGTTGTAAATATTTCTTTTGAGATAAAAAAAAAACGTGTTCCATGAGGATAAAGTAAACTCCAAAAATGATGTTATTTGTCAATGAAAATAAAAAGTCATGCATTTAAAAGAAGGCATTAGCCGCGCCTAGTAATATAATGAAGTTTTAATATTTAGTTTGTAAGGTGTCTGTGATTGGAAGAAATGGGGGGAAATCGTACTGAGCTTTGGGTGTCTCACTTTCATTTAAGTGATCATCTTTGTGAGTATAGACGATCTTTGGTTTAAACTCGACCGAGTAGAACCGAATATAGCCGAGAGATGCCGGAATTTTGGTGACGATGGTCTGCCCGCCCCTTCCCCCGCCCGGTCCCCTCAACTCGTCCTTCCCCCTTTACCCGGCTACACTACCAGGCTTGAATCCCCGGCAGCACGGCACGCACTACACTGACAGCTGCGACTGACTCATAACCAACCAAGGAGGGGAAAAGATGGAGCACAGAGACGTCGACTTCAACATATTGTTAGCGACCGATTCATACAAGGTACCGTACACACTGTAGGGGGGCAGGCTGGGTGGAGGGGAGCGGCTGATGAATGAAAAATGATAAAGTCAAGGTGGTTTCCTCATCAGTCCCAAGGCCATCACACTGCTCTCTGTGGCCGGTCTCCGTCGGTCCACAGCAGGCCGAACGAGCAGGGGGAAGAGGAGGAGAGGGCTGGTGCAGCATAGATGGGGTACCAAATTCATAAAGCTTTGAACTAGCTAACTCCATCTTAAATATGGTTATTGCGGAGCCAGTTCTTGGCTACTCACAGTGGTATCAGGCTAGCTGTATATTAGCTTGCTAGCTCACAGGGAGGCAGAGGGGATTGAGATATAAAAAAAAGCTAATATTAGCCACTACTAGCTAGCAAGTGCTGTGTGAATACCCCGGTGAACTGCACATGGACAAAGTCTCATTCAAGAGCCCGGCTTGGCTCTTTAATGTTAGCCAGCATGGCGCTAACTAGCACAATGTGGCCTCTCTTTGAGGAAAACAGAACCGAAAGTTAAAAAAGGTGGTATTTGCACCGTGGGCGACAGAGCGAGGTTATCCGAGTCCAAAGTGATGCATAGTACCATCGGCACACTTTGTAACAGAGTACAGGACTCCCATAAGAACGAACAATAGATAACAAACTGCACTTTGCAGGAATTCATTCTCGCACGTACGTAGCAAGTCGTTGCTGGGACGGTTGCCAGGCAAGTTGCCATGTACATCAGTCATGTGAGAGTATTTAGTGATGTGTTGATGGGACATGAGGGCAATTTTCTTTTTTATTTATTGATGCAAAAGAGACATACAGTCGGATACAATTACACATTGGCAGAAGCTCAAATCAAATTCAGTTTTTCTAGAATATTGGTGCTTTTTATTGCTTTTTTGTCTTGAGGTGCAATAGTGTTTTGGTTTTTGATCCACTCCATTTCGATTTATGGATGTGGAACTTTCCCAGTATGATGGAGAACATATGGTTCACACTGTCAAGACCATGAAGTATAAAATATAACATGAAATCAAATGTATTTAATGAGGAAAAACAACAGAAAAGGGGAAGGGAGTCACAGACAGTAGAAGAGGTTGAGTTTGACAGACGAAATACAAGCAATAAATATTAAAACTGAAAGGTTCAGGCTGGGATTACTGATAAAAAATGTGTGCATGATCTGGCAAGAGAATATGTGTGACAAATAATTAAGTGTCCACGGCTGGAACGATGACAGTCGATTTATAATTATGAAGTCCCATTAAAACATTAGCATTTATAAACCAACCGCAAGCTTTATCATTTAGAAGTGTTGTAATCATATGGGACGTCCTCACTGTAATGTCAACAGATGTGGGAACAGATGCTGTAGTGCTTCCAGACATGATGTAAAAAATGCACATTCATTACTACTGTATTACGGTATATTCTTGATCAAAACAAAGGTTACTTTTATTAGGCTATTTGTACATATACTATCACATTTCTCATGTGCACAAATATTAGTAAGGTTTTGTATTGCGCTGCAAGCCCAAACTGGGTTACAGTTAGAATAATGCTTTATTTCTATAAAATAGCTTTTAACAGAGTATATACAAGTATATTTTAATGAACCTGTGTCTGCTAATTTATTCTCTTTGATTCTCAGCCAGGCTCTTGGAATGTGTGAGGTTTTGGTCAGAGGTCTTTTCACATGAGGTATATCAACGTGTACAGTAGGACAGGTTTATTAGGTTCGGTTTGCAGTTACACTTTCGGTTTTTATTTTCTGGAAATGGTTTTAGTTTCATTTCATGTTTAAGATTTATTTATAGCTTGTCTACCTCATAGAAAGAATGTCAAGGTTGCCCGTTTGCCTAGCCTTGAGCGGTTACAAAGGGAAGTGGAAGGAAAAGGGAGTTAACGGTTGACTCCTAGAGGTGTCGCAGTCTTATTACAAAAAGTCATTTCAAGAACAATGATTTATCAAAACATATAGCTGGTATTATTTCCCTTTAGAGACATTGGGAAGGCCTAGTATATTTTTCTTCATCTCACAATAATGATTTTGATAGTGCCTTAGGAAAGACACTTCTCCCCAAATGCTCTTTTATGAGAGTGTCAAACAGAAGAAAGCTGCATTTGCTCTTGGTAGCTACCAGGTGTGCATGTCCAATCTAAATCAGAACATTGCTGAAAAATGTGTGTTTAGTTTGTCATGTCAAGACAGTTAAAGTCCCAAAGAGAAGCAGCTAAATGGGGGTAAAGACAAAATAATATGGTGGTTCTGATCAAATTTCATGTCGTCATACCTGAAGATGTCATTGTCTCTTTAAACAGCCATTTGAGTCACACTAAAGTAAACTAAACAGTTAGCTTACCAAACAGTAATTCAAATAAATCTTATACTGGTCTTTAGTGTTAGACCAATTAACAATGCTTTTTTATTTTATACTATTTTGAACCTAAAAACTTAGCCAACCTGCCCCCCAGGCTAAGAGCTATTCAAGTGAATTTAGACGTCTATCTAAAGTCTTGACTAGCAGTTAGGTCTAAGCCAAAGGCAAAGTTTATCTTTGTCCCAGTCCCAATTGTCTGAGAACTTGAGGTGTCATAGTATGCTAAATTCTCACACGTCATCTGTGTATGTGTTTGTGCCTTGTTGTTTAATCAAAAGTGGCCCGTCTGTGCAATAACCTTTTAAGAAGGGGTATTACCAGTAAAGCACTGGACTGACCTGCAGTCCAACGTGGTGCCGGTTTCACAAAGATAGACTTGGCTGAGATCTAATTGCTAATTTAGATAGACGTCTACATTCATCTGAATATCATAGCTCTTAGTCTACAGTAGGCCTGGGGCAGTGGCTAACCCTTTTAGGCTTTAAATAGTCTAAAATGACTAATCAAGCAGCAAAACTACTGTAAGACTGGCCTAACACTAAAGACCAGTGTAAAATATCTTTGTGAAACCAGCCCCAGAGACATACACTTTGTTCACAGGACGTGAAAACAAGCTGTTACCTGAACGCCTTTCTGTTTTGTCTGTTTGGATTGAAGTCCATCCCAAAAGCCAAGCTTTCCTATTGTCTGGGAACACACGCAGACACGCACGAGTTCATTGTTGATGTGAAGGATCTGTCAGATTTGAACATACTACAGGGTGGAGGTGTACAGGCATATCATTGTTCATGCACATTTTTAAAGCGACACAAGTTTGTTGGCTTATGACCACATTTACGTAACATTTTTCTGATCCTTAAATCCAGAGAGAATTACAGTGAGCAACTAGGAACGGGTCGAAGATTTTGTGGGGGAAAATGTTGAATGGACGGACGGAGGGTTGTACCTGAGTCATTTAGCCTAGGTAATGGGATGGTCCTATTAAACATTATAACAGCTTCTGCATGCTTCAGATGTAGTGCAGTGTAGAGAGAGAGACACACAGCACCTTTTTTTGTCTCTAAACCTTTCACTCTTTACATAAGAGCTTCCACCACGTCATGTTCAAGGCATAGCACATTCTAAAACGGCCACAGAGAAACAATTTTATGTTTTTAAAATAACAAACTGTGTGCCGGACTGGCAAACAACTGACTGTGCTGTGTGTCTGCATTTCAGTCAATTTGTCTTAATTTGAGCGATAATTTAATTTGGTCACAGTGCAGACAAAAGGAGGAGGTTGGTTTAGTATTTCAGAGAAAATCAGATCAGAGATTACACTGAACCTTAATCAATAGTCACTTTCACTGTTTAAGTTGTCTAGGGCTGCAACTAACTGTTGTTTTCATTATCGATTTGTCTGTAGTTTATTTTCTTGATTAATCGTTTAGTCCATAAAATCCCTGCAACTTGTTAAAAAAACAATTCCTGTTACAATTTACCACAACCCAAGATAATGCCTGATTTTATCAGAGCAACGGTCCAGAAACCACAGCTATAATGCGCAAGAAGGAAAGTATCAATTCCTAACATTTAGAAAAGCTGAAACTGGCAAATATTTGGCATTTTTTGCTCTAAAACAAGACTAGGTTGAAACCTAGTATATGGCTGGAGCATCTATGGTCATTGGTCAGTGTGCTAAATCGTGGCCAAATTGTTACGTGGAGACACCTCCTGTAGCGCAAACTACCACAGAGGTGTTTTTTAGTATTTTGCCAGGTTTAAATACTGTATGTATGCAATGTTTATGTAATTATTGTCTGTCTGTGGACAGATTTTATCACCAGGATAGCACTGCAACCTTTAAGATATGTCATGAAACACTATAGGCTTGTAGTTTAGATCAAACGGGGGCCGGAAGTTGGGAAGGGCCCCCCGCACCGTAACAGCCCTGGCCTGATAACTAAGGTTTACAGGTTACAGGTTTATTATTGAGATAAAAATCAAAGTTGTAGATGCAGATGTTTCTCATTTAAAGCATATAGAGTGTCTTCCAGATAACGTTTTGCTGATGATAACTGAGAATTAACCATAACAAAGACGTTGTGGGTCGGAAAACCAAAACGATAAACTGAAAGACGCCGGCAATTTTGACCTCATTGTATAGAATGAGCTTTTGTGACCTCTAGGATAATCATAGCCTCAGGGAACTTTACAACCACAAATGCCTCTTCCACCCCTGTTGAGTTTGAACCCCTAATACTATTATATCGGATAATAAGTGAATAATATTTTTGGAGAGTACACAAAGACGTCTGGCTAGTGTGCCTCACAAACCAAACGGTTAGGCGCATGTGACTTAAAAGCAGTATTTGTGTTTATACAATGGCATGTGGGCCAGTGAACACACATGTGATTGGGCCTAGTGTCATGTTGTGTATCTTGACTCTATTTTGAGTCCTCGAAAAGCCCAGAGGAAAGGACAGACAGGGGTCAAAGAAACTGAGTAGGTCATTGACATTTATCTCTTTACAAACTGTGAAGGGCGAGGAGTTTGGGTTTTCTAGATTGTGATCTAGCCTTTGGCCTTTATTTTCACAAGTTTAAACCTGTGGTTCCAGGTAATGTGATAGCGAGAAATAAAAGCGCTTCCCATGGTTGTAGTAACATGAACAACAAGCCTGTGACCTTTATTCACTGTTTATTTTCCGTGGTAAAATACCTGCCTTAATCACTTTATTAGTTCTGATCCACTCCTTGTTTCATTTGTAGTAATATTCCCTGAAGGCAGAGGTAAGACTTGTGGTATTTTCCCATTGATATTCAATGCTGTTTAGTAACATACTGTAGCAAGATTGAGTACTTGACATCTGCGGACTCCTGTGGTTGTAAATGTATTGCCATTAAATAATTTTGAGGGTAAAGGTAAAAAGGTAATAAAGGTAATTTTGTATGGATATTGAAAGCAAATCAGTCTGAACGCACATATGTCAGTTTGCAAAAGAAATAAGGGAGCTGTAGCTGTTACCATCATTTTGTTGGAAATATTTTTGGAAATCTCCCCGTAAATACCCCAGTTTACTCTCTTGACTCATTTGGGAGTAAATTGATGACCACATGGCATCATCTTACACTATCTAGTCCCTCTCAAACAGTTTATTCTTTCAGTTTGTGTGACATGCCTAGACATGTCTCACAGCACTTTTTTGCACTGTCATTTCAGGTATCAGTCAGTTTACAGTAGATTAGCAGATCATTAGAAATACACACAGCACTGAAACTGGTATTTACCTAATGACAGTAAGAAGACGTATGTCAGAGAAAAGTCTGACTTTCCGTTTTCCAGTTGTGACATTCTGTACTGTATTGTTTGTTTATTTAAGGTTTTAAGACTCCCTCATTTCCAAGTATGAAAATTAGATTTGCTTGAATATGTTTTATTGTTGCCTTTGCATCCTTAAAAACTTCTCAGACCAGAAAATATAATGTGTAGGGTCAGGGTGTGTGATCAGACTTGTAGTTGTGTAAATTTGAAATCAACATTTCACCATGTTATCTTGCAATTTTAAAGGTCTCATTTTGTAGTGAGCTGTATTCAGAAACTGTGCCTTTGTAAACGAACCGTCAAAACTTTTGTACAGTTGCGATGTCACAACTATACTATATTTAGGTAGAAAGTGTGGCTACAGTGCTGTTGCAGTCATTCCCCGGCTGCAATGACGGAGAGAGCACAGATGTGGAAGACTGACCAATCAGAACACACTGGGTTTTTCTGGGAGGGGGGCTTAAAGAGACACTCACTAAATTGGAGCGTTTCAAACAGAGCGTGAATACCAGTATACTAAGTATAAGAAAAATAAAACCCAATTGCAAGAATGAAGATGAAATTGTGCGTGATATGGGACCTTTTAAAACAAGACTTGCTATGTGATCTTAAAGCTGTTTCAACATTGATATGTATCTACCATTTTCTACTAATTCATTTCACGCTTTCAGTTTATTTCCTGTTGCAGTGCAAGGAAATTATGAAAGTTACAGTGTATGTGAATGGCATCATCTGACAGGGAGTTAACAAGGACCTAGGCTGTTTCCTAGCAATAGAATTCCACTGAAAAGGTCTACATTATGAAACTTCTAGAAAGCTGTTTAGCCGTCCACAAGACCAGATTACTTAAAACCTAAATATATGGTCCAGAGAATAGACTTCATCTTGTGTGTAGAGAGGTGGGGGTTCAACATGACCAGTGATTCTGGTTTAAGTGTGATATTTGTACCTCGTGAATGAAACGTGCATATTTAAGTCTCCTGACCAGCTAATAAATAAGTCTCATGGTTAACATAGAGAGCTCATTTACTGTAATACCTCAAAGTAAAGAATGTGCTCTTGTTAAAGCAAACAATAATGATTAGTTTTAGAGTGAGTGAGTGAGTGAGTGTTGTTGGGGTTTGGAAGCAGAAAAGTCCTTTTACGTGCATGCATGTGCAATTATTATTATTTCAAATCAGTTTGTGTATATATATTGTAAATGGTCAATGCTATTATGTCTCAACTCCTTTACTCTGTCTCTGCAGGTAACACATTACAAACAGTACCCCCCCAACACGAGTAAAGTGTACTCCTACTTTGAGTGCCGTGAGAAGAGGGCCGATCCCACCAAAAACAGAAAAGTCAAATATGACAAAACCGTCTTCTACGGCCTACAGTACATCCTCCACAAGTACTTAAAAGGTAAGTCCTGACTTAGAATTTAATTATGCTGTGCCCATGTTTTGTGTTGTGTATGCAGGGGAATAAAAACACCCTTGAGCACTGAAGCACCAACCTCCAACCCAGAAGCAGCTTCAAACACGGCCTGACTTGCCGTTTTTGCCGTATGAAGCCACCTGTCAACTTAATAAATGAAATAAGGATAACATTACATTACTTGGATTACATAACTTTTACTTTAATTTATTGAAGTCAACTACACACATGATGCTTTCACTCTCATTCTGTGGGAGCTGCCTATTTTATTAGTAGCGTTGTCCAGTGGTTCAGTTTGCAATCAGGGCACATACCTAAAACCTTTTGTGATGCATTATTGGTTCCTGTGGGAGCATTTTATTTTTTGCTCTCCCCCTCCAGGACAGGGTGAGACTAGTGCAGGGGAGATGCATGCCTGGAGCTGCTCAAGAGTCAGTGCATTGCTTGAGAACACTTCAGCAGGGCAGGTGCTTTATGTCGTGGCCTGCAGCAACACTTAAAAAAACAAGAAGGTCACAATGTGCTTCACATGGATTAGACTGTGCAGAGCATATCACAAGGCCAAGATGTGAAGAAGAAAATGGGGCAAAGTATAATGCATATAATATATTTAATGCTCCAGTTAACTCAAGTTTGTTAAGGTAGTTGTTTTCAGTTGGTCAGTGTGATCCAGAGAGGCATGAGAGAGGGCAAGAGAGACCACAAGAAAGAATACATCTCCCTCCTGTCTCTTAAGAGGATTTCATGGTGCTGTAGCAGAGGTGCGGGGGAGATGGAGAGCCAGGGAGAACAGTGAGAGAGAGAGAAGACAAAAGCACAGCTGCTCTTTAACCGTATGAGGGAGAAAGACCAGCTGTCTGCGCAGAGCGTCCCTCAGAGCTCTTGTGATTAGCTCAACTATTAGAGATGCATCCTTGATCCTCGAGCTTATGAAACCAAAAGTGTGTATCACAATTCTTCTAGCTAGGAGTGAAGTTTAACCTTCTCTAACTGTACTTTCATTGAGGGAGTGGGGCAGCAGAAAATGTGCGTAAGATTTTCTTCGAGGAAGTGTCATAGTGAAAGTGAAAGCAGAGCCTCCATATTAGGTTTAAAAAAAAAATGATTTTAAAGGGAAGCCATTTTTAATAGTTTGTTTTTCATTCTTCCCAAATGGAAAGTATTGCAGTGATAAAAAATAACTGGTTAAGCCAAGTCATGCCTTTTAGTGATCAGTGTAAATGAGAATTTTTTTGTAAAGCAAAGTGTTTTGAAGAAAAAAAATCAAGTCAAAGGTTTTGCTTTTAGTTCAAAGTTATATTAGAAAACTGATCAAACTCTCATGTCTGTATGGTAAATCTACAGCCAGTTAGCTAAGCTTAGTACACAGACTGGAAACAGCGAGAACAGCTAGCCTGGCCCATATTGCTAAAAGCAAGAGTTCTATATAAAGGAGTTCAAAGTGCTTTATAAATATTGTGAAAATATGAACACTGTGTTACAGTCATTCTCTGGCTACAATGATGGTGCAGAGACACCAAAACTAACTAAAATAATGTGTTTCTTTAACATATAAATATGTTCCAGTAGAAACCCAAAATATAATTAGAACCTGAAAATGAACATAATATGGGACTTTCAAAGGTCACTAATTAACACATCTTGCTTGTTCAAATAGCAAAAGAAAACACAAAATGGAGAAACATTAACCAGGCAACCAGCAAAGAGTCCAGTGCACATGCCCTGGTATAACCTAGCTTAAGAAGTTGAAGTGGGCAGATCTTTTGTTACTTTTGGACAGAGCCAGGCTACCGGTTTCCCCACTGTTCATTTTGAAATATCCACCTTGCATTTGTACATATCTTTCCCTGTTGTGGTTTGCTGTGTACAACTAGACACTAGTCTAGTCTAGAAACTCGAAATGAGAGACAAGGAGGTGGTTGGTGTGTTTTTTTGAATAAAGACGCTCTGTCAGCATGCATGGGGTTACTTTTAATTGAATTACAACAGTGGACAGTAGAGTAGCATTCCAGCACTTTCTCTCTATCACTGAGAGTTTCTCCAACATCTCTTTCTGAATCTTCTTGTGCTGCTTCTTTCTTTCCCTTTTTCGTCTGCAGGAAAGGTCGTGACCCCAGAAAAAATCCAGGAGGCAAAGGAGGTATACAGAGAACACTTCCAGGATGATGTTTTTAATGAGAAGGGCTGGAATTACATTTTGGAGGTAAGAGACAGGAGACTGTAAGAGACTTTGCAGGTGTACAAAACTACTTGTATGCATATTTGTGAGACGATTTCATGAGAGACTATTTTCAAGGAATGGAGTTATTGAGGTCAATAAAAGCTATGAGTTAGGACTCATGTGTCAGGTGTAATTACACCTGTATACAGAGGAGCCAGGACGCTAATATTTGCACATGAAACATTATGAAGGTAACTTCTCTCTGTTATTAGGCTAGAGGTCTGTCTCGGACAGACACGCACACACTCGGGACATACAGTGTGTTCCTGATAAACACACATAATAAAGCTTGCAATCTGATCAGTCATAAAGAACGCATTGGGCCATAGCAAAGTCGTAAGAAAAAAATACTTTTCATGCTGTGATATAAAAGCCTGCACGCTAAAATTTGAAAAATATGAACTATGTTTGAACTAGTTTTTTGCATAGGAAGAGAGAACGGTGTAACTTGTCACCTTTCTTGAGATAAAAGTTATATTCAGCAAGAAATGTGAAGAAAGTGTGCATACATTATTTCTGGTTATTGAGAGGTAACATTTCAGCACCTTGGAGAGAGCACAGCGCTCCGTACTGACAGTATTTTCTCAAGTGAGGAGAAGTGTTAATAAACCTATATTTTGCCCCTTGTCTCTTACCACATTGCTGAATCAGCTCTCAATCTAACGATCTTGTTTATTTTAAAAAATCACTTGCGTCACGTCGATCATCTATAAGCCAGCACATACAAAGGCCCGCAGCAAGCATACAAATGTTACTTCACTGTGAAATCAGAATATTCTCGTGGAAAAAATGTTTCTTTTCATTATTCAACGACATGACACAGGAACAGTAGGGGAGACATTTTGTCAGATACTGAATTGACAACACATCTCAAAACGTTGCTGATTGTATAGATCTTCTTGTTCTGCCGCGTTGAAGATATGTGTTAAGCAGCAACGTTTCAACAAAAAATCTGCTCAATACTTACCAAGACAGTGATTCTAGTTTCCATTATGAAATGCAACGCAACATTTACTTGAGACCAGGTTTGAAATGCAGGAGTTCTGTATGTGTATATTTAGCATAAGCTCAGTGCCACATTGCACCCAGCTGTGAAGCACATTTCTGAAGGTTGAATCTCACCAGAAACTGTATCGCCTCCAAATATGTGTCACCTTTTGTCTCATCTCAATAAAGTAACAGTACAAGCCACAGAGAAGAAACTTTCATAGTGTAAATCTGCTACTGAATGGGGATATGTTTTAAATGTGTGTGTGTGTGTGTGTTACAGAAATACAAGGGACACCTGCCAATTGAAATCAAGGCAGTGCCAGAGGGGAGTGTCATTCCTCGAGGCAATGTTCTGTTCACAGTGGAGAGCACAGACCCTGAATGCTACTGGCTCACCAACTGGGTGGAGGTAGGTTTGTTTTGTTTGTTCTCTGGGCACTGAATGGATGGCAGGTCAATTCCTGTGCGTCCTGACATGACGCAAGTGTATTATTTAATGAGAGGGTTCAAAGATGCTGTTGACTGCATCGTCGCAAATGTTTTCTTTTTTGAGCTGGACCAAAAGTCTGCACGTCGGGACCTCAGATGGATTATCTTTTTTTATAAGTTAAAAGCTGTTAACTTTCTCCCCCCTGTGCCGTCGTATGACAGTTTAGATTTTAACGTGCCTCTCATATTGCTTTGAAAACTACCTGGCTAGGCATATTAGTAAGACTTAATCTCTATCTATTGGCAACCTTTATGTCCTTTTAATTACAATGTTGATTTAGCAGTTTTTTATTAAAGCTATATAAACTATTTAGCTTGGCAGCACCGCCAGGGACACCTCTTATCTCTCATTAAATCTCATAAAGTTACAGCCCTGTCATGATTTATTGCTTAGTCGCTGCTCAGAGACTGTAACTGCAGCATCAGGTTCTGCAGGCACAGCCTTGTCTGGTGTTTTTGTAGTTAACAGAAGATTTAAGTCCTGAATCAACCCCTTTCACCTGACCAATGTCCTGTTTTTCTGAACTATGTAGATAATGTAAAGTGTATTCACTTTGCATTTGAATTACCTTTAAGACAGTGTCAGAGAGAAAAGTAAATACAGCAGCTACTTTGTTGCAGTTTATGACATGACTGGAATTGTACTTCCTCATATTCCAACAACTGGTCCCGATCGGTGCAGGTTGGGCTTCATTAGGAAGGGTCTTCAAGCCGAAGTTGGTAACATTCTAAGTGTTTTTTCATATCTGCTGACATTGTCACTGTATCCTGACAGCACTTTGAGACAAACAATCTGTGTAAAAGACACGTACCTCTTCCTCCACCTTCTGCTGCTAATGGCATCTGCTAGACTCCACCACGACCGCCCTAAGACAGCCAATAAGAGCTGAGCAGTCTCTGACGCAGTGAGAGTAACTGCTTGTGAAAGCCTTAACGGCTAAATAGTACACCAAAATGTGTGTCTGAAAACAGTTTATGTGAGAAATAGGCAATACAATAACCAAGAAGAATCCTAATTCACATTTGATCGACACTGCCCAGTTTCTAAGTGACAGCGTCTTTCAGATAACATTAGAAGCACCCAGGGAGAGGTGGAGGCAGAGGTTCATTCACAGATTTAGTCTCATATTGCTGTTAGGATATAGTGACAAAGTCAGCTAATATAAGAAAAACTTTCACTTTCACTTTCACTAAAAAAAAATGTATAGAGCGTTACCTACTTTAGCTTTAAAGAGACAGGAGCTCAAATGAGACAAGGCCCAGTGAAAGTAAAATAGTCTGGCTTCTAATGCAGCCTCCTCAGTGCTGCATTTATGACGTTGAGCTAATGCACCGTGTGTCCTCCGTGACATGAGGAAGATCTCATGAACTTAATGCTGCATGAACAGACTGTCCTCAGTGACTCCGCAGAACTAAATTCATTTACCATGAGAAATCTCTTCACTCCGTCTCTCCGTCTCTGTAATTGCCTCCTCTCTTTTTTTCCTTCCCGTTGTCAGATCCATTCATAAATATCGTGTTTCACCTCTGCCACCAATGAATCATCATTAGAAGATGATTAAAAAGAAACAAGTTTTCTTTGTTTTAATCTATTGATGCAAAAAGAAAGCTTTTGAAGTTCTGTACAAAGGAACATTTGGGAAGGTCTTACAGTCTTACACATCTTTGAGTAATTACAAATTTGTGTTTGATTAGGTATATGTCTGTCTTTTTTACAAAAGTGTCTCAGCAAGGTTTTGCAAGTCCAGTGTTTCCTGAATGTGGACTTAATTATACATTCAGATCTATATTTTAACCCACATACACTAAACTATAATGAACACTAACCAATGAAAGGGAGGAGTGCTTAGACGGAGGTCACCCACAGCTTAGAGCAGAGTCACAACAAGCATACACACACACACACACACACACACACTGGTCTGATAAAATTTGGACACGCATAGTCCCCACCGTTGATATAAATACACACACACACACACACACACACACACACACACACACACACACACACACACACACACACACACACACACACACACACACACACACACACACACACACACACACACACACACACACACACACACACACACACACACACACACACACACACACACACAGTCATTCTTCACAGTTCATGTAATATAAGCCATAGCGTTCAGCCTGGTGTCCTTGGGCTGTTCCCATTTACCCTTGCTGTCCGTTCTTCTTTCGCTTTCATTTCGCTTTCATTTTCTTGCTTTTTATTTTTTTTAAAACAATGTATTTGTAGATATCATGGCTCTCGGTTTCCCTGACTTATTCACACCACCTTCTCTCATTCCTAATCTCCCTCCATTTTGTTTCGGGACGTTGACCGAGAAGTTATGTTGGCACGTTTGTGTGCACACATTCCTCCCGAGTGTTCTTTTTACCATACTGCTTCCCCATTTACATGTAACCATTAGAGAAATCACCCATGAGAAACTGTCACACAATGATCACATACTGTATTTTATGTCATGGAAATGTCACAAACCTCTTCAATCGATTTATTTAAAAAAAAAAACAGTAAGATTTGTTTTGATTTCAAGTCATGAAATGTAAATAGATCTCAGGAGAAATAGGAACTACAACAAATTACAGTAGGCGGGGAAAATATGCAGTGTTATATATCAAGTTAAATGTATGTGGATTCGTCATGAAAATGTGTGTGTGTGTGTGTGTGTGTGTGTGTGTGTGTGTGTGTGTGTGTGTGTGTGTGTGTGTGTGTGTGTGTGTGTGTGTGTGTGTGTGTGTGTGTGTGTGTGTGTGTGTGTGTGTGTGTGTGTGTGTGTGTGTGTGTGTGTGTGTGTGTGTGTGTGTGTGTGTGTGTGTGTGTGTGTGTGTGTGTGTGTGTGTGTGTGTGTGTGTGTGTGTGTGTGTGTGTGTGTGTGTGTGTGTGTGTGTGTGTGTGTGTGTGTGTGTGTGTGTGTGTGTGTGTGTGTGTGTGTGTGTGTGTGTGTGTGTGTGTGTGTGTGTGTGTGTCGGCCTTGGTCTGGCAGTCACATGAGTCCATATTATGGTTTAGATTATGATTAGTGTGAGGAGGCATGTGACCCACTCAGGGTTATAGGATGAAAACACACACTGCATACCATTACAAGGCACAGTCAGGTGAGGAATTAAAGCTGGAATTTTGGAAAAATGTGTTTGTTTTCTTGATATAACTAACATCACACTTGAGGGAGTGCTGTTGTACTGAATATCATCATGGCCTCGTGCCGAAGATAATCACAGCCGTGAGGATATTCAGTTCAACAGCACTCCCTCAAGTGTTACGTACTTGAGGGACTGCAGGCCAGCTACTTCTGTATTTAATTTCCATTTATAGTGCAACCAGTGAAATAAAAGTCTGTCGTAAGACGCTTTGGTGGCATGTGTGATTCCAATGACTTAACTCACCTGGACCTGCACTGAAGTATCCAGGCTGCTCTCCTTCCTGTTGTCCTCTTCTGATGACCATTCATAATTTAACTCAAATGTTGTTTGTGGAAACATGTTTATCTTCGCCATGCAAAGTTTGTAACGATCTAAGAAAAATGACTACCGTTAATGTAATTAAATGAAATGCTATATGTATAGTTTGAAGTCCCAGTGTATACTATTCTCAATGTATCAGGATTCATGGAATGCCTCTTGTGCAATCCAATGACTTGGTCAGGCACTAATATCTTTAAAATCACTGTGGGGGAGGGAAGATGGCTGTACACCCTGGTGTTTTGAATTTTTGCCATGCTTGCTCTCTTTATCTGCTGCGAATGAGGTGTGACACACTTGTACTTTGTCATCATTGCTATTATACACACACAGCTTCCTATAAGCTGTACAATGTTGCACAGTGTGTCATTGCATCATAATATGGCTTTGTGTCGTAGTATGACCCAGTGGTCAGTTGCCATATTAGATTTAGTTTTCTAGGAAGAGTGTGGTTGTGATTTATTATTTAATCCACCCTGATTGTGTTTTGAATTTGACACCTACTTAAACAAAATGATTGTGGGAAATGTCACCCTACAGAAACATAGACGGACACACCTTCATACACATACACGTACTCTACACTTATGATTGTAGAAATGTGTTTTCATGAAATTTCCCAGGTGGTGGTGAGTACAGATAAGCCACTTGTGTTGACATTGAAATCTGTTTCTCTGGTCCAGAGTTTACATGAGGCATCAAGGAATGGAGTTTGTCTTGTGTGAATGAGCCACCCCTTTTGATCCCTCTGAGCCTGTTAGTTTTGCGTTTTAATACCAGTTGGATACTGGGACAGCAGGGTGACTGAACCAGACATCCATTATTCGGTTCACTGTTGCTTTTGTTCAACTTAGATAAAACGTTAACGTAGAACTTTTTCTTTAAACGGCTCAGCCTTAACCTTTGCTATGCAACATTCTGACACTTAACTGTCTGCTTGACTGTCTTTCTTCCCTCCATCAGACCATTCTGGTTCAGATCTGGTACCCAATCACTGTGGCAACCAACTCCAGGGAGCAGAAGAAGATCCTCGCCAACTACCTCCGGGAGACTTCTGGGAACTTGGAGGGACTAGCGTAATGATTTTGGCTACAGGGGCGTCTCCTCGCAAGAGGTACACTTCTCCACAATACCGTAGATATTGTTTAGGTGCAGTCTTACACCTAAAACATTTTGTTTATTTGTTTGTTTTTTTACAAACTGAAAACTTAGCTCGTAAAATTGATTCCTGACCATGGAAACAGTAGTTTGACAAAATAGTGAGATCTTTCAACAGTCTTCATCATGGGATAGACTTTGATACATTGGCATGGAAATAAATATTACACTCAATAGTGTGTAGTAAGGAAAAACTTTATACAGTAACACAGCACTAAGCAGCAGTTCAAAGCTGCAGAAAAACTACTTTACTACTTTAGAAATGCAAACAGCCTGTAATCAGAAACTGTGCCTTTTAAACGAGCCATCAGGACTTCTGCACACTTGTGAGGTCACAACTATACAGCCATTCCCCGGCTGTGATGACCGTACAGAGACTCTGAGAGCACAGATGCGGTTAGACGGCAAAAGGCTGACCTGAGACCTGAAAATGATCATGATATGAAACCTTTCAATGTTTTCTTTCTACCTTACAGAGTGTCCTAACAGCATGCAACGCAAGCGAGTATCAGCAATAAAATCAGTTTGATTGCATTGTTTTCTATATGAATGTTCACTGATGAGATGTGGCACGCCGTTGTGAGCTGAACATTTTGTCGAATGCCCCGTTTCTGCAAAGTGATGCCGCTGGCTCCTTGTGAAACACATTGGGACACCAATGCACAGGAAGTGTACCTTTCAGGGTCATATTTAACAGCTTGTTCCACACATTCTGAGAATAAGTGTGAACGCAGTAGCCGGGCGCTTGCATGCTGTTAAGACACGTGTTAAGAGGCATACAAACGGTGAAAAGTAAAAACGAGAAGAAAAAACAGTGAATTAAAACAAAATTACAAGAAAGATATTATGGGAGATCTTTGCTGTTAATTGTTTATTTCCCATGACATCATCTCCCTCCTATTTGCAGACTGCGGGCATCGGGGCCTCTGCCCATCTGGTCAACTTCAAGGGCACAGACACAGTCGCCGGCATCGGAGTCATTAAGAAGTACTACGGCACCAAAGACCCTGTGCCAGGCTTCTCAGTGCCTGCTGCAGAGCACAGGTACACACACACACGCACACCTTTCTCAGTATTTTATTTATGTATTTCTTATTTATTTATTTATGTTGCTTACTATGAGACTTTTTTCCTGCCTGCCTGGAGAGTGCTTAGTTATATGATTCCTGGCTTTTCCAGAAGTTATAGGGGAAATTCCACTGTGATGTATGTGGGGCACTGCCAACATGCCCAATACTCTTACATTTAAGAGATGTGCAGAGATTGCAGAAACTTTTATGCATAACATTTAGCCACTGGCAGTGCTAATGGTCAACATAAGCCACATATTTATATATTCCCAGAAAGTACAAGTATGGTTGGCACGTCTCTGTACATTATCTCTCCACTAAGATAGTCCGTAGTTTTGGCTAAGAGCCAAGTCTGGGAGCAAACATGAGGCATTGATTTTCCAAACTAAAAAACTTGTTTCAAATGACAGTTGGTTATCTGCCAAAGCTCAATCTACCAACCAGAGTGAAAATGTTCTCATCATTTGGCTAAGGTTGGTGTTTATTTGTTTCCTACAGCTTGGTCCCCCTCGCACTAATTATCTGCTTCATCCATCTCAGTTTATGAATGGGGCTATGATTGGCTGGAGGTGAAGGTTTTTATCGGCTGTTGCCCTGACGCACATGGCCTCTCACATGTCTCTGATGTTGTTTTATGGCACTCATTTACCCTAAACACACACACACACACACACACACACTCTTTTATCTCTTTCTGTTTTGCTCTCATGCACACAGTCGCTTCTTCCTTGCCACCGGGGCAGTTACTGCTGCTCTAGTGCAGCCGTCTCTGCACCAGTGCGTTGTGGAATGGTGACAGAAGTTGTCATAGTAACCATTATGTAATGCCCCCCTCTCCTGGAGTCTGTTTGGTTTCTACCTCAGAGGGAGGAGTCACAGTGAAATTCCACTTTCATTCTGATGCAGAAGGGAAAAGATGGGCGCGTGTTTTTAGAGCAGAGGTGTGTCACCTTCAGAGCTCTTATGTGCAAAACCTTCAGTGTAAAAGAAATGCCCTGAGAAATCAAAGACTACTAATGATCAGATGTGCTCTGTAAGGAATCAGAATCAGAGGCAGGGGAACCGGCTGAAAGCCTCAACAGCAACATCTTTTTTTTTTTGTGTCCAGCAGTAGCCTATTCATTCAAACTAAAAAAATAATTTGATCATGAATAAGTATACAGAATAATGTTGTGGTGTTTCTTCCTATATTGCCGTTAAATAAGTAGTTGTTTCTGGTAAGGCCTTCTTCCATGTGTGGCACTTATGCCAATAGTTGCCAATGCAAATGTGTCGTTTAGAAGCCTTAAGGTCAGGCTTTACCCTGTATAACCTGTAAAGCAGCAGACGGTTTTTCTACTTTGACTTTACAGTTACACACGGTGAAAAACAAGCTCTCAGTACGCATCAAGTTGGGGAAATATGCCAAAGAGAAAGCAAAGTTCATGACTTGCTAACTTTGGATTCATTAAAAAGCTGAATTAGAATAACAATGAGAATGTAGCAGAGGCGCACGTTTGCTGTGGCTGAATTGTGACATAGCGTGTGTCAGGTTCAAGTGTGTGTGTGTGTGTGTCAGGTTAGACAGAGGGAGGTGAGTGTGCTGTGTGGATTCTGCAGGGCATAGTTGTGTACTTGTGTGTATAGCCTTGTTGATTGCCTTAGCTTGCATCGTTGAAATCTTGTCCCGTGCGTGCAACTCCCCGATTGCTTCCGGGTATTGCGCACACCGAGTGTGCAATACAGTCTAGAACAAGTCTGTTGTTCGTGTCAAATAGTATTCAGAGATATATAATCTCTCTTAGTTTGTTTAAATCTTGAGTGCCAAGTAGCTGAGGTTAACTAAACGGAATTGGTTTCACATTGAAAAGGAAAGCATCTAAGATTGGCTACAGCAGACTTGTTTCAATTTTAGGATAAGCCTAGGTCTGGTTTTATTCAAGACTAAAACCTGGAGTGCACTGCCCTCTTCTGGAAGATCTGTGGCATTAGCATTTGATGAATGTCTTGTGACCGTCTTTTATATCAACGGTGGGGACTATGCGTGTCCTTTATTTGATTTCTCTTTTTCTCCCATAGTCTTTCTTCCAGTAAGATAACTAATCTAAATGCCTCTCACTTCCTATATCCTTCTATATGTTTAGAATCAGTGGTGGGAAATTGTCTCCATCCATTTATTACTTTATTTGTTCATGTCAAGTCACATCATTCGAGGCCAACCTCATAAGTTGTCCAAAATGCGTTGAAGAAAAATAACCAACGGACAAAGAATAATGACTGATCTTCTGTTCTGTCTGCAGTACCATCACAGCGTGGGGGAAGGACCATGAAAAAGATGCCTTTGAGCACATCATCAAGCAGTTTTCCAATGTGCCCGTATCCATCGTCAGCGACAGCTACGACATCTACAACGCCTGTGAGAAGATCTGGGGAGAAGACCTCCGGGAGCTGATAGTGACGCGCAGCGCGGACGCCCCGCTGATTGTCCGACCAGACTCAGGAAACCCTCTTGATACTGTTTTGAAGGTTTGGTCACGTGGACAAGCTTGCCTTTTGACTAGGATCTTAAAACAAGCCATGACACTAACTTCTCTCTCTTATGTGCCACTCCCTCTCTTCTTTTACTTCTGTCAGGTTTTGGAGATCCTGGGTAAGAAGTTTCCCCCGACAGAGAACTCCAAAGGTTTTAAAGTTCTTCCTCCTTACATCAGAGTCATACAAGGAGACGGAGTTGATATCAACACACTGCAAGAGGTATAGAGACTGTTTTCACCGGGTTTTAAAGTCCTCCTCCACTCAAAAATGTGTTTGTCATGTGTTTATGTCCCTAAAATGTCTGATCTATAGACTATTCTGATGTGTATTAGCGTCCTGAGCACATTCATACCTGTACCTAGAGCTGTCTGCTTGTGGTCAGATCACAACAGGACAGATGTTTAAACCAGGATACACAACTGTACCATAACGATAGGTTGTATCTGTTACATAATGTTACTGTGTGTGTGTGTTTTACCCCAGATAGTGGAGGGTATGAAGCAACACAAGTGGTCCATCGAGAACATTTCCTTTGGGTCTGGAGGGGCTCTGCTGCAGAAACTGACCAGAGATCTGCTCAACTGCTGCTTCAAATGCAGCTACGTGGTCACTAACGGACTGGGGGTGTGTACCGATTCATTAGAATGTACAGAATATGTTTTGTTGACCATTTTTTAAGTTATGGTAATTACATAGTGAGTAATGTAATAATTGACAAGTTCTTGTATTTACAGAGTCTGTAGACATGCCAAAAAACAAATATATATATGTTTCATAGTGTTTGTTTTTTGAACTTACAATAAAAAGAGCACATTCTCAATCCTAAAGGTGGGTTCACACCGGGCCGCGACAGAAGCAACAAAGCGCGAGCAATGTGTCGCGTGATCATATTTATCATTATATGATCAAGCGACACGTTTGGAGCGACGGGCAGTTAGCGAGTAGCCACCTTAAGCTCAGCCATGTTGTGCTAAGTAGTTATGCTAGTGCTAACCAGGTCTGAATGCTTCTAAAAGAACAGGAATGAGCTCCAAGATGAAGTGTGTGGTTCTTAAAAGAGCCGTTGTGTTTTAGTGAGAACAGACCGTCAGTCATTTAACCTCCAAAGACGGCTTTCTCCTTCGGGATTTCTGGGAGACTACATGACTAAAGGCACGTTGCTGCCATCCACAGGTCAGAGTTATATCCATTATTTTAATATAACCATAGGAACAGTCCGGTTTCCCTGATCCAGTGAAGGACTGCAACAATGGCGGCTGTGGTGATCCCCTGGATGTAATCATGGAGAACTTGATGACGCTTACCGCAGTCTCAACACTGATTGGCTGACGCACCACATTGTCACGCAACACGCCTTAAAAGTTATTTTCAACTCGCCAGTTGGACACATTTGACCCGTTTGAAGTGAAATCCCATCCAACTTGTCACGCAAAACACGCCTAACTTGTTGCGCGCCTTGAAGTCGCGTCTGTACCATTGACTTTGTATGTAATCCTGTTGCATTTGTCGCTTCTGTTGTCCACAGTGTGAACGCACCTTAAGGGTTGAATGTCTTTTAATACACTAAATTAGCTGTGCATTTTGTCGTTTTCCAGTGTCATTCTTCTACCGTAAAATGAGACGTATATGACGCAGGCATTGATAAATCATTACAGAATTTTGCTTAAACTCATGATTTGAAATTCCTCTAATGTTTAAAATGTTGTTTAATTTTTGTGTGTGGTGGAAAAAGGTGAATGTGTTCAAGGACCCAGTTGCGGACCCCAACAAACGGTCAAAGAAAGGGCGCCTGTCTCTGCACCGGACCCAGAGCGGTGACTTTGTTACCCTGGAGGAGGGCAAGGGCGACCTGGAGGAGTATGGCGTGGTGAGTTCAGTCTGCCTGCAGACACGTATAAATATTTGGCAAAAAGACAATAACCCTGACCTGCGTCTTCTCTCACCTTAACATTTTTTTGTTTCTTATTCATCCCCAGGACCTGCTGCACACAGTCTTTCGGAACGGGCAGATTGTGAAGACGTACACATTTGACGAAGTCAGAGAAAACGCTCAAATCAAAGAGAGCGATCTTGAAGTAGTGTTGCACTGAGTGTAGTACTACTAAACTCCCGCCCTCCACCCTATCCCCAAACCACCTCCCCTCAGCCCTTCACCTTTTGGCCTCTGGTGCCCCACATCAGAAAATGGAGGTGGTGTGCACTGCTAATAAACCCCCCCCCCCCCCCCCCCCAAAGCTTGAGAATCCCCCAGAAATGTTCCTAAAAAAAACCTGAGACCCCCTTAAAATTCACAGATCTTCACCCTCCAAAACGCAGTTGTTTATTCTCCAACGGAGTGGGGGAGGATTTGGAAATCACACACCGCTGACGAACGGCAAACACCCCACGAGTGGGACATTTAGAGGGACAGAAGTCGCCATTATGGCCATTAATGATGAGTTCACTCCCATGTGCCACTGCTCACAAATTGAACTTCGGCATGTTGCACTGACAGGTTAGACATATTGTTACCTAATAATGTGATTAGCTGCTGATAGGCAATGTGTCGGCAGACTTTTCCATGCTGACACAAATAAGATGATCGTGAACGAGTTCCTGGCAGCTACATGCGGAGTGAACCCATGGTGAGTCGAAGCGAGAAAGATAATGATAGAAATATGAAGCCTCACCCACAACAATGACCGCGCCCCGTGTTTTGTGTAAAGAACTGTTTAGAAAAATACATGTCTGAATCTACTTAGCTTTGTCTTTTATGTAAAGGAAGAAAACGATGATCATGGTATAACGGTGCACCGATAACATTGAAAGCAGCTTCTACCTGGAAACAGAAGACACTTAGAATTATGGGTAATAAAGGAATTCATTTTCCACATTTTTTTCTTTTTTTTTTTTTTTTTTAAATCAGTAGTTACGGCCCAACTGATAAAAGGCCAACATCTATCAAGTACTACCTGAATATGTTGTACTCTTACGCCGCCAAATGAAATGTTATGGGTGCATCTCTGAAGGTATATAAATGATCATCTATTTCCCATTATGTTGGCCACAGAGCATTCACATCATGAAGGTCCATTCATACCACAAAATCAGTAATTCTGTTTAAGAAGGGAGGACTTTAACTCCAGTATTTGTGAAAATAATGAATGAATTAAGAGAAGCACATTTTCCAATTGTAATTCCAGTATTTAGTCAAAGCCCCAAATCTTTACAAACTAAATTGGCAAAATGATATTAAAGATTTGGATTGGGTCTTCACAATGGTGAATGCTCTGGTCTTTGCTGTGTAAGACCATGAGTTGATGTAAAAAACGAAAAAAAACAAATGCATCACAGAAATTGTCTTCACTGGAATGAAGAGCTAACTACATTATGTGTTCATGAACGATTATGTAGCTCCTGGGCTGAAATGTGTGTTAAAAGTGGATTCTGCTGTGTGTTTGCGTGTGTGTGCGTGTGTGTGTGTGCGTGCGTGTGTGTGTGTGTGTGTGTCACACTGAGATTTTCTTCCTTTAAAGGATTGTGTAATATTCCTTTTATGCAAATGTGCTTGTTGATCAGGGGAATAGAGAACACTCTTCCATATACTTTGCCGGACTTTTATTCTGAAAGGATACACAGCGTTGTGACAGACAGGTGACCATACAGAAGTGAGTGTGTTTTCCCCTTTGGGCAATATAAAAAGCAGTCAAAAGGCAGAAAAGTGGGACTCAGGAGCAGGAATAACTTTCTGACAGCAATGTACTGGCTATGCTTTGGCAGTTGATGGTGCACACAGTTGCTGTTTGGCCCAGCATTGCCCTCGGTGTCACTGCCTTAACTCGTGAACAGCAGGGGAACTTGAACAGGGGTGTTTCTGGGAAAGTGTAAATGTGCCCAGTGATGTTTGGATTCATTGCCCAGGTATAAATGGGATCTTGCTGAAAATGCCTTTTTGGAGTTAATTATCTTGCCATTGAGATCATCCCAAGGAAGTGTGACTCCTGTTTGCAGGTGTTTTTAGTCACATCGCTGAGTTGGCCCTTTCAGAGTGAAGGGATTATTCCGTTGCAGAGCTAGGAGCTGGTGATATCACAGGAAACAAATAGTTTAATACCAGAAACAAAATATTTGACACAAGCATACTGCACAGGCATCACCACACCAACATTTTTTAACTTATAAGTTATTACCTTGTAAGTAACGAAACAACACTAACCCTGTCTTTTAATATAACCCTAACCCTTCATAGCTAACATTAGCAATCGGCGGATTTAAGTTTTGACATTTGTGTAAAAGCAAAATGCGTTCAGTGACTCGTTTTGTGGTTACGATCTAGCATCTGCCCTGAATTGTTCAGGTTGTGCAGTGGACAGCATTCCTCCCACCTATCTAAATTCTAATGTATCTAATAAGTTGTTTTATTACTGAACACCCGCAAAATTAACGTCATTCACGACAACTTCAACTGTATTTTAAATTTGGTGCTAATTAGCAAATATTAGCATGCTAAGGTGGTAAACTAAGATGGTCAACGTGGTAAATGTCAAATTTAAATATCATATCAATATATGCAAGCACAGCTGTAGACTGTCTTGTTTTAAAACTCCAGGGTACCCTGCAAAACACACCGAGCTTTAGTGAACAGCAGGCCACGATAAATATGTTGCAGGAGTCACAGGACTCTTGTTTACTGATTGGCTGCGTGTATTCTCTGGCCACAATTTGCCGCCAATGGTGAAATTATCCCCAAGTTTGGCCGCAATTTGCTGTTTTTCAGCGTAATAGTTTATGCTTTGCTTGCACCCCCTTTTCAGACATTTAACTGCTTTACATTCATACCTTCACATATTCTCTCCTAGGGAGTGTTTGCTCCCAAGTCACTATCAGACCTCTTAGACTGCTAGTTTTCTGTGAATCCTTTTTTTTTTTTTAGAAAAGATCTTGAAGAAACCTGTGATGTCACTGGCTCCCCATTTCTCGCGTCTGGCTCAACCGAGCAGGGAAACAACACAGCTGTTTCACACTGTTTTCTTTATTTCCCTACTGTTTTTTTGTTGTTGTCACCACCACTGTAATCTGTCAAATCACTTGTTATCCACTTCTGGAGTAACAACACAGTCGCTATTCTTTTCCAATTATGGAGTGCATTTTAGTAGAATTCTGATTTTACTATTTTGATACTGTCTCGGTTCTTACCTCAGAGAAATATTGTTTTGTATGACAAAGGAGAAAAAAAATGCCAGAAATATTGACGTAAATATCAATATTTACGAATTATGCGGCCATACTGCCTTCTCACTTGTACATACAAGAAGTAGTTTGACTGAAAGCAGAGAGGCAGGTTAGGGAGACGACCACACTTGATAATATTTTTTTTTGTTTTTGTACCAACAGAAGAATATCCAAACCTGCTTACCTGAACTCTGTGTGTGTGTGTGTGTGTGTGAAATGGATGACAAACTGTTTGTGAATACCTTTTTTTCCTTTATGTTGTTGTTGTTTTACTCGTATGTATATGTTGGTTATCCCAAATTATCTCCCAACACGACTGATAGTTTAACTAACATTACTTGGTATATTGTCAACAATACATTGATTAAAGATGCCACCCTGTCAGTTTAAAATGGTTGATTTATTTTGCCTATTATTGGAAAAGGTTGATTTAAAATATTATTTCACTTGCTTGATATTAAAATTTTCAGTTCCCATTCCTTTTATTATGTTGTCAGACACTGATATCGGGGTCTTCTCCTATTTTGCCAGTTTAACATCTTTCTGGGAATTCTTTTGAAAACATGGGAAAAATTATACACGTACAAAAAATGGCTAAGTAAGTAACATTTTATTTTACGGGTCTTGACAAAAGTTTCCTGGAAAGGAATATAGATTGGTTCAAATCAATTATAGGAATACCCTTGAAATATCTGGGCCCCAAGATGTTCATTATTCATTTATTATTGGAAACTTATCTGTTGAATTGTTTGCTTATCTGTAGGCAAATTTGCATGTTTGGTAAATGACCTGTTGTGAATTGACATACAGATTGGAGATGAGGCGAGCAGTTCATTGAAATGAATAAATTGAAAGTGTACCGAATTCCCACTGCTGCTATATTTTTCCATGATTATAGCAAACGACACACTTCTTTCAGGTTTTTTGTAAATCATAATATTATTATAAATCTGTACAGTGTGCCAACATTGAGAATCTCAACCAATTTTTACTCATTAAAATGTCTGAAAACATTAATAAACCTACCGTATTCTCCGCACTATAGGGCGCACCACATTTTAAGGCGCACCTTCAATGAATGGCTTATTTTGAAACCTTTTTTCATATACAGTATAAGGCACACCGCATTATAAGGCGGTCTAAAAATAATTGCACAAAGACCATAAACAAAAAGACCCAAATTGATTACAAAAAGCTAAAAGTTGACTCTTTGAATTTGGATGTCTTGTTCCTTCTTGTTCCTAGACAGAGTGGGGGACCTCTTACATGTTTGTGCCCAGGGGCCCATTGTCTCCTAATACGCCCATGGCTTCAAGACAGGGGTAGGGTTGGAGGCTGAGATATCCTGACTTTAAAAAAAACATTTCAAAAACACTTCTCATAATGCTGATAAATAGCATATTTTATTTGACCCTTGCTGCCTGATAAACATCCTCATCTTTCAAACTTCACCCCCTCAGCTTTTGATACAAGCTGAGTGTTAAAAGTATCTTACCCCAAGTTAAGACAAGTAAAGATGTCCTCCTGGTTAGTTTTCAGAGAAACTCCTGAGTGACAGAAGACATTGTTCAACAAGCCGTCTAATTCAGATCTCAAAGAGCCATAGAATATCGATAATTCTATTGTCAGACTTACGATGAGTAGACTTATCTTAAAGGGGATCCGAGCCACCCCCAAAAAAATCATACATGCGGGGGCTGGAGCTGATCCCAGCTGACATGGGGCGTGAGGCTGGGTACACCCAGGATGGGACCTGGGTCAATCTAAAGATGAACAATTCTCTCCCAAATCCCAAAACCTAGAGTGCTTAAACTCAAATGTGTGATGTCATCATGGAGAGATGTTATAGATGATAGTGAGAGCTAGCCTGACTCCGCAAAAATGGATTTATTCGCATGATTCGCTTTTGCTCAGCATATCCATCTGGGAACTCTCGTTTGGAGATCTTTTGGGAGGGGGCGAAAATACTGGTTGCTGATTGGATAAACCATCTGTCTATCACCAATATACGGGCCAAATCAACCAATCAGATCAACGAAGTGTATGACGTACTAACAGGCAAAGCTCAGAAAGTAAACAATATGTTGCTAAAGGATATTTGCTGTTGGTGTAACCCAAATTTACGGATAAAAGGCACAATTTCAGGTGCCCGTCCATATTCCAACAGAAGGATCCAAGAGAAAAAAAGCAGGCGGCTTGCTCCATAGCTTCTCTCATCTCATCGGCCATGTTGTTTACACTGAACAGTTTTGTTACGTCACACTTAAATCCGCCTCAAAGCCAACGCTGATTGTTTCGTTCGCTTGGCAAACGGCTCCAAATATTCTCCAGCGCACATTTCCAGACTGATCTGTGAGTAAAATACAATGGAGCTCACAAGATCCGGATGGTCTCACGAGGCTAAGTGAGAGCACCCAGGGGAATGTTATTAAAGTGTATGGACACATTTCTGTTTCACAATACTACAACAGAATAAAGCTCAGTTTGGTATAAAAAACAACAACAAAAGGATTCTCTCATTGTTCTCTTCTCTTTGTACTTGATGACATCACAGGTTTCAGACTGTCTTTGAGAGAAGATGGGCCATGGGAATACATAACATAACATCCTGGAATTTAGGTGGTGTTCCCCTTTAACATCAGATTTCAAACGACCTCGTGTAAGACAGTGGGCTCTTAATCGAGTAGTCTTGTGAAAATGATGGCTCGGTCATTTGCAGCTGCTCTCTTGAGGGTTTTTTTTCCTTGTTAAAAAGATTTTGAGCGTCTGTGGTCACATGGTCCAGTCAGCACCGTGGAGGCGTTTCACAGTAAGTGCAAACTCAGCAAGGAGGAGGCAGCTTGTGGATTATCCGGCGGAGGAATCCAATGAAAACTCAATGAACTGAAAAAGTAGGACACTTTCTGATGCTGCGTGGTGCTCGGGTTGTAACTTCTGTAACTCTCCTGGTTTTACCGTGCATTGATAATGCATTGCTTACATTATACCGTAGCTGCATGTTAACTTTTTTTTAATAGTAGGATCCTTTGGTTTTGGGTTTTTTTCTGGCGCAGTAGAAGCAAAACGAACTTTCTTGAAAACCTCGTGGAACCCATCAGATAGGGTCACGCTTTTTCATTTTCGTATTCTGTTATTGTAACTAAACACACGTGACGCGTTCTCACCAAAAGCGACGCGTAATTTGGCACACATTGCGCTCTTCATCCGCGACATCTCCTGCGTATTTTGCGCATCACCAAATTGAGTTTAGACACCCGTTGTGTTTTTTTTTCAAGATACACTGCAAAAAAATATCCACTAATGTTTTTTACCCCCATTGGCATTCGTTGTTAAAAGTTCCTCAAACGCGTAAAACTGTATTTTCAGTAAGTTTGCACGAGCTCACCTGCACGGTTTGATTCAGTTGCTCCAGTGCAAAGTTGGGTTGGAGAAAAAAGTCACTTTAAACAAATTTGGCTGATAATTTTTTTGCAGCGTCGGCAGTAAAAACTACGTCATTCTGTCAAACAACTCCCCTTTTTTCCTCCCTGTTGGACCAACATCCACAGTTTAGGAACAACTGGATAAAGAGTTTGGGATCAGAAGCTCAAAATCATGATGACCGGATTTCGGCTGAACTTGTCGCCGCTGAAGGAGCCTTTGGGCTTCGTCAAACTGGTGGAGTGGGTAAGTTAGATGCATATAAGTGTTTGTGTGTGTGTGTGTGTGTGTGTGTGTGTGTGTGTGTGTGTGTGTGTGTGTGTGTGTGTGTGTCATACCCAGAGGACAGGGAGGTTCAGTCATTTTCTTGGTCCTTGAATGTTCCCTTTCCCGGCAATTTTTACTCTTGAGAAAGAAAAAAACCTTTAAAAATATGCATTTACACACATTCATAGAAAGCACTTTGAGTTTTTACACTTACAAGAATGGAATAAAATCTAGCCTGTGGTGTAGTGTAATTGAATAATGTAGCGTAACATTTTTTTTATTGTTTATTACACATGAACAAACATGTTAATACCCTAATACACCTTGAACTCTTGTTTAAAAAAAAAAAAACGTTTTACAGTATGGGACATTTACTTTTAACTTGACTTGTCTTTCTTTAAGATTCTTAGATTGTAAGTGGGAGTAAACTGTGCTTGACAACGAAAACTTGGCTAAAGTATGTTCCGCTTAGTTAATTATGTCCTGTGCATTTGGATCATCTCACTGGTTGAGTGGGGCCTGCCCTTCAGATGACACAGTTGTATATTAATGCAACTCTCAGCAATAATTTACCTCTGAATAACTGTGCAGACAGTTGGCTACTCATACACTTGAGCACACAGTATGTGTGTCCTGAGAGAACACGCAACAGTTTCTTATTGAAAGTCTAATCATCAGTTCTGCTCCACATAACTGGGTCAGAGGAATCTGGTTCTGGAAAAATGCAGCTTTGTGAAAATGCAACACAACTGTCATAACTATACTAAATATATCTAGAAAGTGCTGCCACGGTGCAGCTACAGTCATTTCCCGGCTGCAATGACGGTGCAGAGACGCAGAGAGTGCAGATTCAGAAGACCCAGCGATCAGAGCAGACTGGGCTTTTTTCGCGGGGGTCTTAAAGAGCAAGCCTTCCATTAATAAATACCATAACTGTTAAAATAACATATGTCCTGTCCTCTCAGTCTGCAGTAGTGAATGTGAACACTCATACCTCCCCCGATATTCTCTACCACACAATAGTAAACAGGAAGCAGGGTTTTGGAATGCTACGTGGCTGCCCCCATTCACTCAACTCAATGTTGAATTATGATCAAAAAGATATTTCTCCCTTTTTTGGACTTATGACAAATGGGCTCATGCTCCAGTGGCTTTGGGGATTTTGCGTATCGAGCTGGACTCAATGACCTCTGCTGATTATTTTATTTCTTACAAGACATTTCAGATCGATGAGGATTTGTATCTTTGTTTTCACAGCTAAAGAGTATTCCCACCAGAAGCAATGTTTCTCTTTCCCGTTTGTTCGCTTTTCATGTTTTGAATCCTGTAACCTGTAACCAAACTTCAATTATATATTGTGAGGTAGTTGCAATGTGTGCAGAGTGTTGATGCTGTCTCGCAGCTTTGTTATGAGTTGAGGCTGGAATGTCAATAAATTGGTGCTGTGTGGTTTGCAGATGTGTGGGACACCTGAGATAAAGTCACTGCTGTTTGTCCAGTTTTGGGCAGTCGCCATCTTTGGAGAAGGTGCTACCTTTTGTCTTAAAGCAATTCTTAACTTTTTTGCATGTCTCACAGCACTTCCCTCCAAAGTCCCACTCTCTTCCCCCTGCCTGACCTCTGACGCTCCCTTCTCCCCGGACATGTGCGGAGAGAGTGCCATGGGAAGTCCGAAGAACTGGGCAAAGTGCACTGGAATACCTGTCAAAGTGGAACCTCATGCCATCGAATTCGGGGGAGATCTACCTACCCTGAATTTGCTCTTAGGAGGTTCTACTTTGACAGGCAATCCAGTGCAATTTGCCTAGTAGTTGGAGGTACAAAACTTCAAACTTCCCATGGCACTGGAACGCAGCATGAGCCGCACAAGTGAAACAGAGCAATGGATGACAGGCAGGAAGCTCGGCAAATGATTTTATGCGGACCGAATAAAATGATGATTGGTCATACTTTTATCAGAGATATATGAGAATTGAATATTGATGAGTTTTAACTGGTGGATTTCTTTTACATTTTAGTGTGCTATACGCTTATTAGGAACATTTGAAGATTACAAAAGAAAAGTGTAAAAATGGCAGAAGGGTAAGAATTGCTTTAATCAAGACTTAATGGTGATATTGGAAACGTGATAAAAAAAAAAGCCATTTGTCTGACAGTGTAGCATTTATGTTATGTTTAAAACATGTGAACATAAACAAAAAATGTCAATGTGTGTGTGTTTGGTCCACCCCGGCTGTAAAAGTTATTCATGCTGACGCTCCTCGTCCTGGGAGAATGACAGAATCGGGGAAACAAAAATGTGAGAGAAGGAGCTTACTGTGATGTGTAGCCAGAGAAACAGGAAGTGGCAGCCCGTGACATCTGAAGAAACATCTGGCGAGAGGCCTTGAGGTGTGTGTGGGTGGGTGTGTGTGTGTAGATGTACAGTAAATGTGGATGTGCATGTGGGTCTTGTGGTGTGACGCTAAAGGCTAAACGTTGAGGTGGCCTGTTGTAAGCATTTTTCAAAGGTGTGTGCGTACGTGTGATACAGTTGAGCTGATGGCACAGAATTTAATAGGTCAGTTAAAAGTGCATTTTTTTAATCTCCTGATAGATGAACAGCATGCGGTGCATGTCATTACCTTGTGATGTGAGTTGAGAATCAAAGATCATTACCATGTCATATCATGTATAGTAATAAACTTCCTGTCCTCTACATGTTGTCCAGTACAAGAGAAATGCCTTAATATTTTCAAGTGTTATTTACATTGTCTTTATTTCTGCATAATTTTGGTGATTTTTCTGTTGATAAAGACACTCCCTCTGATATGATCACCTTTCAGCCTACAAGGCCAGACATACAGACAAAGTATGCAACTAGCTGGTGAATATTATTGGAGCATTTAGCAGCTAAAGAGCAAGTCCCAACCACAGAGACTTCCTGGCTAATCCAATAGGGTAGTGCCAAAAGTCGCAGTATGCTGGCTGTCCACAAGGGGCAGGCCGTTTTTTCACAGCATAATTAAACCTATTTAAGTCCTGGTACAAAAAAAAACATTCTAGTCTGTATGTTTAGGTCACAACACTAAAGGTTTGGTTTTTTTTTTTGGACCAGGCTAGTTTTTTATTTTATTGGAGGTCGAAGTTTATGAATACTTAGGAGCGCGGCCTCTTCAGTGACAGCTAGCCGCTGGTCCTCCCTTTGCCTCGGAGGTATACGTCAGCCAGCCTCCTCCCCAACGTCACATCAATGCCCTTTTTTGGTAAGAGGAAATGAGGCGGAGTCAAAGTCTGAAAAGATACAATTCCCATAGGCGAGTACGATTGGATCAAGTTGAGAGAACGGACCTTGACAGAGATTCTACGTCCATTTTTTATACAGTCTATGCGAAAGAGCCACATATTTCCCTTAAGTGATGGTGGAGACTAAAACTGAGCTAAAAGGAGAGTTAATATTGGATTAACACATTGTGTTCACATTTTACTTTACTGATTATGTGTGGCTCCAAAAAATATTTAAGGCACGATTAAAATACAATTCTTTAAACCTCTGACTTGAGAAAATCTATTTGCATAATTTGCATATTGTGCAAGTGCAGAACTACAGCAGGACAGTTGTTCTGTAGCTCGAATCTGAGAGGTAACGTCTCTGAATTGTGTTGTACTGGAGCACAGCTGTCTGTTGCACTGGGAGGCTCAGTGAGGATGTGTGATGACAGGGAGATACATGAAGCTGTGCATGTGGAGAATGTGAGAAAGCTGTTAACAACACATTTTGAGAGGAACAAATCAGACCCATGAAGTATGAGTAAAGCAATATCGGTGAGAGTCTGAAGTAGCTCAATACCCTCGGATAATATGATCTGCCTACTGCAGTTTGAGGGTTAAGCTTAGCAGCAGCCAGCCTGACTAAAAGAATTTAGTATGTGTTGGTTTTAAGGAGAGTATTAGTGTCACATGGCCTACACACTGAATCAGATGCTTTCTGGCCCGCAAGAAAGAATTCAAGAGCTGAATGGCAGCTTTAGCACAACAATGTAAGACATAATTTATTTAATTTGTCTTCCAAATCATGTCTCAAACCACACGTTAGAAAACGGCTATGGCTCACAAACTTTGTTTTAGGGTGTCAAATTGGGGTGACACACTGTAGTGTCCAAGAGTATAATGGATGATCACAATCAAATAATGATGTGATTTACCAATCAATGTGATATAGTTAGTGTAGCAGTAGCTCAGTCCATAGGTGACTCGGCTGGGAACCGTAGGTGCTGCCGAGTCTCTGTGTGAACCATGAATGGAGTGTGGACTGTGTGACATTAATTCCATGTCTCCATTAATTGCATGTATATAGGCCCTGTTTGTGCATGTGTGTGTGTTTCGGGCCTGTGTGTGTGTAACCTGAATAATAATAACAGACTGAAAAAATTGAATTTCACTTGTAGGATTAATAAAGGAATTCTTCTTCTTCTTCTTCTTCTTCTTCTTCTTCTTCTTCTTATTCTTATTCTTATTCTTATTCTAAATCTTAAATATCTTAAAGGTCCCATATTGTAAAAAGTGAGTTTTCCATGTCTTTTTTATTATAAAAGCAGGTTGAGATGCTAAATAAATACTGTGAAAGTAACAAAATGCTTAATCCACAGAGAAATGCTCACAATGAAACTGTGCCTATAAACGAGCCATCAGGACTTCTGTACAGTGAATGACGTCACAACTGTATAATATATATAGGTAGAAAGTGCCACTACAACGCCTTTGCAGTCATTCCCTGGCTGCAAGGTTGGAGCAGAGACACCAGGAGTGTAAATGCCAAAGACCCGGAAACGCTTACCAATCAGAGCAGACTCAGCTTTTTAGGAGGAGGGCTTAAAGAGACAGGCGCTAAAACAGAGCATTTCAGACAGAGGGTGAATACAGGTATCTTCAGACAGACAGTATGAAAAAAATAATGTGATTTTTGAACACTGAAGAATGTAAAAAGGTTCTAATGGATACCCAGAATATAAAGATGAACGCTAAAAATGAGCAGGATATGGGGCCTTTAAGTTTCTTGATTTTGATATTAATTCCCCATAGCTGAAGAGAGTTTTCTCACATCAGTCGCAGCCATCTCCCTAATCTCTCGCTCTCTCCTGTCTGTCCAAACAGCTCACAGCCATATTTGCTTTTGGAAGCTGTGGCGGGTACTGGGGGAAGAACATCATATCTCTCTTCTGCGGCGATGGCAGGAATGAAACTCTCAATGCCAACTTTCACTACCCATTCAGGTGAACCAAGTTTGGTGATTTTTCAATGTCAGGCACAGGTTTTAAATATCACTCATCAGTTACATAGTCAATTTCAAAAGGACCACCAGCACAGATGCATGATAAATTTATTATGGAAAAGCATCTGAAGGAAGGACCGTCTAATAACCGGAGAATGATGATTTTAACCCTCCACCTTGTATTGTGGCCAGGTTGAGCCAGGTCCCGCTCATTGAGGGAAACGCCACTATATGTAACCACTCTGTCACAACAACACACCTGGTGGGAGACTCCGCCTCCTCAGTGGAGTTCTTTGTGGGCATTGCGATCGTCTGCTTTCTGTACAGCATGGTGGCTCTGTTGGTGTATTTAGGCTACATGCACGTCTACAAGGACTCTGACTTTGGACCCATTTTTGTGAGTATTGATCTTTCTGTTCAGTTTCACAATAGGCCGGCTCCTTCAGATCAAGCCTGAAAATTAAAGTAGAACTGATGTGCCTATGTTTGTTCCCAGGACTTTGTGATCACAGCGATCCTGGTCTTTCTGTGGCTGGTGTGTTCGTCCGCCTGGGCAAAGGGCCTGCAGAATGTGAAAAACGCCACGAACACTGATGGCATCAGCGCTACGCTGGCACTCTGCAAGGGGAGCAACATCACCTGTGAGGTCACCGAGTTCGCCAGCATGCAGACCCTCAACATCTCTGTGGTGAGAAGAAATACAGAGCAGCTTTACAAATGAGATTTCGGTTACAATTGGTTACACCAATCTCAAGCTTGAGATTGCGCAGGGTAGAGCGTGCAGAAGGCAGGATGTGACACGATTAGACTGCGGTTACACATTAAGTTCGTAATTTAGTCATAAACAGCGGTCTCTTGCCTTTCCTTTAATTTCTCTGACGATTTCGGCGCTCGCCATTGCGGAGAGAAGTTCCCCAATTTTCATTGATGAAACCGATAGAAACCGGGAATTCTCACACATGGGATCAATGGGACATTACACCGACTTTGTACTAGAGAGCTGGCAGAATAAAGTCTGTTTAATATCCGATCCAACTGATTAGGACATTTGCGTTTTCACATATCCTCTGAGTTATGTCTAGCTAATTTCAGGTTTGCAGTACATGTGTGATAGGGGCTCCAGTCAGCATTCACTTGATTCATTTCTATGATGTAATCCAAATTAATGGCACGTGGACAGGCTATTTCTAGAATATAATCAGAGTAATTGATTGTGATCATGCCCCATTCTCCTCAGTTTATATAATTTTACGCTTCAAGACTTAAAGGGGCTGTACTCGAAATACTGCAAAAAAGGGGTCTGGGATCGCCTCCACTCAGCTCTCACAGACTATTCCCAAACTCACATGCACTGACCGGCTATAAAAAAAACAACAACAGAGAAACTCTGATTACAACACACACAGAGGGAGAGTGACTTCATTCTCTGCTCAGGACGCCATTACTCCACTAACTCTTTACATAGTACAAAAGTTGTTTGCTGCTATATTAATATTCTAAATTTTGAGCACAGTGCCTTTAAGCAGAAATATGAAGCAGCCTGACTCACAGTCATGAGACACTGAGCAATGACACTTTCATTTTTCCTCAGACACTGTTGCTGTGCACTGCTCAATATTCACAGTCCAAAGCAAATTTGTTAGAATGAACACAAATTGCACATAGTCCCCAAACTGTTCCAGAACGTGTGGGTTTGTGATCGATGTAAAAGCCATCAAATATTAAAATGTCGTCATTTCTGTTCACGAGAGGTTGAATGTGTCATCGCATAACATTTCACAGATTTACAGTACATTATTCCTTTATTACACATGTTTTCTAGTTTCATTAACCTGTGTTTTTTTCTGTCTGCAATCAAACAGGTGTTCGGCTACCTTAACATGTTTGTGTGGGCGGGCAACGCCTGGTTTGTGTACAAGGAGACCCGTTGGCACTCGCAGAAATTCTCTTCTCAGCCTGGACCTGGAAGGCAACAGGTCCCTGCACCCATCTAACATACAATATACAGCGACACAAACACAGTCTCATACATGCACACACCACACATAGAACATACACAGTTTGAGCACATGCACACTGTATGCATGCATGTACATGTACAAGAAGGACATTGTCACACATACACAGGAAAAGCTCTATGAAGAGGGTAAATTGAGACAAAATGAAGGATAAAGTGACCCAGTAGGTGGTTAGTTTAAAAAACTTAGGGATTTTGATATTTCGGTGACTTGAACCTAGCATCTGTGAAGGTAGTGCACAGGGCTGAATTAGCACCCAAAATATTATATCATTCCTCGCACATCCATAGCATACTTGAACTGAGATCAGTTCTATAACCAACGCGGATAGATTTTCTCGTAAGGCCTAAGCACCCCTGCAGCAGTAGGAATCTGGGGGAGGAGGGAGTGTTCTAAACAAGGTTTCATGCGTAGCTTTGCCTTTTTTTCTTCTTTTTTTTCTTACTTTTCATATACTATAGCAACACCAATGCAATTGCTATGTCAAAACATGCCTTCTTAGAGTCTTTTCTATATGGTTTCTTATGCTTTAGTAAGCAGATACATGCACCGGTAATGACCAAATATGTTAAACTTCATAACAGCATGATGGCTTGTGAGTCTAGGAAGAGACGTTTCCTTATTTCTCTGGTCCAATTTTACAATGTTTGAATTTATTATGCTTTATTATATACTGATGGATGTACAGGTACTTTGAACTCAACATCTTAGTCTACAACATGAAACCAACAACAAGGAGCAAGATTTCATCACTTAACTAGAGGATAATGTGATTAAGGTTTTCAGGGTAACGGAGAGGGAGGTTAAGGCAGAATGATATTCATTGTAGGTTTATGTGTGTATTGCATGAAATTGATATTGGCCTTGAACGTCAAATTTGTTGATTCTTTCATATTTTGCATATTTCTTTAGGTTTAAAGCACTTTGTGCATCTAGGAAATGATTCACACAAATATTCATTCATTCTTTCATTCATTCATTTGTCCTCTCTAGTGGTGGCTAGAGGGTACTGCAATATCTCAACAACTAAACTAGGATTCACAAAGGGGCACACCACTCCAATATGTTATTTCCAGGTTTGAGGAAAGTTCAACATGAGCCACTCTCTCTCAATGACAGAAACCAGAGAAGTAAGTCATCAAGTATAAAGTCTACAGCTGCTCCGTAGACAATGAATGTAGACCGATTTTGTTAGTTTTCTTTTTTATATCCAAATGAGCTTTATTTTACCGTACCTACTCCGTTCTGAAACAGAAAATGTTCCTATATAGTATGAACATTCCCTTGGATGCTCTACAACATCCTCTACAATTAGTTGTCTATGGGGCAGTTTTACATTTATTACTTGACTACGTCGCAAATTCGATTTTTAGCACTGGATGAGTTGCTCATGATTACTAATATTTTTGGTCTGTTTCTGACCATAGGAATAACATGTATGAAATTTGGAAAATGGGCACAGCTCCCTCTTTAATTGCCAACATCCTCTTTTCGGCAGGTGCAGTGATTTGGCAAATCCATATAAAAGTCAGTTTGTACGTTCAGTTTATAATGTTCTTATCGCAACATGCACAGCGCACTCGTGTGGTGTTTCATATGCTTTTATGATGTCATTTAAAGCACTGTGAGAGTGTAAATCCATCAAGAGTACTTGATTGAAAGTTGGTTATTTAATCAGTTCAGGAAAATGTTGCTGCAGCCAAAGTTTGAGATCTTTCAGTAGGTCTGTAGTAGTCCTGATTAGAGGTTGGTACAGAGGTTGTGTCCTTCCTTGATTGTGTAAAAAAAACAAACTCTTTGTTATCATTTTGAAGTAGTGACTTGATTTTCATTCATCGCTTTTTTTTTACTCTGCCAAAGCACTATTTTTTTTCTTCCTTGTTTAAGCTTATTCCATATGTCCATAAATCAGTTATTTTGTTGTTGTTTAAAAAAATCTGTCTTTTTTGGGGGATTGTCTAGTTCTTATGAAGCCTTCATGAGACACCAGACCCTGAGCTGGTGTTGTATTTTATAAACTCTCACGTTGTTGTCTAATTTCTAATTTTTAGCAAATGCGGATGATTATTTGCAGGAATTTATGATTTTCTTTTTACTATTTGTTGCCTTTTGATGTAGTAAAAATGTAAGTGGGAAAGATGAAAATTCATTTAGCTGGACAAAGTTAAATGAATGTTTGTGCGGTGTACTGGTTATGCCTCTGCACTCTTGTAATCATCATCCAACTAGCTGTGGCTTTGTCAATGATTCCTATGCATTTAACCTGTCGAGAGACATACATTCACTCTGTGACATGCACAATTTCAATGTATGTTTGTTTTTGTTTTTTCAATAAAAATGAATGTTTTTCTCCATTAATCTCTCTAGTGAATATCCTGTCCACCTGCAATGTGTGTGTGTGGTTGTATATGTATGTGCGTAGTGGACATACAAGCCCTCTGCCTGTGTCACTTTTATGTCAAGCCTCTCTATGGAAGCAAACAATCTAAGAAAAAGACACTTTCACTTCACTCCACATTTTCCTCCTGGTGATGTGTGAAATAGAGGATTTTTTTCGTCTTCTTTCTTCTTTTTCCAGGTAAAATAAAGAAAAAATAATTTTGAATTTAAAAAGTCAAAGGTCCCATATTGTAAAAACAATGATATTTCCATGTCTTTTCCTATTAAAAAAGCAGGTCAAGGTGCTATATAAATACAGTGAAAGTATGCTCAATATGCTCACAGCTTGTGTTCAGAAACGAGTCTTTTAAACGAGCGGGCAGGACTTCTGTATGGTTGTGCTGTCACAACTATACTATATATAGGTCCAGGCCCCCAGGAAAGGTTTTGGGCTTTAAAGCCAACTTGACATAGTGGCCATAAGCACATACACACACACATGATGCCCACATGATACTTTTTCCCATCGACTTACATCGCAAAAGAGAAGTCTATAGATGACCATGAAAAAATTCTAGCATTACCCCTGCAAAATTACTCACATTTATATCAGAATTTGATTTATTCGTTCTAATAACATTTTGAAAGTCCAGAAGAGCCGCACGATTTAATAATTGAATCCCCATCCAAGTTAGCCGGAGCACTAAACCAGAAACTAGCCGGTCGACGGAGCTCTCTAGTGCGCCTGTTCTGTTGGCCACACAATGCAAAAGTTGTGCCAATCAAACAGGAATCTTTAGATGCCGAAATTGAACTTTATTGGCGTCATGCACCACTGAGAAGCTTAGGGGATACAAAATGAACAGGCTGCACCGTAAATAGTTCTTCACACAACCCCACTTCAAAGAAGTCCCTTTGAAGAGACAGGCACTAAAACATAGCGTTTCAGACAAACGTTGATGACACTGTGTGGAAAAATGTTAACTTTCTATGAAAAGATAAAAGATATGGTGGCACTTTCAGCAAAAAGAAAAATTACAGGATGTTACCAACTATAGCTTTCAAGCATGTAAACATGTTCTAGTAGAAACCCCAAAACGCCTGTATAGAATGAACCTGTAAAATGAGCATAATATGGGACCATTTAATGAAAGAGTGAAAGCTTTTGAAGACATTGAAGCGTTTGTGAGCCCAAACGGTTATAATGACCCCAAATATAATACTTGATTTCCTGGTTTGTCCTGTGACTTCAGTGATCACTGTGTGGGCGCAACACAGAGAGAGAGAGAGAAAGAGAGAGAATAGAGAAGTGCACTGGTGGTGTGTGTGAAAGGGAAAGGCAGGAAGGATTGCATTAAACCACAGATGATCATATGTGTGTGTGTGTGTGTGTGTGTGTGTGTGTGTGTGTGTGTGTGTGTGTGTGTGATTTAACACATCAGTATAAACTAATCAGTAATTTCCTTGCAGTCGTTTAAGACTGTCATTCCCTCTGTATCTCCACCCTACTCCATCTCACTCTCCCATCTGATTCAGCGTAGCCACGGTGGATTCTTCTTCTTCTGTTCAGGTATAAAACAATGTAGACTATAACATCATGCAGCTGTACCGCAGAGTACAGTTTGTTCAGTATTATCATCATGGGAGAAACATTGTGATCTACTTTAAAGTTTCTTGAAAAGGGAGAAATCCTCAAGACTGACTTTGCACTTGAAATGCAAGTTCTGTTGTCAGCCACAAGAGGTCAATATAGTGCCATGAGCTTGACCTACTGAGCCACTGTGAGACTCTAAACATCCAGGGACAAATTGTGTTGATCACCGGATAATACAGACCTATTAAATAATGATGATCATGTTTGAAAAACCCTGCTTTTCCCTAGTCTCTACCAACCAGCAATATAAGCTACAGTTAAAATCTAATTGAACTTTACAAGGGGACCCTGCAACCTCTCTAAAATACCCGTTCTTGTTTACCCTTGCTTGTCCCTGGTCCCACCTTGTGAACTACTTCAAGCTTTACTCAAGGTGCTTTGTTTGTAGTAGTGTCTAACAAGGCTGCACAATCATTCAAATCTTTTTAGGCTCTCATTGAAGCCAGTAATCAATAAAAAACACGTCACAACAGTATGCACAAACTGCATCTTTACCCAATAATCTGAGCTACTAACAGCATAATGTTAGGCTATTCTCAGTTCTGACCTACTCTTTTCAAAACCAGTTATACTAATTTCTTTGCAACTCCCTGGAAAATCATTTTAGTACTCTTAATTTCTTTAAAGGAAGTAGAGATAAGATTTAAATCTAGCATTGATAGGGGCTGCAGTAGCTCAGTCCATAGGTGACTTGGCTGGGAACCGTAGGGTTGCTGGTCCAAGTCCCTGTGTGGACCATGTATGGAGCGTGGACTGGTGGCTGGAGAGCTGCCAGTTCATCTCCTGGGCACTGCCTCGGTGCTGTCGAGCAAGGCACCGAACCCCCAACTGCTCGGGGCGCTGGTCACTCTCCTTAATTGCATGTATAGGTCCTGGTTGTGCATGTGTGTATTTCGGGCCTGTGTGTGTAACATGATTAATAATAAGAGTGAAAAAATTCAATTTCCCAGTGTGGGATAAATAAAGTAATTCTTCTTCTTCTTGATACATATATCAAGTTCAAACAAGGGCCCATGCCTAATTGTGCAAGTCTAATATGATACACTTTTTTACCCAATGCCCAATTGGCACCATATTTCAGTGTTACAGCAACAGATGGATGGATCAGTCCACTATAATGTACCCCAGGTTTTACACTTGTATCTAGAACTGTTCACATTCAGCAATACTGACTAAGGCGGGTTATTATTATTATCATCACTACAAAATTGGTTTAAATGTCTGGCAAGGAATACTTGTTGATTAAACAACCCCCCAAAACACGTTATTACCCTTTGAAACACGAGACTGATATTAATAGCCTATTCATACAGGTACTGTCATAATCCACAAATCCCTATTCAATACGCACACTGTTATTTGTTTTATTTGTCTTCCGCTGTATCACTATTTAAATAAAATATCATTTCTAATGTTTCCTAATGCAACCTAATATAACAGTGTCTAACAGCAGAGATCTTCAAAAGGGGGTGCTCAGAGTTACTGCAGGGGGTCCACCAAATTGTTTGATAATCTTTTATTGTTTAATTTTCAAAAATATGTCTGAAAATATACATTAACACAAATGCAATGTATTATTAGCAAGGACAAATTTATGTTTAAATTTTTTTTTTAAATAAATACATTTCACAACCTTAATGATTGGCTTACTGGCTTATAAGGTATCACAAAGGTAGCCATACACACAGATACAATTGAGCTGAAAGTTTCAGTGTGCCTTCCATTAACATTGACATATGATGTGTAAATGTATCAATATGTTAATAATCACCAATATCTTATTATAGTAAGAGTAGTATTGTATTGTATAGCATCATAAAAAGCTGTGTATAGGCTTAAGGTCGTTCTAGATCTAATAATAATAATAATAATAATAACAACAATAATAATAACTTTATTTGTATATCACCTTTAATAATAGCCGTTTACAAAGTGCTTTGACAGCGCAAATCAAAATACTCATATATAGTATAAACAAAAAATAATACAAATGATAATAAAAAAATTGTGACATCCAGTAGGATACAACATAACCATATTTACACATCATTGTATGGAAAAAGGGGGCATCCTCAATGGACAAAGTAAATTATTATGAGCTTAAGGTGCTTACAAAGAAACTGAAAAGACGATAAAAGACAATAAAAAGTAGGCAAATCTGTAAAAATTTGTTTTTAAGGGCAACTTGCAGGTTAATTTTTTTTTTACTAAATTTCCAAATCCCAATGCAACTCAATTTAAAACAATATTTGTAGTGGAGGTCCCTGCTTCATCTGTCTTTCAGCTAAGGGGTACTTGTCCTAAAAACCGTTGAGGACCCCTGTCCTACAGTGAACTTTTGAACTGGTGCGTTGTGTGTCGCTCAACGTCCCAATCCTCCGATACATGCCGAACTAAGCCGAAGCCCTCCGACGAGTACGTCAGCATATCTCGTTCTTTCGTTTTTCGCCTGCTGCGTGCGAAGGAGAGAGAGAGCGAGAGCGAGCAAGAGCAAAAAACTGCTCTCAGCAAAGCAACAAGAAGGAAGAGCAATGGCGACACTGGATCGCCAAATACCAAGTCTGGATACCTTCCTTTGCGAGCCTTGGTCTTCCTTCGTCAGTGCGGCTAAATTACGTTTTGTTGACAGTAAGTTCGCACGTCGGTAGCGGTTGTTGTTTTCGCGGACAAACTGTCGGGAAGTGCGTGGTCCAAGTACTGTCTGTGATTGAGTTGAGTAAAGCCCCCCTCCACCATGCAGGGTCTGTCAAAGCGCAGCAAAGTAAACTGTCAAAAATATGACTGCGAAATGCAATTTTAATAGGTTGCTTTTAACAGTCGTGTACAGGCGCGCGAGCGGAGCTAACCGTTACAGGGCATAGTTTCTATGGTTTCTACCACTGGCGCGTGCAGAGACGTTAATGCCGTCCTTACTGTCCAGCTGTAAGTTTGTTAGCTTTGACAGCTTCACTCTGGCGCTAGCGAGCTAATGCTAACCTGGTAGCCAGGCAGCCTCTGACCAGCATGGCTCCACGCATGGCCCCCAAAAGTTTGTTTTGAATCCTCTTGCGTGGTTTGTAAGTGGCTATTTTTGTTCGTTTTAGTCGCAGACTTGTATTTGAATAAGAGCGACAAAGAGCTTTACTGCCTCTGTGAACCCGTGAGGCTCAGCAAAGAAGGTAAGGAAGTTAGATACTTATCGCCTATTACACGATGATGGTTTGTTATTGTTTTGTTATGGCCTACAAGCTAACCTGCGGCTGATGTTATCTGTGTATTTTTTTAATCATTATTTTTATATAACAGTTTTCGATAGTATTGAAAAATAGAAGAATCGATACCCAAAAGCAAAGGAGACTAAGAGCTTTAAATGCCTAGTAGTATGCATACCAAACCAAACCAAAGGCAGGCAAAAACAAAAGGAACAAGGATACCTACATATATACAAACAAGTAGAGTCAAATTGTGTTCAGATATTGTCAAAAAAGGACCCCAATATTCTTCACATTTATGCTGATTTTTAATACTTAGTCCACAGTTTCTCCATGTGGATCCCTGAAACAAGTTCATCAGTTGTATTTTATCCCACCATGGACTTCATACATACTTTGTATGAATGTTACTTCATTCATGCTTTTTAAGTATGTACTGTCATAGAGATATGAGGGAAAATGCTATGATTGTGTCTTTATTACAAAGCTGCTTTACAGCAGCCTGACTTATGACTGTTTTCTCTATTCATCAATTCATATTTTGTCCATAAAATGTCAGAAATTAGTTTTAAAATAGCCACAATCATTTCCCATTGCTCAAGGTGGTGCATTCAGACTGTTTAGATCACCATCTAACCCACAGCAAAATATATATTCAGTCTGTAATCATATAAAATAAAAGCATCAAACACCCATATTTGAGGAGCTGGAACCAGAGAATATTTTGAATTAATTTAGCTTGAAAAATATGAATTATCAGAATAGTTGCCAATTAGTTTTCTTGATGAACAAATCAATTATTCAGCTTATAGTTGCAGCGTCCTTACCTGTGTCATTAGAAAGACAAGACAAAACAGAACAAACATTATTAACCAGTTGTCATCTTGTGATACTTGTGACACATTATCAGTGATATAAGCTGAAGTCACTGGCTGTTTTTGGATCATTCAACTTCAGGAGAGGTCAAGGTGTTACGCGGAATATGTATTAACTTTAGTAAAGGTATTGTGCTGTTGGAAATAAATGAATACAGCTGGAGTATGGGGATTCAGATGTGTTTTTCATTATTACGTTCCATAATCACTGGATATGTTACCTGTCTGATAGACCCACTTTTGTGTTGGTTTTAAGTAAGAATATACAGTATATACAGAGTGGGTACCTCCAAAACCCCCGACCCTCCAGGGACGTAGCCAGAGGAGTTCCTCCACACTTTACCAGATATAAATACCCACAAGAGCACGCGCTGCACACTAACACACTTGAGTCATCCCTGAAAGTTTGTGCGTGCTGCAGCCCTCGTACAAACACAGTGACACATACACACAGAGCCAGGGAAACTCTTCTCACTCTCACTGGTCAAATACCATCCCCCTCCCACACACACACATACACACACACACACTCACTCACTCACTCACCTCACATGCCTCATCTTCCTCTCTCAGAGCCAAACTGGATCGTTGTTTCCAGAATTGCTGATCTGTTGGCAACATGACACTAAGGCCGGCTGAGAGTGATACGTACACAGACAACCATACAGGGAAATGTGTCTTACATGCTTTACTTGTAAATTTGTATCTAGCAGAAGTGGTGGGATTTGTGGTAGATTTATTTATTACAGTGCACACACACATAGGTAGATGGTGAGGCCAGGGTGGCAGTAATTTGTGTGTGTGTGTAGTTCAGGACATGATTTGTATCTATGTCCTGTTCCCACTCAAACACCTATACACAGTGGATATGATGACAACCGACGTAACTTTGTCGGGCTAGACTGACAGCCGCTGTTATTTTACGAGAAATAGGCAGTGCTGTAATGCTTCTATTTGAATGGTTACCGCAGTATTTAGTAGGGATGGTAATTGTGAGGAACACCATGTTATTGTAGAGCTGCTTTAGGTGATAATTCAGTATATATTAGCCTTCTTTGAGTATTCAGTATTATGAAAAACAACTGATTAGGATGACTTTAACAATGAGGTATAGTATGTTGTACTAGTATGATAAAGAGGCCTCTGCAAGCATGCTTTAGGAGTTGTCCCAGATTAGGTGTGCGTGTAAATGTACTGAACTGCAGTTTGACTCAAACAGAAGGGAACTCGCCACATGCAGGCTATGGCACAATACTTTTTTTGTAATGCACAAGCTGTTTCCTCTAGTGTTGGAAATCTTTCAGCAGAGACTTAAAGTATCTGCTACATAGCAGACTACTCCAAATTAGTCACTTTGAAAATGTGATTCTATTGTCTTCATTTAAATAATTTGAGCTGAAATTAGTCATATTACCCTGTCAGCACTCAAATGCAGTCAAAGAAAATGATGCATTCATTTCTTGTACTTCTTGCAAATGCTATAAAGTGAGGTGGTTTCAAAATCAATGACGCCTTATGAAATACTGCCCGAGTGAAAAATCCATAAAAGCCCAACAATGTAAAGTCTACATCACTGAACAAAATGATTCGGAAACTATTTTGAGATTGTGAGCAGTGCATGTTTTCAGCCTCTCACATATGGAGTTTTCCTGTTTTTATCTGTTTTATGTCACATTAAACTGAATATCTTTGGGTTTTGGACTGACACCACAAGACGTGTGAAGACTTTGAGGGACTGGGGTGGACATTTTACACTATTTTCTCAGATTTTATAAAAACGAATCAATAAAGAAATAAATGATAATGATAAAACCCAATATGACTGACACCAAATTGGAACTGTGAAAATGTTTGACTTATTTTCAACTGCCGATAAATTGATAATTGAAATATGTAATGTAACTATAGAACTTTTAATATATTGTCTGAATTGAAGCATGGTCTGAAGTAAAGAAAATGTGTAAGAAGTAAATGAATCAAAACCTTCTCAATAGAGTGGTGGAAAGTGTGAGCTTGTCCTTGATGTTCATGTGTTCAGCCAAGATGTTGGATTGTAAATCTAGTAGTTTCACATTTTATGATATATCAGTGAAACCATTCTTACGGTTTGTTCTATAAATGGCTTCAAGTAATAGTTTCCCTGGCAGGAGTTCATTTTTCAGCCTGGATTGATCAGATGATTCTGTCCTTGAAAACAGATGTTTGAAACAGTATAACTGTAATAACTCTGGATAAGCAAGTTTAAATTTTTTTTTTTTTTAATGATGATATTCTTGATCATAACCCAGCACATTTGTTCAGTTTCTCCTTGAGGAATGCCGTCTTTGCTCTGGTTATGAAAAAAAAGGACTTGGGACTTTATAGAAGACCCTAGAACTATCTTGAGTTATAAGTTCAACCCAGATTTGTATCTTGGAGAGTTTTGTAGAAAATCATTTTTATCATAGGGTCTGCAACATTAGCTGCCAGGCAGCTGCTGGTAAGCTTGTTTACTCTATCAGACATTTTGTTGCAGTACCAGTAATTATCTGGTGTGCCTATTCAAAAAGCAACTTGAATTGAAGCTGTTGCTGAGGCCTGTGCCCTCTGGATCTGTTGAAACTGTGATTATTCAAAAGTGGCTCCTACTGTATGCCAAAGGTTTCCCCTAAGTTGGTTGATTGTAGGTCATTTACTCAGTGAAATGTTGCTGTTTCTCTGCTTCAGTTTCATTATTACTGAGGTGTTTGTGAGCCAGACCTCAGTATTCTACAGTAGAGCAACACTGAGTAACATGTTCTCTTTGTCTTTCCATGTTGATTGTCACTGCCTTCAAACCCATTTTTGTTTACCTGTAAGTTCTATTTTTTAGTTACTTTACAGTGGAAAGTTGATGTATTACTCTAGATGTAATCCACGTCCAATGATTGATTGTTTAGTAGCCCGAAATATGTTTATTCACCAGTGACTGATTGTTTTTGTAGTTTATTTTTCTGACTTGTCAGTCATTTGGCAGCATGTTGCAGTTGGCTTTAGAAACACACACATTTCAGGCTGCAGAAATAGGCTCCGCACTTAGTTTGCATTTGACTTGGCAGATGCAAAGGAAATTGCACTCTTGCTGTTCTTACCAGTAGTTCCAGTAAAGTCCTTTGCATTTTTTTAACAAGAAAATGTGCTAATTTCCACAGAAAATGATCACAGCAATGACACTAATAAATGCTGATCAACTCTTTGAGCAGAAACCACTTGGCAGGTTGAGCTAACCAGCAGCAATATTTCCAGGCGCACATTACAAAGTTATTAACCCTAACCACTTAACAACCTGTTCATCGTAATGCCAATATTTAAAAGTGTTTTTTTTCCATACCCAGCCACACCTTTCCATTTGTTTTTGTATTATAGCTCAGATCAGGCCCCTTTCAGTTAAGTCAAAAACAAACACTGCAGTTTATTTGCTAGTGACGGAAAAGCAGTTTTTGGTCAGCAAACAAGGGACACAGAGAGTTCGAATTGTGGCTTAAATCCAGGACAGGAGCATGCTTAGAAATTACAGGCATGGAAAATGAGTAAGAAATAATCTCCTCTTCTGTACTGAGAAGGTGAATTTACGCGTACTGCTCCAGTGAGGCTGATGTGAAAGCCTCTTCCTCAGCAGCTAATATCAGTTTATTGTACCACTTGTTACTATTAAGAGTATTACTATCTAACCGTTCATTTGAGTCAGTCTCTCTCATCCTTCCTCAGTGTTTATTTAACAGCAATCTTCAATCAGAAGATATTCCTATCAGTGGCCATGCCAACCCCAGTGTTTGTGTCCTTGAACACTTCATGCATGAGTAATGAAACCTGACCTTTTGCAGTACGTACACAGGCACATGCTCATGTTGTCTACATATGTGTATGATATGGCTTTGACCTTGAATAACGTAGTAGATCTGTTTCACACACACACACACACACACACACACACACACACACACACACACACACACACACACACACACACACACACACACACACACACACACACACACACACACACACACACTCTAACAGACACTGATGGGCACTAGCTATGACTGCTGATCTCTTTGACTTCCCAAATGATACAAAACCCTCCAGCAATGCAGCACCCATATACTCTATGGTCAGACACCCACATATTCTCTAGTTTTTCCCTCGCGAGCTTTCACAAACACAAATCCATACACACCCCGCCTCCCCTCAGCAAGTCTGACTTAAGCCCCCATACTAATAAGTGTATTCTGTCAGCAGAGCTTGTTTTTGGGGTAAAGGAAGATTAGGTTCTCAAAGCTAAGCCAAAAGAGATACTAGCTGTTTTTAAAATTGGACACATTTGTTTTTCTTTAATATTTCTATTAATCTTCTGTTTTTGTTGCAAGGGGTATGTCTTAAAACTCCAGGAACAGTGTTGCCGTATGCTAGCTAGAATGCAATTTGCTAGTTTGTGTGTGTTTTGATGGGCTGTCATTTCTGTTTGTCTGTTAAGTGTTTGGCACACACACATTATCATTGGTGTGTCAGTGGTGAACTGTTGGTTATGATGCTTCGTATTGGTGATAATTTTAACAGGTGACTATCATCTGAAAAGCAGTTCCAAAGCTAAATGATGATGTTGAACATTATGAACTTCTAAATCTGACAGTTTTTTTGAGTGTTTTAGAAGCTTCTAGTCACTAGAAGAAAAAACCTGTCTTATATACAGTATTTTACATATACAGTGTGATTTTTGCCACTCTTTTTCTTTTTTCCCATTTCGGTCATGTTTTCAAATAAGCAGGTATAATTATAATGCTCAGATGTGCACTAGTTTATATTAGCTTTATAGACAGAATAATGAATCCAGAAAATAATCAAGTTGCTGCTGCTATAATAATCGAGGTCCTCATAAATGTATTAATTTAAACCACCGGCCACTACGCTGACTGTTTTTCATAGTGACGTGAATGTTATTAACATAAGTGAGCAGAGGCCAACACAAGTTGTACTCAGTTAGTCTCTTACTTTGGATAAAACTCCTAATTGTGTGTGAAAGTGGTAGCATGGAGCACCTGAACAAATTAGTCAAGAGTGTAAATAGCTGACTTGATATTTTTCTAAATTGTTGTCTCTACTGTTTATGTCTTTCTCAGAGATGCTTGTCTGCAGCCAGTTTCCAGCACTCAAGGATTTTGTCTTGTTGTCTGACATGTCTGCAATCGAGTGGTCACTCCTCAGGGCATCCTCACATACTATGGTAAGACACACACAGAAACACCACAGGGCATAGACACACAAAAAACCTCAGGGCAGAATCTTTCACTTCACCAATGTACACACGTACACACCATTCAGATCAATACAATAATTTGTAATTATCCCTGCAGGGCACTTTGAAACATCCTGCAACTTATCTGCCACACCAATAAAACCCACTTGGTTATACCGTCTAATACTCAGCAGGCTGATAATAACCGAACAACACTAAATAATTCACAGAATAATGGACCAGATATAGCTTTGTGCGCAAACCTTTCTATGCAAGAAATAAGTATATCGACAAAGCTAATTATGAGAATAAGCATTTCTGCTCTTAAAGGGTACTTTGCCCATTTTAAACCAGCTCTGCATCATGGCAATTTGGGTCGTATGTGCAGATGAACTGTTTGGCTTCCCTACATGACGGAAATCCCTGCCGAGCGTAGCAGCGGAGCAGATGCTGCGAGTTCTGTGTGCTGCGGTTGTGGAGGGGAACTTTGGAATAACGTTAATTTGCACACACTACCCACATTACCGTGACACAGAGCTACATTTAAATCAGCAAAATATCTCTTTAAGATAATATTAAAGGCCCCTGTTTTTTTTTCAACATTTTTTTATTGAAATTAGCAGATATCAAAAAAGAAGAAGTGCAACACTTGTACAGTGTGTCAACGCATCTGCCTTAAACTGAAAAACCGGAACTAAACGAAAAGAGACCCCTCCTTTCTAATGCTACAGGTTTTTTTCTTACACAGGGTTGGAAAATGTTGAAAAACTAATCTGAAAAATGGATAAAAGTCTTCAACAATGCTTTTTGGGGTTAATACACATATGACACACACACAAACACACACACACACACACACACACACACACACACACACACACACACACACTGACACACACACACACACACACACACACACACACACACACACACATTCACACACACATTCACACACACATAGATGCATGTGTTTTATACACATGTTGGCTTATCATTATTTCATAAAATGCAATATTTATTGCTATAGAGACTGTTAGCTTCACAATCACCTGAGTTGTTGCTCAGCCACTGTCATTTTAGTTTTGAGAGTATTTGGTGTTGAAGTGGTAGCACTGTTGATCTTGACTCTCATTAGCCCTCTACCCTGTCCATCTACCTCTTATTTGTCTTTTGATTGTGGTTCCACTGAGCACGCTTGTATCTGCCTGTGAGCTGTCTGCTTCCTTCTGGTGGCGGCACGTGCACCAGCCTGAACGTCTGTTTTAGCAGAACACACACACTTCTCCCTGAGAGGAGAGAGGCCAGTGGTGTTGCATGCACACACATTCTCACTTTCTGTTTCTCAGCAGAAAAGAGGTCAGTGGTATTGTGAGACAAGCACACGCACACACATCCTCATAGACTCCTGGCAGGCTCTGTTGTTTTGTCGTCGTCCCCCTTTCATTGGCAGTGTTTCTGCTTGCTGACACACATGCAGAGTCGGGTAACAACAGGTCTAAAGCACACTCATGCACACACAGGAAAGGGAATCTCCTGAGAGCTCCCTATAAAACAGAGATGTCGTCAGCCCACAACCAGCAGGCGTTGTTGTGGACCAGCAGGCCATGTCACTGTGGTTCCCATGGGTCCTTGGAATTTGAAGGAGAAAAATCAAGGCCTTTTTGAACATAGATCATTAAAAGTGCTTGAATTTATGTATTTTGTGCAAAGATACAAATTGAAGTTATTTTGCTACTCTTTTTTTTTTACTTAACATTAGTTGTGTTATCTGCGCGTGTGTCCCCTGCAGTTGCGTCATTGTTTCGTGTGAGCCAGCCTGCTAGTTTTCATTGTAAATTATCAGCGTTGTAACAATAATTTCCTTGATCTGTGTTTCAAACCATGCTGTGTTGGGTCCTTGATTTTGAGGGAAACTTTTATGTTTATGATCATTTGAACTGTAGTTTGCTGACCTAGAAGTCATACTGTCAAGCCACTTTAGTTGATTAATTCACTTCATTCTTAAATTTGAAATGTTATACACACAACTTCTCTGTGTTGTGACATGAAAAATGCTCCTTCTGACCTGCGACTGAGTGGGTTGCCTCTATGAACTGGCCCTGTCAAGATTTTCTCATGGTGTTTTATGAATTTGTTGTTGAATTGTTCCTCATGTGACTGTAATATACTTGCAGGTATAATGACATTGTCCCCTGCTGGGGATTCTACTGTAAATGTTGTGACCCTGTATTTGTATTCATTGCAATGGCCTTGTATTTGTGTGTATCCATCATAGGATCTGCTTTCATGCTTGACCTGTGCATCGAATCAGCAATGAGGCCTTACATATACAGAAGTGCATGCCTGCACGCGCACACACACGGAGTCGGAGGGGGTTGACTGCATCAAGGGCCAGTGGCTTTGAGTTATACACGCCTAGTTTGCTGCTCAAGCTTTGCTGTGTGTAATGAAGAGAGTGGTCACATTCTCAGCCTCGACCTATGCTGGGTGGAAATTTAATATATACCACGTCCTGTGTTCAAAAAGGTTAAGATATACTGTATTTTACACGTCAGAGACTTGCTCCATTTAGTGGATTTGTTTATTTAAATCTACTTAGAGGAAGGCAAGCATGTATATTCTTAGCATAAGTGGCCCCAGTGGGATATCAAATAAATCCCTCACACTGGCAGTGTTCGTACCATGCTCTCTCCCATGAGTTGGTAAAGAGAAACATTGCAATGACAATGTTTTTAATACTTGTTGGTGGACCTCAAAGCTTATTATGGACAGACCAGCATGTTGAAGAGAAATTTTCCCAATGAGGATATATGATTTCACCACTCTTTTACGCAATGTATGTGGGAAAATTATTCAAACCTTCTTCGTATTTTGTTTTTTAAGGGCTAGTATGATTAGTATGACTTTATTTCAGAGAGCATTTCAGACCAGAGCACATTTGGGCATGCTTTCAAAGTTGTGCGTTTGGATAATCAGCACTCCGTGCCTAGTTCAGATATTGATATGGTGCAGTGTACTCCTTCCAATTCTCTCATCTGCTACAGTCTCTTCTCTCCGCTCTTTCAGTCTGACTCCATTGCTAGTGGCCCGCTGCGTGTGAGTAAGTTGAGTGCACGATAAAAGGGTTGCTGCTGTTGGTGGGAGTGTCTGTCTCTCTACTCTCCTTCCAACTTCTCTCCGTAGTGGTTGATTAATTGAGCTCTGTGACGGGTCAAAAGAAAATATCCTCTGTTTCCTTTCGGTTTCGCTTCACTCCTCACTTAACAAGCATTTGGGCTGCTTGGTGCTTTCCTGTCGGAGTTTATTGTTGTGTCAAAGTGTCTGTCAGCTTGGGCTGTGGTGCTCATTGTAAATGATGTTGTTGTCTGTTGTTGGACAGTTTTTAACCGCAGTTTCCTTTACTGGTTGTCTTCTGCTGTTGTGTCATTGTTACTGAGGCCTGGCTGTGTGAACCATTAGCTGAAGCTCAGCTGATTAAAATCCCACCTGCTTTTTTACATCAGATGTAGTTCCTTTGCACTTAAATTTTATTTTAATTTTTTTAAAATGCAAAGTACATGGCATCAAACATTTATTTTTTTTTACATGAAAGTGTTATTTATTTTTGCTGCTAATGCACACTTTATTTGTTGATAAATAATATTAAGTACATTTATATCCGTGTTAATTGGTTACCTTTTTATGACAAGTCTAAATGTTTATCTCAAGCCTGGTGCCTTCACTCACATGACAAGGTATACAGTTCATTCATTGAACAGTAGTATCGGACCGGTATCGGGTATCGGCCGATACGCTCAGCCCAGGTATCGGTATCGGATTGGATCGGTGCATCTCTACTTCTTTTTTAATGGCATAGCTTATTTTTTGTTTTTTAGTTTTTGGCCTTCATCCTAATCTCAGATTTGAAAACCTAACATAAAAGTGTAGTTAATGTTAATGTTGCCTTGTTTTTATGGGAAAGGTTATGGGAAGTAATCTTATTGTTCACTTACATCTACAAAATAGACAAACATTCTGTCTTTCTATACAACACGATCCCAACGCGATCAATACTCGGTTTGGCTGAGTACTTCCAGATAACCTGTAAATCTTTATAGATGCTTTTCTTAATGTTCTCATAACAATTTCTCTCTGACTCTCTCCTCTGCTCCTCGCTCAATGTAAACAAACCCTGCTGAGCCTAAGAGCCTCTGCCTCCTCATCATGCAGTGGCTCCACCCACAGGACGAGTCAACAGCCAATCGGCAACCAGCTGGGTTCTCGGCATTGCCATAATGACAGCCAGGCAGGAGAGCATAGTAGTGAGGTGCCCTTGTGGTCGAGTGGCTTAGTGACCTTGCCTGGGCAGCCATCCATGTATTGTAAATCAGTATGTTTAGCTTCCAACTGGCTCTTTACTCACAGGATGAGTTCTGTTACAAAACCCTATATATATATTTGTCTGTTTTGGGGAGGGAAACCAGTTTCTGTAGACACAAGTATACTAGTTGTAAATGGTTTCATATTTTTTGTTGGTCAATAATTTAAGCTGCCCATAATTATGTTGCTTTAATTTTATATTTATAAATTACAGTTAACAACTCAATGCCTTCACTTTTATACCGTCATTTTGTACATTTTTTTTATCCAAATTGAAATTTTGATCTTGGCACATTATTTTTTAAAAAGGTTTGTTGTATTAAATATAATAATGATCAGGCATGCAACAGGGCTTGAATAGCATGTCAAGTGAGACCCATTATGTCACAAGTAAACGCTGCATTTGGAATCTTATATCATATTTCTTCAGATTTATTATTTACCTTAAATAGGAAATTGCTGAAATCAGACACTTAAAATACATTCAAACAGAGAAAGGTACACACATGCACAGTTTTCCCAGTCCATTGCTTCAGTACAGTTGCATTGAACTGTACAGTTGAGTGAAGTGGTGCGAAACTATGACAAATAATGTGTGATTTTAATGTGTGAAATTATTATTGTTGTAGCTGCATACCTGCAAATGTAGCTCTGGACTTTGATCCTGCTACTCTGAATACAGCTGCCTTCCTGCTCCTCTACTTCCACTGGCCTATTTACACACCTGCCACACACACACACACACACACGCACACACACACACACACACACACATTCTCACGTGCGCTAATTATGCTTTTGCAAAGTATTCTGATATACATACTGCACACAGAGACATACACTTATGCATACAAACTACTTATCGCCTACACCTTGGACAAAAACACACATACACTGGCAGTATATAAGTCCTCAATGTGGTATCATACCCACACACACCTGTTTTACTCATGCATGCAGTGGCTAATCTCTTCAATACACACAGACACCCTTTCACGCACGCACGCACACACACACACACACACATTGTACATACACTCTCCCACCTGCAGCACACTTTCATGTGCACTCATGCACTCTGAGCAAACAGTCTGTCTGCTTTGCCCTTTTTGTTCTAACGTGCTGCTGTTAGTCGACTACTACTACTACACTCATAAACTAGGCTGTAGAACATTGTGACACACACACACTTTACACACTACATGGCATCAGTTCTACTTGTTCAGGAGACTAAAGACACCCTTTCTAAAATTATATTAATATTTTACATTGACCAGCTTTTACATTGCTTCAAAAGAATTGTTCAACAGTTTGGGCTATGTGCTTATTAATTTTCTTACCAATATTTAGCCTGGCTCTCTCTAAAAGTTTAATAAAGAAATCTGCCTATTACTACCTCTATAAGTCACTTTCCGTCTTTTGCAAAGTGAAGCTAACTGGCTGCTGGTGGTGAATACATATTTACTCTACATACATGAGTGGATCAGCTTTCTAATCTAACCCTGGTCAGAGTTAGAGGATTATCCCCCTCCTCACACTGGATGATGGTGAGAGGTCCCTTTGCTCAGTGTCCTCTATATGCCTTTAGATGCTATGATAGTCGCACAACAGGTCTTCGGGGAAATCTTTGTGTGCCATAGACCGTGGGGTGAGGATGCTCCTCCGACAGCTCGGAAGCTAGCTCTTAATTTTGTTGTGCCATTCGCACAGGTTATGAGCCAGTTATCTTGCAAAGCAACTGAACTCTTTTGATAACTTGAGATAATGCAAGAAACACGGGTTTACGTGTCATACGAAAATCAATTTTTCAGGTCAAGAGATGCGTTCGTGTTCAGATCGAAATTGAGCCTGCCCATCAGTGTCCTGTGACGAGCTACTGACAGCTGATGGGGGAGCGGGTAGCAGGGGCGACAAGTGGCGACCGCTTGTTCAAAACAACAACGGTGGCTCTTAAAGGTTAGCTTAGATGCTGCGATAGCATCAGTTTTATGAGAACTGGGGAGTTTTTCTGCATTAACAGAAGAAAACGACACTGAAAACTTTTCACAAGGGAAAAGCCGTTTTCTCTCTTCTTCTGATTGACTGTGGTGAGAGTTTGATTGACAGATGGTTCATCCAATCACCTGCCAGGTATGTTGTGAAAGTGCCTGCATTTCCAAATCAGTTTCCAATCAGGGATTCTATGATGGTTCAGTGTATATGACGGTACTTATGGGTCATAGAATAATGAATAAATTGGAAAATGAGTCACTTATTCTGTACCCGAGTATTCTTGCCTCATCATCCCTGCGACATTTGCTTGTGTTGTCGCTACTGGCGCCCCGCGGACTGTCAACCGCAGGAAACCGCAGAGCAGCGAGTTGAAGCTCTACACCTGGCCACAGGAGGGGCCAGGTGTAGAACTTCAACCTGGCCTTCTGCCAGACCTCCGACTGCAGGTTGAAGTCGGTAAACTCCAATTTTTTTGAGGCAAAAAGTGCACACTGCTTTGCCCACGTTAGCTGGCTTACCTATATTGTCAGGACTAAACCCAAAATACTCCAGGGGCAGCAGTATTGACTTTTTAATGACATCAATGCGCTTGCAGTCGTCGTGTTTTTCAGGGCAGTTTCCTTTCCCGCCAGTACAGACTGACCTCTGGAGGCACGTACTGTGCACTACAATATGCTACATCATCTTAATAAGCACAAGGAGTGTCTGTATATTTGATATGTAAATACCCTGGTATACAGTATTACCTTTATAACTCCCAAGCCTACTGTCTTCTTCACACTTTCATAATTCTACCTTTTTGCTGTCATACCACCTCAGTGATTTGTCTTTTGGTTTTATCTGCTTGATACAAGTATGTGGAAGCATAACCCTGTTGGGATTTACACACGTGCAGGGTTACGTGCAGCTTTAAACATGATGGCATGTGGTTAGGCTGTGGGACCCCCAGGCATGCAGTGCACAGTGGCCTGGCCATTTGCCCAGTCAGCAGTTGGGCCTGAGTTGCTGTATGCACATCCCTCCTTGGCCTTTTAGCGATGGTGAAGCCTGTTAGAGGGCAACACACATGTTCATAGAACTGGAGTTACCAGTCAGTCTGCCTGGCTGTTAGTCTGTCGCTGTTTGTTTGTGAGTTCACTTGTATTAGGGAGTTGGTTTAAGCTTGACCTTGGCTTGTACATTAACACTCTGTAAAGTATTTTAAGGCAAGGTCCGAGGAAAGATGTTTGTGGACACTTGAGTTTTGCACATTTGCTTTTTAATCTGTTTGTGAACATGTGGCTATGCATACAAGGGCAGTTGCATACTTTTGTGTGTTGATGATTGTGCTTGGACAGTATTTGTGTCCATGTTTCCAAGGTAATATTAATAAATATTCTATTCAATTCAATGCAATTCAAATAACAAAACTTCCGAGTGAAAACTCTTGAAAAGTGTATTTCATCATCTCATGGCTCTCTTCAGTTTTAGATTTGCATCCTATTAGCAGACAGGAAATTCAACTAACCACATGCTAAGCTGCTAACATCGGCTTTTCACCAACTTATCTATCAGCTTAATCTTGCTAGATATTGGTCATTCATCTCCTGAAGGAGCTGGTAGATTAGAATAAACACTTTGTGTACAGTGTGTTTTTTCCCTCCACCTTTCTCTGTATTTTGATGACATGCCCCCCTCTTCATTATTTCATTCAGGTAGCCGGGGTGTAGTTTCCCTGTGAGACAGTCAGAGAGAGACAGACAGTCCTGGACCACACCCTCTCATTCCCTCCCCACCCTTCTCCCACAAAGACATGCATAGCAAAAACCGTAAGTGTGAGCTCCTCTCCTCTCCTTCTCTTTTCCCCCGATAGCTTTGATTTATTCCCCTCTATGTTTCTTTCTGTCTCAGCATCCTCTCACTTGTGTATTCTGATCAGATCTGGGTCAAAATGTATTTTTAATTGTTGGCTCTTGTTTGAACTTTGCATAATAACAGATTGGTGGAGTTAATCACACAAGGACTCTTCAGATGGTGTCAGACAAGTTGCTAATTAGAGAAAAGTAGACTCAATTGATCTGTAAATGCATTTTTTGTGGAAAGGTTCTGGCACAGATTTGTCTCTTCTGTGTTCTAACACAGCCATCTGGCACCTAAGCAGGGTAGAAAAAAATAAGTCGATGTAAACACAACACACTACACTCTAGTACTAATCAGGTGACAATTTGAGAAGTACCCAGTTTCAAAAAGTATCCACTAGCAATGCATGATCTTGAGCGTGTTTGTCTTGAGCTGTCCCACATATATGTGACCTTACACACTTTGCCTCTGTCTTCACCTGTTTCAGAGAAGCGCCACAGCTCCCCTGCCCCATCAAGAAGCCCTGTGGTCCCCATGAAGCCCAAAGCACCTGCAGTGGCCCCCGCGGTGGTTCCCAGTCTTGGGGACACGCTGGCCTTCAGGGTCCCTAAAGATTACCCTCACTCCTGCTTCAGCAAGGCACCCCTTACTGTCTATCCACCAAAGGGTGCACGGAACAAGACATGGTGGGCACATACTTATTTTTTGAATATGATGACCCAAAATTTAGTTGTATAGTGTTTGAACTGAACTCTTCCCCTCTGCAGTGTATCCCTTCCAGTCGTAAGCCTGGAGAAGATGCCCTGTCTCAGCCGTGCCAACTCTGCATCACACGTTCACCTCACCACTTCCTCTTCCTCCTCCTCCTCTCCCTCCTCCCTCAAACCTCCTTCCCTCACTCCCCTGGCCTCCCAGCGGTCCAGAGAGAAGCTCATGAACGGTCGCGGCACAGGCGTGCCGTCTACGCCACGCTCCACCGCTTCTCCATCCTCTCTGGACCAGCGGCCCAGTCCGGCACGCTCTCCGCTGGACAGACGGCTGACGTCTACACCTTCTCCTTCCCTGCTGGACCGGAAACCCTCCCCGTTACCTTCCCCATCTCACCGATCTGGCACTCTGCCATCATCATCATCGTCATCATCATCATCCTCATCATCGTCGTCATCGTCGCCACTGGAGAAGAAGCAACAAAATGGGACTAAGACTTCCTCCAGGTCGCAAAGAAGACTCTCAGGTCAGCCCGAAGACTTTTCTTTCTGTATTGATCCAGGTGAAATCCTTATGTGTGTGCAAGTTTGTTTGTTTTTTCAACTTATTAGCAACCTTTCCTATTGACTGATGGTTGCAGTTGGAGTTTAAATTGGAGAAGGGAGAACTTTTAATAATTCATTCATCTCTGCTTGCATCCTAATTCATCAGCCTTTAAGTCAGAAAACTCATTCTGTAAACTTTAGGTTACAAACTTTTCTTCAAGAGAAACAATTTTGGCTTTGCACCTGGAATTACACTTTTCTTTAACTTCACTTATTTTCTCAACTTAACCATCACGTGATTTCACAAGCTCACAAACTATTTTCTTATCGCACTTCATCTAGATAGCTTTCAGCCTGAATGTTTAGCTGCAGACAGGACAGTAGTGGGTTGAGACTGTGTTTTGGCTATAGTTTTAAAAGACTTTCTCCCTCTTTTCTTCATTCTCTCCCTATCCTCTTTATCTTTGGGCTTCTTCTCTTCCCATCTACCACTGTTTCCTGTCTTATTCTAACTTCCAAACTCTGAACTTTCTTTTCAAATTAACATTGATGCACACAAGTTAACTTAGTGGTCATCTTGAAGTAAGAGGGTTAAAAATATATACACCAATAAAAAGATAAAATGATTTGTGATGGATGCTTGTTGTTGTCATGTCTCTCTATCCAGTTTACCCTACCTTGCCTTATTTCTCTCTTCCTTTTCTTCATTTTTGCTGTGTCTCGCTGTGCTCCGGGTCTCTGATTTAAACCCTGTTAATTCACAAGTTCCCGCTGCCAAATGCTGCTTGTCTTCTTGAGAGATTTCACCCACTTCCCTTGTCTCTATATTTTTTTCATACGCTTACTCTCCACCTCCTGCCTCATCCTCCTCTCTCGCACGCTCATACTCTGGCGTCCTTTTTCTTCTTTCACAGTTCATACAAGCTCCCATCTCCACCTCTCATGGCATTTTGTCTCTGTTTATCGTGCTGTTTATCACTCATCTTGTTCTTCTGCTTTTCTGTGTTGTTTGGTTTCCCTTTCTCATCAGTCTTCCTTCAGTCTGTGTTTACACAACCCATCTTCTCTCTCTCTCTCTCTCTCTCTCTCTCTCTCTCTCTCTCTCTCTCTCTCTCTCTCTCTCTCTCTCTCTCTCTCTCTCTCTCTCTCTCTCTCTCTCTCTCTCTCTCTCTCTCTCTCTCTCTCTCTCTCTCTCTCTATCTATCTATCTTCTCACTCTCTATACTTCCTTTTTAGGTTTGTGTGTACCTACTACAGTATATGAGTGAGCATGTGCTTTTTTTTTTATGTTTGAGTGCATGTCTTGTTTCAGTTGCGATACGTTTTCATGTTTGTCTGTCCACCAGTATGCATCAGAGCTGTCCGAAACTGCACAGAAAGATTACAGGGATTATAGCAAAGGCCAGCACTAGATTATAGCTCTCTGACAGTAACACTGTTTAAGATAACCTGCTGACTGGAGGTTGTTGTTGTTGGCCGGCTAGTTTGTGTGGGGAAGTTCTCCCTGTGTTTCTGAGCAAAGCTTTGGCTGTTGTTGCTTGATGTTCAGTTTAATTTAAGGGTCAACTCACACTTGGCCCAGATGATCCATGCAGTGCTTTAGCATGATTGGCCCTCCTCCCTCTTCCCCTGCAGCCCAGGCCCGCTTGCACTCACATTACTTGAAATGATCTGGGCCTAGGCTCGATTGCTTTTTGATTATAAGTCATCATCCCTCTTAGTTTTTTTATTTTGTCCAACTGATTTTGAATATTTTCGTCCACCATGAACCGTTTGGCGGCATCTTTTTAAATGTCCGTCATGGGGAACAGTCGTATATAAATAGACATCAGGACCCCTGTCAATGCTCATGCTCATACACGTGCATCAGTGCTTTACTAAAGCCCACCTCTCTCAACCGGACCGCAGGAGGGAAGCGTGCCATGCCTGGACACAGAACAATTGTACTCACACTGGTCAAACAAACGAGTCTTTAGCCGCCATTCCTGCTTGAGCACGGTATGAATGGATCGTGTGAGTGCGCTCTAAGTTTGGTTTAACCTTGGGCTGGACGATATAATACTATAATAATAGTTTTAAGTATTTGTGCAGAAGCCTCATTGCTAAGATGAAAGGACTTTGTGACTACTTTACAACTGATTGCAATTTACAGTAACATTCTGCACATTTAACACAAAGGTCTGGTTTAATCATGTCAACTAAAACACTAACACACAAAAATAAGTGCCCAAACAGTCACTTGTCAGAGCTACTTCCTGGATCAACCCTGACCCACATACCACAGTGCACAATTTTACAGTAGAGTAGATTTTTTTTAATAATATAATTAAGCTGAGTATTTATTTAAAATATGTACCGTTATGATTACTCGTATTATCTTTATTTTTTAATACAAGCGACTAATACAGCACAAAAGAGGAGACAAAAATAGAATCCCATCAGTAATAAAAATAATTAGTTTGACAGTACCAATACGTTTAGAAACTGAAATATACAGTAGCTATACAGGTAGAGCCTATTGAGTTATTGAGTTGTATATATTCCCACTCTATACTAGAGCATTTTCCCCATTTCATGGGTTAGATGATCGCTCTTATTGCTGCTTTATTGGGTTTTAGGGGCCTAACTGAAAACTAACTAAAAATTGCCTTGACTTAGACCTACCTAAATGACAAAGAGGGGGGACATATATATTGTATAGTGGCTGACCCAAACATTAGGAGTCCTGGTTGGTGGACAACATATAATAACTAACATTACCACTATAGATATTACACTGCTTACACAATGGCTTGCAACTCAATATTAAAAGAGTGGACTGGACATCATATTATCAAATCTTAATATTTGTAAAACTTAAAAAAAAACTTTTTTATTATTTATTACGAGTTTAATAATCAGCTACCCTGCTTCTACCCTTAAGAAGACAATAAACATATATAGACAACAAAACATTAGAGGCTCTGACTTCAAACCGACACAGTCTTGAAAGTTTAATGGGCATATTTCATCATCAAAGTACATTTTCTATTCATTAAAACAGGGGAGAGTTTCCTGAGCTGTCAGTCACAGTCGACTCTTGTCCGGCTGCCAGTATATCTTGTCAAGAATGATTTGTCACAGCTTGCGGCATCTCTACACTTTATCAGTTTGAAAATGGAAACACTACTACTAATGTCGCACAGAATAGTACTGTTAGACCACAATAGCCTTAGACGGCAATTGGTTGATTGAATGAACAATGGATATGTGAAGAGACAATTGTTAGTGAGGGAACTGCTTTCTCAAAACAGACACAGTAATGCCTGAAGAAATGACTAAATGATGGACTTCAGTCCAAATCTAATGTGTTTGTGTGTGTGTGTGTGTGTGTGTGTATGCTTACATGTTTTACAGGGAGAGTGTTTGATCCTGACAAGCACTGTGGAGTCCAGGACCCCGAGACTAAGCGGCCTTGCACGCGGTCTTTAACCTGCAAGGTAACACAAATACACTGGCGCACATAAATACACGATCACTCACACTCTCCACCTGTATGTAATGTCTATGGTGACAATTGAGATAATAATAGTTTCTGACCCTCCTTCCTGCTTCCTGTCTAAGGCCGTCTGACCAGGAAAGCAGCTTTATTTGTTCATGATAGTAATAATATTCAAGGGTGCACTATCATCGTTATGGTGGACTCCAACCCACAGCTGTGACCCTGTCTGCCACCCTGTCTGTCTCTGTGATACGCCTGTACTTCCCATTTCTCAGTTAATGTGGGGTGGCAGTGCTGAGCCCTTATAGGGCCCATACTTCCCTTCATGAGGTATTTCTAGATGTTTGATGAGGCTACAACATCTTTCAGCAGTAAAACTCCATTTTAGCGCCCTTTAATTACTTTTAACAAGCTTCGCTTATCTCTTTAAACTGGTTCTTAAGTAATTAGAGATGTGTTAGGCTCGTGTGTTGATACATTTGGAGTGGCTGAGAAAAATCATGTTTTCGTAATTATATAGTTGTCGTTGTTGTTTTTTATTGTAGATGTATTCATTTACACTTGCATTCCCAATGAGAACTACAATTTAAAGGCTCTATATTGTTAAAAAAAATGAGATTTCCATGTCTCACATGGCCTGTATTTATAAACCGTATCTTTAATGAGCCGTCAGGACTTCTGTATGGTTGTGATGTGAAAGTGCTGCTACAGTGCTGTTACAGTCATTCCCTGGCTGCAATGACAGTGCAGAGATGCCGAGGGTGCAGATACGGAAGAGCTGGAAGACCTGGAAACATTGACCAATCACAGTAGAGTAGGGCTTTTTTGAGAGAGGAGCTTAAAGAGACAGGCACTGATAGGGAGTGTTTCAGACAGAGGGAGAATTCATGTATATGCATATTCAGACGAACAGTATGAGATAAAGAATGTTTGTTTTTTTATTCCTACTATGTGCCTGTGACAGCCGTAGTCCAGCTATTATGTTTTCAGGTTGTCTGCTTGTCCGCCCTATTGTTGATGAGGAACAAGGTCAAGGTCACTATATCCTCACATTACACACAAATGTCTAATAGGATAAAGTGATAACGCGTTTTATCCAAAAGGTCAACTTCACTGTGACATCATAATGTTTGTAGCCATTATTCAGCGCCATAAATCAGGAGCAGAAGGGGAGACATTTGGTTGGATACTGAATTAATGACTATTGAATTGATGAATGATTAATTAATCTTGAAACTGCGATTGTTTAGATCTTCTGTGCTGCCGAGTTGAAGACAGAAAACATCCCCGTTTTGTCAAAAACATGACACTTAATACCTTTTTTTAATCAAATTCCTTCAGTCTTCACTACATATATTATGTACGTCTTGACAGCTTGGATGTAAACTGCAACTTGACTGGTTGGTGGAGGCATACAACCACAAGGTAGAAATGTTAATTCATGCACATAAACATGTTCTAGTAGAAACCCAAAGTACAAGTATGAACCTGTAAATAAGCATGACATGGGACTTTGAATAACGAGTACCACCACCTGTTTTCTAAAGGGATAATAATGGCTGTTCCTCAGGGACTTCTGCTACGGAGACACAATGTCCACATTACCATGACACATATCTGGATTAAAAAGGTTTAAAATATATCTTTAAATTGGAAAATAAAAAAACACACTCAAATTAAAAACACAAATTAATTTGGCAGTTGATCTTCCAGGTTCTTGTATCATCATCATCATTGTTTATGAATTCCTGGTAACGACTTGATCTCAGATTTAATTGGTTAAAAGTTACGTCTTCCTTGAACTGAAGCTAGATCAATCAAAGTTTGTTATTCTTGATATTTATGAGTATATAACATGCACCTGTCAGGCCTTCTGATTCTTACCTTACAGGAATTTTTCCTTGCAGAAGCCTCTCTACCTGTTTAAACCAGTATCTCACCAGCCTTGTATGTACATCTTTTAGAGGACTATTGGAAAACCAAATGTTTGATAGCTGGTTACCTTCCAAAGTAGTTGGAAGAGTAGACAAGCTTGCCATGCTGGGGCAATATTTACCCATGTTAGTCTGGTGTGACGTGTGCAGCAGCATGGTGCAGTGATTATGCAAACTTTCCAGAAACCATAGAGCCATGATTCAAGCCCCTGTGAGTGCAACCATGCCGAAGTATGTTTGAGCCCTGAACTCTTCACAGATCAATACTTTCATTAATAAAGTCTCTCTGGATATAACCTAATATCTCTTAGCTGTTAGTGCTTATTAGGTCGCAGAGGAACACTTACGAAGTTACTATTAACCTTTTTTGTGTGTAATTCCTTTGATGCCACAGACTCACTCTTTAACCCACCGCCGAGCCGTCTCCGGCCGAAGGAAACAGTTCGACATCCTCCTGGCCGAACATAAGGGCCGGGCCAAGGTGAACGAGGCGGCGAAGGAGAAAGATGGGGACGGATTGCAGGGAGGCGGCCAGAGTGTCACGTCACAGGAGACCACATGTGCCAGCAGCAAGCCTCACTGCCCAAATGGACGACCTCTGTCCATGCTGAAGCTACGGCTGGCAAATGCACACATACCCAGGTAGAACAGGACACACACACAGTATTAAGTGTGTACAGAAGCAAATAAAGGTTATACAAATTAGAATCTAAGTACAGTAGCTGAATAACCTGAACATCCAGATCGCCCATAGTTGATCAGATCTGTGTCCATCAGGTTGCATTCCTTCAGTCATTTGACCCATGTGTCTAATTTCCCTAGAATATGAGGGGGAAAAGTATACCTGGTGCAACACTTTTTAAATTATTTGCAGAGGGCAACATAAAAATATTTTCAAAGTAAAATACTTCAATGTTATAAATTTAGTGTAAGTTGAAACCCAATATTGCTGATTCAATTTCACAATTAGATATTTATTTTCTTATAAGATTCAAAATATAACATCATTCGTTTGCTTTAGTCTCAATATATTTTTTGTTCATAAAGCATTATTCATATGTACTTTTTGATTTATTTTGGATAATTTTGCACACATTGTACCCCTTTAAGACTTTTAGTTTCTTGCTTTTTCTTAAGTATGACTTTTGATACTTTTTCACGTCACTGGAGTTTAACTGTGCTGCTGGGCCCGGGCAGGTGCATGGGAAAATATTTGTTTGTTCATGTTTTTCCCACCAGGGGATGCTGTAAACAACAGGGCTCATAAGGAGAAACAATAGTAAAAGAATGGCAAGTCTACAAAATGTTTCCAAAAGCTAATTTCCTCTTTCTATTCAGAAGATGATCCTCTGTTTGGAAAAAGGAAGTTATTTGGTGTTTTGTCACTGTAGCAGACACTGAAAATGACATTGATTGCAGTGTTTGTGCAGATATGACATGTGTTTTTTTCACTTCATTCTCTCACAACTAACTTCAAATGAATTTTGTTTTCTTCTCATTTCAATTTCTGCATTTTTTTATTTGCGTCCTCTCTCATTCATCTATTCTTTTATTCACCCTTGTTTATTTCTACCATGTCCCTCCCCAAGGGTTCCAGGCTCCACCACTTCCACCTCCAGTCCTCTGCCCCCAGCAACAGCACTGGCCCCTAACGCAGAGCCGTCTCCCCAAAGTTTGGCGGCGACAACAGGAAACTGCGGTCGACTTTCCAGTGACGAGGGAGACGCAGAGACTCCAGAGGACACTGATAGACCTGCCTTTCAGTACTCTAGTCGCCACCCACAGCCTTTAGGGGTAATTTAATTTAGAGCAGTTCGTACTTTTTGTTCAGATTCAGGTGCAGCTGTTTTAAATGGATCTGTTTTCTGCAGTTAAATAGGTTCAAAGAAAACGCTGTTTAAAAAAATGACTCTTCTGCCAAACTGTCCACCTCAGTGCATAACTATACCCTCCACCTATTGCTCAGAATTTTGGGTCAAGACCAAAAATGTGGTCACAGGAATATTACATGACTCCATTTCCTGTCCAAGTTAAATTGGACATTAAAGTGTATATTTTCATTAAAAGTAAGACCTGTCCGCTCACATATGGTCAAGCCACATTGTCTATTCAGAACTAAAAAGAGTCATTAGTTTGGTGATGATCTGGTTTACAGCTATCATTGAGTGATGAAGTTACACCATTGGTCAGAATGAGCGATGACGGTCGAGTTAGAGCTTTCGCAGCATGACAGTCAGAGAGGAAATGATGCCAGTGGAACCTAAGTTTCACTTTCAGTTTGCGGAGGTACCATTAACAAAAGGTGCACCACTGAAAAGAGAAATAAACAGTTAAGTTGTCTGGTGGTAGACAATTTTTCCCTAAATAAATGCTGCAGCTACCTAAGACCAACATTTAAGGCTGGGGGCATGTTGATAATTGTATGTGGTGCAACCTAGGTCTGGTCTGTTTAGCAACGCATTTTCAACCTTGTCTTGTTTTTATAGATCCTTTTAATGTGTTGAATCTTCAGTAGAGTGTTATCACTCAACCTTAATTTGGTGTTTTTCTGTCGCCTCTCTGCTCTCTCTTGGTATCTACTCTTTTCCATCAATCTCTCTGCTTCTGTAATGTTATGCCTCTTTTACTCCACACCCTTCTCTGTCTACCCACCTCTTAACCTCTTTAAACCTTATTTTTCTAATGTGCCTTCTCCTCTTCACCCTATTCCCATCAATATCTCTCTCCAACCCTTCACCTCCTCTTTTATTGTCTCTCCCTCCAGTTTTGTGTATACAGCAGCAGGCTCATGGGACGGGGTCACTATGTGTTTGACAGGCGATGGGACAGGATGAGGCTGGTGCTCCAGAACATGGTGGAGAAACACCTTAACTTACAGATGTGGAGGTGAGTGAGCAAGAATGTACATTCTGGGTAAATCGTTTATCTTTGATAGGGTAGCGCTATGGCGATTTCCGTGCCCTTTTTAAATTATAAAGCAGGTTGAGGTGTTAAAACAAGCCGCCAGGACTTCCCTAAGGTTGTGATTATAATATATATCAGTTAAAAAAAATGCTGCTACAGTACAGTACTGGGCTTTTTCAGGAGTGTATTTTGTTTCGAACATTAAAGCATATAAACATGTTCCGGTAGAAACCCGAAGTATGAATCAGAAAATGAGCAAAATATGTCCATTTAATGGCGCTCTCACACTGTCCATTTGTACGGTGCCCTGTGCTTTAGAGTAATTGTCCCCCCTCCCTCTTTCTTGCGGCCCGGATTAAATCAAGTAATGTGAGTACAAACGGGCCTGGGCTCGAATGCGTATTGCTTATACGTCATCTCCCCCTTGGGGATCTTTAGTTTTGTCTGACTTTTTTTGAACGTTCCATCAGTCCAAAAATCTGCAGTAAACACTTCACCTCCGCATCAAACCACCGCAAACCGTCTTTTTAAATGTCCGTCGCAGGAAACAGACATATATAAATAGACATCAGGACTGCCGTCAATGCTCATGCTCGTGCTCATGCTCATACACATGTGAACGCTCATACACATGCGCACGCTCGTGCTCTTCCTGGGCACACTCACACTGGTCAAACGAACTAGAATTAGCTGTGGTGCGTGCTTGGGTATGGCACAGATGGACAGTGTGAGTGCGCCCTAAGGTGTAAATGTTTTCAAACAAGAAGCCAGTTAATTTAAAGTTTTGGGCAGCAGAGAACAACACAATTGCAGAAAGAGATGAAGCTGATAGGCATGAACACTTGTGTTGATTTAAAAAATCATTCCAAAAAGTTTGGGAAAGGAACAGTTATTGTGACTTGATCATAATTATAAAATCATAAGAGGAGCCACACTAGCTAATACGTTAAAGATGCAAGAAAATCCTATTCAATTTCAAAGTTCATGTAAATACAGAAAACCATTGCTATGTTAAATATAGCTCATTAATAAGTACTAAAAGTTTAGAACTCAGAATTTATTTTGGCCATGAAGCAACTTAATTGGTGCATTTCTTCTTCTTCTTCTTCTTCTTCTTCTTCCTGCTTTAGGAAAGTGCCTCTGGCTGCTGAGAGCCTCCTCCCCCTCTCCTCCATCACTTCACAACAGACTTCTTCTCCCACCTCCATCACTTCTCCTCTCCTTTCGTCCCCATCCAACTCCCTCTCCAACACCAGCACATTTCCTCAGTTCGCACCCAAGGCCGGGGTGCTCAGCATTCGAGAAGCTCCGCAGCCTGTCACCCCAGTTTCCGCACTGGGTAAAGCCCGTAATGGCACGCATAAAGCCAGCCGCCCGTCCAGAGACACGGAGGACTCTGTTATGGGATCTAAGAGGAGAAAAACCTCTTCCTACACCTCCTCTTCATCCTTTTCTCCTTATTCCATGTTTCCGACTGTGGATAATCAAAAGAGGAACGGCAGCAGCTATCATCCAACATTACAAGGTTCAGGGGGCTCAGTTGGGACAGTCACAACCCCAATCAGGAAAAAGGGATTTGGGCGCGGGGGAAGTGGCCTTTGGAGTGGTAGAGAGGACTGGCTATCCAAAACTGATGGGTCTCAAAGCCACAACTCGCAGAACAGGTGAGTACAGGGCTGTTAAAAAGTATAGACGGTCATAGAAATGTATTTGATCCCTGCCCAGCTCATAAAACTTTTCATGACATAGTATAGTATGTAAAAGAGAGGCATGAGAGGGTGATTTATTAAAAGGAGAGCATTGTGTAAATGAGAGAGAAAAGTGCCAGCAGTGCAAAGGCTGTGATGACAGGTGTTTAGCTTTCCTTTTAAAATATACAGCACTGTAAAATCAGTCCAAATAAATTGTACTGGAGCTTACTATACATCATTAATCCCAAATTTCCTCCTCCACTGGTCTTTAGTCACGAACTTGGCAGGACCATTATACCCTACTCACCCAACAGGGAAGCTGCCTCCACCTCCCATCAGCCCCTGGCTTCCCCCTCCAGACCCTTGCCGTATGGGGGAGGAGCAAAAGAGAGGAAAAGGAGAAGTCCCAGTTCTTACCGAGGGAAGGCCGGCAAGCTGAGCAGACTGGGCGGGTTGGAGAGCTTCTTTGGGAATGGGAGCGACAGCGTGGGAATACTGGCTTTGGGGCCTGATTCCCCGAGACAGGTAGGTGTTATATACAGGCTGTCTCTTTATTATCCACTACCAGAATTATCCCTGTGTGTAATTTGGTGTGCTTGATTCAGAATGTTCTGTCTGTATGTGCAACACTGCTGAAGGAGTGAAAAATATGTATCAATGATCAACAGCAAAGACGACATAAACCTTAATTTTCAGTCTGACAAAAAAAATTGTAACATTCGCACACATTTTTAGAGCACTAAGGTCCCGGGGCCTTAAGTTTCCCTGAGCTATTTTTCACATTATGTATATACACTTGACACGCAGGGTTCATTTTGGTCGGTGGGATCACCAGAATCGAACTCTGGTGCGGACCATACAACCACTTTCTAGTCCGCCTCAAAGGGACCACCAGTAAACTCTTATCAGAGCCATGTGGTCTTCTGTGATAGGGGCAATCATTTTATCTCTCTCAGGGACATCGGTGTCCCCGCATGATTCGGCGATCAACCCAGGCAGGAGCGACTCTGAGCCCACTTCGCCGCTCACAGAGACTCCGACGGGCATTCTGTCTCTGTGGGGCACAGAGCAACTGACTACTGTCTAGGAGACACAACCTGTTATTCATGTTGTAAGAAAGTATGAAAGTCAGACAAGTTTAAGCACCATTACTTTAACAAAAACTTTTGTACAGTAGGTCTAACGGGGAAGCACCGCTACGTCTCTTGGTCCTCTTAAGTCATCATGACACAACTCGATGGCGCTCCATTATGAACGTTATCCTGGTAGAAACTGCAAGGGGTTTGTTGTCTTTTTACCCACCAACTATATGAGCAATGATCAAATTACATTTCCCCCACATTGCTTTTGTCTTTGTTTCTAAACCTTTTGAGTTTTGCATTTGTGAGTGCATTCCAGGCCAGTTGGAAAGTTGAAACAATCATCCTCGTAGTGGTTGGATTAAGGAAACAGACTTTAAACTAAACCGTCAGCATTCTTGGTTATAACAGATTTTAAGCTAAAGACTGAGAGCTACGGAAAGACACACACAACCTGGCATTCAAGAAAACAAGCCATCATTCATTTTCTGAAATCCGAAATCAAAAAGGTTAACCACATGAAACGGTACAATTCATTTTGAACAAAACCCATGTAGCCTAATTCTAAAGTCACTTACATAATAAGCTCACAGGTGTCCCCTATAATTGTTTTAGTATGTGTGATGATATTTCTGATTTTTATAATAAAAGGGGCAGACTTATTATAAGTTTGTAAAAATTGCACAGGTCAGGTGGGAAAAGGCTGTTTAAAGGTTTTATGGTTTATGTTTTGTGTATATGTTTCAATGATGTTGTAATTGCACTACACACAGTCACACCCCTGTTGAGCCAAGAATCAATGAATGCCAGCTCATAAGTCTTTGTCGTCTTCTCTGCAGGCCAAGTTGCATCACTGACAGAAACATGTTTCATGGACAGAATGTTGGGCAGCTGTGCAGACCACCACCGTTTGTGACCTTTGACCTCACCACTCTTCCGCTGACAGAACCAGTCAGACTGCTTCATCTTGCCGATGTCACCCCTATTTATCCAACGACGGCCCGGTTCACCCTGCTGTGACACTAGGGCTCTGGAGTCTTTGCCCACAGTCAGCTGGCAGTTACTTCCATTCTCCACCTTTCTAATTATGGAAAGCTGCCGTGCATCACTGGGGTCATGAGACAGTGGATTTAAAAAAAGGGAAATTTGCCTCTCAACGTTTTCAAGGCATTTTCAATAATACCACCACTGTACAACTTTTGGGGAGACGCTTTTTAACAAGATATTTTCTGGTTTTGACCATTTTCCTGGCTGCTGTGAACAGTCAGCTGACAGGAGAAGAGGTCTGTGATTGTTTTGTGAGTTAGATGGTTGAAGGGACCTACTGACATGACTACTGTAGGACTGTAAGCCTTCATGTATGCCACCTCAACAGCCCCACATCCCCACACCTGTATCTCTCTTTCTAGCATTTCATCTTCCTCAGAGATGGAAGAGACAACAGTAGCTTTAGTTCTTCATCACTGTTTATGTCAAACAACTTTATCAACATCCCTCCCCTCTCATCGCAGCATGCTCGTGTTCAAAGTGCACTTACTGCCTTTGCATCCCCTCGCTTCCTCCATCTGACTCCAGAGCAGTCTCCAGCAGTGCCACACAGAGGACCTGTTCACACGAGGGAAGGAAAAAAAAAGCATCCTGGTTACCAACGATGCTGTGTCAGTGCATTGTTTTTCAACATAGGAAGAAATCGGATTTTTATTTGAAGATTTTTTTTCTTTTGTTCTTGTTTTAAATGTTGCAAGAAACACAAACTCCTGTCTGTGTGCCAGGACTTGCATCCAAAAAGGAATGATTACTACGGTGTTGGATCTTTTTTTTTTTTTTTTTGTATAATAATTTATCATTCTTAAATGTTTGTTTTCTTACTCACCCTTGAGGTTTGAGCTTCAGAGACTTCTTGAGCAAATTTTGAAGAAATGTTGAAAGTATTATGATAGCTCATATTGAAAATGTGTACATATCTGTTATTTTTGTATTTATTAATAATTGTCCCCTTTTACTAAATATGAGCTAAACAGAGTATTTTTGCCCTCCTACCTAGGTCTGTGTTTAATGATACTGATGAGTGATTGGCCTGGTTTCTCAAAATCTTCAAGGATTTGTTCAATAGCAAGTTTTTAGATTATTATTAATTAATAGTCAAACAGCCTCATATGAGCTTTGACTATGGCTGCTGTGTGCGTAATTTCATTACATTATTTCAATGTGCAGACAGATAACAACAACCTGTGGTCAATTCTAAATATTATTTGATTCAGGCATGTTCTCATGACTAAGTATAGTTAAATCTAGCTTATTATTTTGTCTGACAAAAATAATCTTTACTCAAGTTACTAATTGAGAGATAATGTAGAGTGAGTCGGTCATTTATGCAAATTAGAACAAGGAATGGCATCCATAGCAACGGAGTAGCAGCAGTCTGCTATACAGAAATAACAGACAGTTGAATGCTGTGTTCTACCAATGAGAATCGAGTATTCAACAAAGCAGTGTAATAATTGTATTTACTAATCTTACTCACTTAAAGTATACTGTATATGATACCGTATATACACCGACTGATGTCAGCCAAACTGCCACTCTGCCAAGTTTAATTTAATTGGCAGTGGCTTTCCAAAGAGAAAACTAAATGTTTTTTTTTCAAAGATTTAATGGTGAGGTTTTTTTTGCTAGATCTTTCTCAGGCTGTCTCCTCTGCCTGCAAATTATGTACATTTCCACAAAGGTCACACTCAAAATAGCCATTTATTTGAATAATTTGTACTATACCAGCTGACTTCTTTTGAGTTGACTCAATGTTGTCATTTTACGAGTGTGAACACATTACATACTCAACACGTGTAGAATAGGTATGTAGTTTGAAAATAACAGCCACAGCCTTCTTCAGCTAATGAAGTTTCCTCTGTTGCCCTGGATACGTCTCAGTTATCTTCTCGGGAAATACGATTTTTCCTTTGTCTCTTATTCTTCTGAAGTTAATAATGACCCTTCACCCCCAATTATGTTGTATTTTGATGCGCTTCCTATCTTTAATTTACCCTGTCAAACTATCAAGATGATTGTCCAAAATGTCAATTCACAGCCACACTAGTATTTCTTCACAATTTATCTGACTTATGCTAATGAACAATAGTCGATATTGTGACACCAGGCCTTGGTTATTTTCATATAAGGCCCCACATTCCTGTTTGCCTGTGGTTTCACCCTTTTTCATACTTCTCCAAATGTTCAAAACTATAGCTATATTTTTTAAAACCCGTCTTTATCTTCCAGGAATGATTGGTCAAGTCTCAATGCCATTATGCTTGGTTTTTGTGTATGTAAAAAATCAAAGCCAGGTCAAAATGCTTTCTCTTACTTCTCAGCTGCACAAATCAAGCTTGGTACTGTTAATCCTCTGGTGGCTCAGTTGTTTACTGCACTGGAAATGCATCTCAGCCATCCCTATGAGCTTTAAAGATCTGATATAGAATAACACCTGCAGCATGAGGTGTACAAACCAAGTGCATATATTTTCTATAGCGGCTCACTACCACACTTTTATGTCCAAAGTGGCACAAACATGGTTAAATTTACCTGAGGATGTCATGTTGTAGAGGTGCAAGAAATATGAGGAGAAGTAGTATTATGGATGCCATAATATGTCAAAAAAACAAATGGTAAAATGGGTGGAAAGTACCCTGTTTCTTCATCCCGGGTTGCTGATAAAGGCAAAGTAATGAAAGCCTTTCCATTTGCTTGATAACAGCGTGAAACTTTGAGCGTCCTGGTACTCGCCAGCTGCTTCAAAGAACTTTTGTTCTTTTTCTTTTCGTCTCAAAAGCGTCTAAGCACTAATGATGAATGAATTGTACATAATCATGTTGTATTCCTGTTGTGCTTTTCCCAAGTGCTTCCCATGATGACACTTTATTTTTCAGTGTGTGAGATTGTCCAAGTCAACCCATTTGCACTCCCAACTCATCAAATACGGCAGCTCGGTCAGAGTCCCCCAGCGTCTGATACCGACTGTATGAGACGCACAGGGCCTTCAACTGCCCAAAAACACACACAGAGACTTTCACCCAGAAGACCACTGTTCAAGGCCAGTGTGAAATCAAAAATCAACGTTAATTTACTTTTACCTATCATAAGTTTCATACATACTTACTTAAACCAAAACCACCCTCTTTTCCTAAACCTAACAAAGTAGTTTTGTTTCCTTAATCTAACCAAACCCTGCTTGTTGAAAAATGACCCCCCTCTTTAAAAATGTGACGTCAAGGAGTCCTGATCAAGCTGCTGTACGTGACAAGCTGGGAGACACTGTGTTGTCGGAGTACTCTTAAATGAGTGTAGTGATACTGGCTCTGTGGTCTTTATTTGACTGTAGATACACATGGTTTATCCGGGTACTCGTCAGTTAACTCTTGAACACACACCTGCGATTACAGTATACATTTTCTCTGTTTAACGCAACATACCAATAGATGTGTTAGTATTTAGTTGGTTTATGTTGGTTTAATGGCTGAAAACCATGGTTTAGGGGGAATTTTTTAAAAATCTGCTCAGTATCTTCACATGTATCTACAGATGAAAGATGACGATCTTGGCGCTGAGATGTTTTTGGGGAAATCCCATCCTGACTTACTGTTAATATTAATAGAAATGGGAAGTTATAGTCTGTTGCAGCTAAAATTATAACAAAGTCATGAATTTCAGAGCAGCTTTGCCAAATTATATGGAGAAATTAACAGGTTGTTATTTTTAAAGCCTCTCCCTTCTTTTTTTTGCACTTTGTCATATTGCCCAGATCTTTAATCAACTTCTATTTATATAAGTATTTGAGATATTAAAAACAAATCTATATTCTTGTAAAAATGTTTCTGGCAACTACAGTAAAAAAAAAGAAGATGATGAAGAGTATATTTTCGGTGAGTTGGCCCTTAAACCAGCACACCGTTGTCGTTTTGTTGTATCTGATCCAAACTGTGTTGAATGTCTTGAGAAATGCCTTCTAAGAGTCGCGCTTTATTCACTCTCACTACAGTTGGAGCAGAAAATGGGTTTCCCATCAAAACAACCAAACACTTGCTGTATGAAAAAATGTCTTATATCCAAGCTTTTATTAAATGATTAAAAGTGGATGTTGTGTTATTTGTAAATCGAAGATGTAGCTTTTTAATTGTAGGGAAGCTCTCACTGATGATGATGATGATGTGTTGAATGCTTTGCGTGTAAGGAACACATGATCATTGATGTGTCACGTGATATTTTTGTGTTGTTGCAGAAGAGCAAATAAGTCTTCTCTGGCTGTCAGTGTCTCACAAAAGAGCTTCAATTATATATTTTGTGCTTAGATTTTTTACCAGATGCATCTGTAATTGCTATTTTCATTATTGAAAACATTAGTCTGAGCCCCGTCTGCTTCCAAGCCATCTTTGCAACATTTCACACTTTTGCCGACTTATGCTGTCAGGATTTTATTCCCAGCATCTTGGCTCTGGTGGCGGTGATGTCGGTCAATCGTTCCACTACTTTGGTCCAGACTGAAACATGTCAACGGCTATTGGATGAAGAGGAACAGTCCTGCTGACTGTGGGGATCCCCAGACCTCCCCTCTTAAGTGCCATCAGCAGGTTGACATTTTTGGCTTTTTGTGAAAATGCTCGACCATCATTAGATGGATTGCCATACAGTTTGGTACAGATAGACATTGCTCCCAGAGTAATAGTCCTAATAGCCCTGGTGAAACCTTGATCTTTCATGTTCATGTTCTTTTAAAGAGAAAGGGGATATTGGATTGATGCTCTGAAGCTTCTTCTCCGCAGCCCAGATTCCTGGCCAGGTTAAGGACCTGCTCTAAAGGCCGATATCACAAAAGCACTAGTTGTTCTCTTGACACTTTAGCACAGCAGGAAAATCACTTAAGTTGGCAAGGAAATGAAACAAAAAACACATTTTTTGCAGCACATAATTAATGCCTAACAAGCGATCTTTAGGGACTCCCTCTTGGTGCTCGTAGTGGGAGCTAAGCTAATTTTTTATTCCATTCTTTATCATCCATTAAACGCTGCTTATTAGCTACCAGCTTATTAGTTAGAACAACTTCAACAACTTTTAGTTTCAAGGAAGATAGTGAGAGAATTCATGATGCAACTTCTCTTTATAAAACTGGTTTTGTGTTATTATTTACAGTAGAAAGCGGACTCATTCAGCAAAATAAAAAGGACACTGCCGGCAGTATTCAGATATTTGCTCAGCGCTGACCAACACTCCTGTGCTTTTCTCCTTGTCCTTACCTGTGGAAAAAAATGTAAAATAATGCATTTTTGTTGTGATACCGAACTGTGACCGTCTCGTCCAAACTTCATCTTCGTTTACAGACTGTGTCAAAGTCTTGCTGCATCTCTTCTCGATCAAAAACCTCAAATTGTGCGTGCGTCCCTATGAAAGAGATTACAGATTACTAATAGAGAAGAAACCAATTACATTTAAAAATCAACCTTAAAACGGCTGTGGCTTGGTGGCAGAGTGGGTCGTCCTCTGTTCGCGAGATTGGTGGTACGATCCCCACCCCCCGGTCCACATGTCGAAGTGTCCTTGGGCAAGACACTGAACCCCGAATTGCTCCCTGTGCTGCGCATGGGTGTGTAAATGTGGTGTGAATGGTTAGATCAGATTAGATGGTTTGTAGATGTCCACTGCCATCAGTGTGAATGTCTGTGTGAATGGGTGAATGTGACAGACAATGTGAAGCGCCTTGAGTAGTCAGATGATTAGATAGGCGCTATATAAGTACAAGTCCAAAACAGAGGTTTCAGAGGGTTTTGATCATTTTACTGACTGAGCAAAACAACAGTGATGAATGAAAATTGTCTTCAGTTCAGCCGTTGCAAGTTCTTCTTGTCACTATTGTGGAGGACAGCTAATTTGTCCTGAAGTCTGAGTCAGATGTGACTGTAGACCCCCAGAGAGTGGTGGCTGTAGACTGATTTAGAAAAACAACGAAAAAAACACAATGAGCATGAAGAGATCGCAGCTGACCGCAAAAAGATGGGAAAATACTGTTGGCGCATTGACACATTTATGCACTAAATATTTTGTAATAAACTTTAAAGAAATCTTTTCAACTTTTGCTAAACATTGTCTACTGTCCATACACAAAAACAATGGGACAATGTTAAATGTTAGTAGTTTAACAGAACCACAAATATAAGGAGTCAAAAAAAGCAGAGACTGATGTAAACAACAACCACCCTACAGTAAGCTTACTATAACTAGCTAAGGTTAGCAACCACAAACTAGTGGAAATAAAACAAAAAATGTGATTTACACCATCTATAGACATTTTTAAGGAGAAACCTATGACCCCTAAATCTGCTGTTCAGTGATCTGTCAAATATATAAATCCTGATTCCATATTTTAGTCGATGTTACCTCAACTTGCTGTCTGTCAGTTTAATCTGTTAGTTTTGGAACAGACGCACCAAAACCAAGCACCACTCACATGCCTGCCAGTCGGAGCAAACGTTTGTCATTTTATAGATAAACAGTACACTAAAATATGTTTCTAAAAACATTTGATGCCAGAAATAGGGAATACACTAACAGAATGTTGATTCATATTTAAGCTGCCTGGTTTGACAGTTCATGAGCAGGTGCGTTAGACTCCTCAACTGTGATTGGTTGTTTCCCTTCAGGCGTGGTGGAACCTTGCAGATGGTGGTGGAAGCAGAGGAACGTTAAATATTCACAGATTATGTGTCTCATTCTATCCGGAGTGACAGTGTCGCGACAGTTTCAGAAAACATGACAAAGAAAACAATTTTTTGTAAAAGTTACCAACTGCAGCCTAGACTGTTGTCATGACGCAGCTTTACTGGGAACCAAACAGGTCTCTATTACACAAGTTTTTGTTCCAGGTTTTAAAAAAGGTTATCCTGATAATTCAGTAAACCTTGGAACAGGCCCAGTAGATGTGTGTCATGGACCCAAATATTGATGTGTTAATCTGGATTGTGAAAGTTTATGTCTGGGATCATGTGAGGAAATGTCAATAATTGGTTGCAAACTACAGAAGATTTAATGGACATTACAGAAACGGTCAAATTGTCCAAAAGGTCATGTAGTTCAAGTCACTCTAAACACCCATTTGGCCTGTTTCATTGTAATTCTCTTATCTGAGAAAAGGAGATGGTATGTGACAAAGGTCAGAAAGAAACTCATTTGGCAGGAAAAAAGGTTGAATTCAACACGAAAACATAAAAAGCAAAAGAAACCGTGCCCTCAAACTCCCAATAATGTACGGCCGTTGTTGCATATTGCTCCAACATTTGCATCCGAGGCGAGAGTTTGAGAGTTTTTCCGCTGAAGGAGCTGCTGCATTATTTTTTCATGATCACTGTTCTGCACAGCGCACTGCGAGGCCGCTCATATGCCTGCACCCTTTCCAAACATCATTCTTCTTTTGGAAGGACAGATTCAGACTAAAACACACTGTGTGTATTGCCTGCTGTTACTAATATGTTGGGCAGTTTTAGTACATTGTCGAGGTTATGTGTGTGTTAAGTCTGAAGTGGAGGCCTGTGAGAAGACTGCTTTGGCACTGAAGCTGTAGTTTCATGTACAGATGGCTCTACTGCCATCTATTACCGCTCTCCAGACAAATCACTACATCCAATTAGATTTATTTGAGCATGACATGCAGCAGGCATTTCCTACCCGCTGCTTTCCTCCGTACTTACATTAATGGACTGAAATGACAGAAAAAACACATTCCTAACAACATTGACACCTTGTGGTCAGTTACCTTTAACACGACCCCAGATCTCATCAGACACATATCACATCAAAAGCACTCCGGGAAAGAAATGCAAAAGCAGAACAAATGATGTTAACCTCAAAGTAAGGCACGACACTTATTTAGTCTTCATTTATTCAGATGCTCCCACTGGGATGAACAATTACTGCACAGGTCGTCCGCTGGATTCATAATCACAGCAGCAACCACGAGACTGCTGAGAATGTCACTCACACGTCCAAAGAAGTGTAACAAATAGACTGTTCCGCAAGAGACTTGAACACAAATCTGATTACGGTGAGTGCAAATTTGTCAGTTAAAATATTTGTTCCTATTTGAAAGCCTAATAGGGAAAACCAAAAGTTGTTTTTGTGTCTAATCTGTTCATCTTTGTATTTCACTAAGTGGATCCCACTGAAATCAAGTTGTACCCTAATCTCCTACATCTTCACCCGTGCCTCTTAGTAAGGCCCACTTGTAGCCAATGCTGTAATTATAAACAGGCTATTTAAATTACCAGCATAAACAAATTATTTGTCATGCACAAAAAGTGTCCAAACATGTCACTAGGTTTTGTGATAAATGCAGCCTGCATGTAATTGAGAAGATAAAAGCTCCCGGCTCTATTCGGCGACGTCCATGAATGCCGAGGAGTTTCTCCCCCCATTGCAAACAGCATTCTTATGATAATGGAATAATGCTGGTGCTTTAGTTAATTGTGTATAGGCGATAGTGGTGGGCACCTTTTGTTGCGAGCTCTCGTGAGCCTAAAGGGAAGAGCTGGCAGGGATTATAACTCTTAAAGAACTTCTCAAATTCCCCCACTTTTTACCCACTTTGCATTCAATGATTTGAGTGTTTTTTTCTTCTTCTTTTATGTGATTTTGAAATCTTGTAGAACTTATTCAGGGTAGGTAGAGCATTTATGTATCATTTTATGGGATATATCCTAACCTGGTGGCTAAATGAAATATATTTTTATGAATAGCTTAATGTGTTGCCGAATAAAAAGGATCGTTTACAACAGGTGTAACACATCATTTTTGTTCAGAGTGTCCAAATCAAAATCACCTTCCTGTTCTGGGTAAAGTAAGATAGCCGTTATCTGAGAGAGAATGTTTTTTCATTAAAATGAGTTATCAGGTAGGGTTTGACTCTCTCGATACTGTTTATGACACACCCTGCCGCCCTGAATCACTATTGGTAAGCCCATACAATTGAGTTACTGTACCGAAACATATACTATATAAATATAACAAACAGGTAATAACACTTGAGATACATTATAAAACAGTATTAAGGGGTGGCCGGTGACAGTGTTTAGAGCAGTCGCCCCGTGTTAAGAGGCTGAAGGTCCTCAATGCACTGGCTGCGGGTTCGACTCCGTCCTGCTGCCCTTTGCTGCATGCCTCCCACTCTCTCTCACCCTATTTCCTGTCCTATCCAATAAAAGGCTTGAAAACTGCCAAAAACAGAAGTATTAAAAGCCAGTAACCGTATTTACTGCAGACAGAGTTTTTGTTTGGATCCTTTGGCATTACTTGAATACTTATGTTATGCTGTTGACCTAATATTATGTATTAAGATTGTATTGAAATACTAAGTTATACCACGTCCAGACTGGCTTAAGTACTCCATTTGTTAACATTTTTTTTCATTAGACTCCTACAAACTATTCTACAGAGTGGGCCATAGTGCTTTTGTTAAAGTTAAGTTAAGTATTACTGTGTCAAATGATTACTATCAAAGTACCATAGTACACTGTTGTATCACTTTTCAAATATTTAATACTTGTGTAACAACTTATTTTTTTATTTGAGCAGTAGTCCATGCATGTTTCACACAGAAAAATTACTTTTACTGCTTCTTTAAAACTGGAAACACAGCATTTCACTATTGTACTGATAATGCACCAATAAGATTATTCGACCACAACCTTTTATCCTACCACTTCACTCTAAATGTTTCCCTCTTTTTATCAAGCCTGCAAAGTTAGCCTTTCACTCCTCGTCCTCCTCTTCATCACCACCCCGGCCTAACTTCAGCTGATCCTCACCCCACCTGCATAAACTCACCTACACCATCCCCTTACAGTAGATCACAGTACTCGAGTTCTCTGATCTTTACACTGGCTTGCTGTCTGTCAAAAAAATTTATTTCAAAATACTACTGCTTGTTTGCAAAATAAAAAAAATATACATTTCTATATTTCTGCTTAGCTATGAACCATCCAGACCTCTCAAAAACTGTACTCTGTGTCCCTAGAGTCAGAACTAAACATGGAGAGGCAGAGTTCAGTGTTTATGCACCACAAATCTGGAACAAGCTTCCAGAAAACTGTAGGTCTGCTGCAACTCTCAGCTCTTTTAGATCGAGACTGAAGACTTTTCTGTTTGCTGCTCTCTTTCAGTAAAGAAAACCATTTATGAATTGCTTATACTGCACTGTAACTTCTATTTTTTTTACATCATAGGCTTTATTATGTCATTTTATGTCTAAATGTCATTTAATATGTTTCTTACCAATGCTTTTGTTTTTTGGTTCAAATGTGCTATCCAAATAAACTTGCCAGCTGCCCCCTATTAACTGTCTGATTAATTTCCATAAACACAATTATCATAGGTTAGTTAGCACTTTAGCTTCATATCTTGGTTGCTATGGAGCTTGTTAAGGCCGACTTTATACTGTGAATTAATATCCAGCTAATCTATTAGCAGGTCAAATGTGTGTTATTTGACATAACTCAAATTTTATTTTTTTTTTCATCTGATAAGTGATGGGCCGAGCACATGTTACTGTTCAATAAACTGGCAAACAAGGTAAGGAATCACTGCTTTAGCATGAAGTTACTTTTCCCTGTAAACAGTTGTGTGGCCCAAAAAATACTAACGCTAATGTTATTAATTGTATCCTATAGTTTTAATCTCTTTTCAAAACCAATAACAGGCCACTTTTCAGCTAAAAATAAAAACATTAGATGTGTAACGGGTGATGGGGTGTTGCACTTAAGCTAGCTAACGTTAGCTTTGATGAGAAATGGCACAAAGTTGATTTGATTCCAGCGAAAGTATTCCCACACCTGTCGTTTTATCAAACTAGAATATCACAAAAACTTTATATTGTCCGTGGTTTTGGTGTCCTGGGCTGGTTATAGAAAGGTAAAAGTCATTGTTGTGTGAAAATAATTTGGACCAAAACCGTTATTTGACATAAATTAATTAGCTAACACAACTCATGCTATATAGATTTTTGTGCTAGCTTTATATTAGCAGCAGCATGGCTAAATTATACTAAAACCCCTGAAATCAGCATGTTTAAACATTTGTTTAGGGGAGTCCTAGGAGGGACTTAATTGTGTCCACATCCAGGGATACTTCATTAACACTTGGCATGCTCGAGTGGATAGTGCTGGAAGTGATGCTGGACAAGTTAGCCCAATATACTCTTTGGTAGCCATTATATCTAAACAAGGAAACAAACTTGTCAGATTTGGATCTTGAGAATATTTTTTACCATGATTGAATGTGTTTGTACTTGTAAACCCCCTTTTTGTAGAAAACTTTGATTCCCTGGACCAGTTAATATACAAATTGTGTATATTTTAATGACTAAATGCCAATTCTTTTTTTGGTCACAAATGTCTGAATTGCCCTTTTAGCTGTGTCCTCGCAGGCTAATTGCTACTTTGGCGAATAAGTAATTGTTAGGCGGAATTATGTATTGTCTTTGAGATATAAAGTGTTTTATCTTTCCAGCATATAAAGTTTTGGGAGGGGTTTTTGCGTCTGCGTCGTGGACTCTTGTGGAGAGCTGTGTCCTCAAAAAGGGTTGCGCGTTTTGGGGGATAAACCAGCGCTACAACCGTCCCCTTTGGTCAAAATCGGGAAAATAATGAAACTAGATTTAATAGAATGAGGTCAAGTCTTTTCTTTTTTTCGCAATGTCGCCCTAAAGTGCCGACATTTCTAGGTGAAATTGGACGTAGAGCGTGCACCTTTGCGCAGAGCCTGGTCAAATGCTGAGAGGCTCCTCTGGGTGCACAAAGACGGCAGCTCGCACACCAACTTGTTCCGAGTGATCCGGGGACGCTGAGAGGCGAAATAAACAATCTCCGGTCTCGAAAGTAGCCACGAACGCGTAGTTTTACCTCTTCAAACATACGATTCCACCACCCATCCCACAATTACAAGGTAAGGACTTGTTTTTAAGACGTTTCGGCGAGACTAAGGGGGCTGCGGAGCGGGTTAAACCTCCTTCGCTCTGGCTTCCCGAGCATGGTTGTTTTTGCAGAAAATGGCGTCATCGCCCTCTTGTTTCTGCCTGGCCGCGGTGGGGAGAGGAATAGTTTCAGAGACTTGTAGCAGCCTTTACACGCAGCGTTTGCCTCCTAAAAGGTGAAATCACCTACTGCAATGTGTTTTATTCAATAGTAAATCGTCAAAACACGAGTGGGTTCGCGATTTCGCTCGGTAGAAGGACGCGCAAAGATGGAAGGGTCACCGGTCCTGTGCGCCAAGCTGCTTCTTGGGAAAGGTGGCACGGATCCGCAAAACGCAGCGTTTTACATTCATAATAATGCCACCCTCGCCGGCTCTATGTTAATCCAAAAAACGGAGAATAGTTTAGCGTTATTACCAGGGTGGTGATGAACGTATTTGTGGGAGCACTGCACCTTGTCTTTGTGTGTATTTTGTTCGGGTTAGGTCGTTTTTACGCCGCACTCCCCTGCCATGCTGCAATCGTTATGAGGGGCCTCTCTTTGACGGCTCGAAAGGTGCATTTTGTACTTGGCTTTTCCTTCGGTCGAGTCAAGCTGTCCCATTGCTGTTCAGAATGGTGTTTTTGGGGCTGACAATATAACCGTGTAAAAAGAGATTTTCAGGGATAATGGGGGCGATGCAAATCGTGCCATGAGAACGGCGACTGCCCTGCGCTCTGGTTCGCTGCTTCCCAGAGGGAGGACAGCCTTGCTGAGATAAAAAAAATAAAGTCTTTTGGACGAATCACATAGTTTGCACAAAACTGGGGAAGTCCGGCGCTGCGCAATGATTGTGCTTTGCTTTGCGCAGAGCACAGTGGCAGCTGCTGTAACCGCCGCCACCATTTCGCCGCGATATTTTTTTGTGTGTTGGCCAACCTTTTGTAAATAGTTGGGGACTCTTTGATAAAAGAGCACAATAGTATTCATGCGGGCCCTTTATGGCCTGTGAATGCGATCCTAAGTCCCACTCCGGCTGTCCTGTCTATCCCCGTCAGCTACGTGCATGCGTCCTAGCACTGGCCACCACACATCCACCATAGCGAGGCCACTCGGTTCCCTGTGTATACGCTCTGCTTGGTTCCTCCTGTGACCAAAAGTCGAGGACCGATCGTTTGCTGAGTGTTAAGGTATAGGCTATCACGATCAAATCGAAACAACGAGAAAACATCAGCCATGGAGACTGAACATCGTTCGCTCCGTGCACATTTTTATTAAGTTTCCTGAGTTATGCAACCGCATCCCCGTAGAGCGAACTGCTCATCCGCCTTTATTTACTCGTCACCCACCATCGGATGGCTATTTGTGTGTAATATCTCGTGATTGGGACCATTCCCTGTGGCGACGACACTGAATTAGGAAGATATGTCATTTGCAAATCACCCAGTGCCATTTGCGTCACAGCCCGCGGCCTCGCACGCCCATGGGGGGCGATGGAGTTGCAAATGGAGACTGTGTGTGTGTGTGCTGACGCTGCCCCAGCTGAAAGGAAACCAATAGACACGGACTCGGGCGGCAACGATCGCCGTGCGCTTCCACTCTTCAGTAGTGCACCGACTTGGGATTCCGTATCAACACGGAAGATCGCACAGTTTATTCGGGATGGTTAGGTTTCCTTCGCCCTGTCCGGGATGCGTAAGTGGATGCGTACACACACTGTTAAACCTGCTTCAGGGCTCGACAGGCCAGCAGGAGAGGAGTATATCCGTCCAGTCCTTCCCTCATGGTGCTCGGTGCATGTGGCTATTGTGGAGTCGCTCGTGTGTGGATGAATGTCTTTCAACTGGATCGTGATGATGTGGCCGTAAAACATTTATTAACAGCGCAGAGAATACAGTTGGATTATGTTTTCGGACACTGGATACACAATCCCGTCGTGTTTGCTACTTCCACAGCGCGCCACGCGTTTCTTGTATGGAGATGAGCAGGGCGTTTATGCCCAGGGACGTTTTATTTGTTGCTGTTGCGCTTTTGGGCACTACGCATGGTTTGATTCACCAGCTCTGAGAACTTGTTCACGAGGCAGAAAGTCCTGAAATTAGGAAACTAGAAAGTGCAGATTCAGACAGCATGGGAATGATTTATAGTGTGATGGTGGAGGGAAAGATGTCATTAATATTTGATTAATTATACCGGTTGATTGGTACAGTAACACTTCTCATGATATGAGAAATCACCTGCAGTAAGCCTTAAAATATAAAAGCACTCTTCTTTAGAATGTGACTAAACTGTTTAAATATGTTTAACTGCAGCATTATGGAAATATGGCAATAAGTCATACTTTTAAAATGAGGCAAATGTATAACAAATTCATTTGTGCAATTGTATTTAATTAGACATCTATTCTTAATATTCCAAAACATGTTTTATGTCGCTACGCTGTATGTTTGTATGTACTTTATTTTTAATTAAATGACAGTGCCTCCTTCCTTCGCTTTATTAAAAGCTGCAGATGACAGTTTAAACCAAATCAAGGAATAGAGATGGTGACCTGCACCCCGGATGGATGTTCCCTAAGAGATTCACCCAAGAAGGCTTGAGTCAGGCAGCTCTGCCGCTCTGGACTATTTTTATCTTTGACAATTTAAGGTTCAATTCAAGGTTCGTTGGTGCAACTTTGAAGCTGCACGTGGCTGTTATTTTGGGATATAATTCTTTGACTGGAAACTTATTTTGCATTGCATATTGACAGGTTTCCTGGTTCAGTCTAAGTTTGGGTGACAAGATAGTTCTACTGTACATGTTGTAAAGTTCACTAATCAGTATGGATCAGGCTCATTACCATCACCCAAGTTTAGCTCACTTGATGTACAATGCTAGGACATCTGACATGTCGCCATAATCATACTAACAGTACATGAGTATTTCTGACTAAATAGAGATGGCTGGTCTGACCTTGAGGAGGAATATGAATGGGTAACTAGGACATGAGTGTAGATAACAAAGTGGGTTATAAGGAACAAAAATAAAAGGGAGAGCCAGATTGGCTTGCATTTTCCAAAAACATATAATATAATATAATATATTTGAAAGTCTTTGGTTTGGCATCAGCTGCCCTTCCAGAATTCCATGAGATTTGGGGTTAAAACAATGTGAGGTTAGTCCTTCCTCATTAGAGCAGCAGCCAAGACTCCCTGGCTCAATTCCCTGATAAGTTTCCCAGGTATCATTGTTCTTTTTGTTTTGTTTCTTTACCAGAGTGGCTGTTGACTGCGACCGTGTAATGATGTCACCATATGATTCAGTCAGTTTAACGATGTAGTGCTGTGTTCATTCACTGAGTCAGCTTATCAAACCGATGTGCTAAGTTTAGTCAGTCAACAAGCCCATTAACCTGCCTGTCATATAACCAGTCAGCGAGGCAAACAAACAGTGACAGACATCAAGATATCCATCCAGTCACTCACTCAACCAGAAAATCAGTGTCAGCCAATCAATAAGTAAGTCAACTACAGTAGTTAGCCACTAAGGCTGATAGTCAGTCTTATTATCTGCAAGCCAGGAAGCTTTGGGTTTATATTTTGAGGGCCCATGCACCAGGCAGATAGTAAGTGCACTTGGCCTAAACTTAACGGTCATCTTGCTGTGTCAGTGGTGAAGGTGAACAGTGAGTTTCCAGTAGCTCCAAATGTCAACAAAGGCCTACGTTATGGCCCATGTTATCATCACAGTCAGTTGTCATTACATGGTGGGATACTCCTTTTTAAAAAAAATAATATTTGGATATCACAGGAAATCCGTTTCATGCCGAGATCACCATATACATGCCTACTTATATATTTACATGCGATTTTTAGAGGCTTGATTTTAAAGATCATAGGCTGTTCATCTGGCCTGAAAATGTCCATTATGCATTTCCCATGTCTATATGTATTTAAATCTGTGTCGGTATTACTCTTCCACACCCTGCTGCTGCATCCCTTTAGGTTACTCCAATCTGCTGTGTGCCTGCTTTAAATCAACACCTCACGATGTACTGTGTAGAAGTTTCCTTTCATGGTTTTGAAGCTCATACAGCAAATTTAGCCAAATCTAACTGTCTGGGTACCTGCTGTCCTGACACCAAGTGTGTTCTGGTGTGATTTGGTGATGAAAGTTATCAAAGAAAACCAAGTGGAGCTTAACAGACCTTAAACAGCATATGTTTCAGTCTAGTAGACTTTGTTTATATTTGCATATACTGAAAGTTGCTCATATAGTTGCTGTATGGTATTGGCCTGTGTAGTTATGGTATTGGTGTACACCCCTCAGGTATTTCCCCTTTTGCAAAGAAATCTGTGCAGAGAATGATTTGTCGCAACAGCGATTAATGTTTGGGAGTTTTCCTAATACAGTAGTTTGATATTGCCATACTGGATATATCGTACACAACTGGTGTGTGCTTGTATATGAGGTGTTTGTTCATGAGCAGCACATTACAGTCACCAGCAGTAAGAGTAGACAATCATTTCTGAAAGTTACTGTAGTGTTTTCTGCCACTGAGGGTTTCACTGAAGTCAGTGGCATTTGATTTATGTTTATTTAATTAAATGTTACAGTTGTCAAACACATCAGTCAAGTAAGTTAAGTATATTTAACATTTTCAAGTGCTGTTTGACATTTGTACGTCATTCACACTGTGGTACTCCCAGGAGCTCTAACCTCAGTCCTGTCGTACTCACATGGGTGAGGAGAAAGTCTTGTCAGAGAACTGGGCCAGTGATACCTCTGCAAAAATGATATGGTTGGTTGATGAAATGCAAGTTTTAAAATGCTTGCTGTTGGAAACCGCATCTCAGGTTGTTGTTTTGTTGGGCACAGGGATGCTGTAATGTAATTTTATTGAATTCACTTTACGTATATTCTAAAAACCTATACCATCTATTTTAGATAGAATCCTATCTAGATAAGTTAGATGTGACAACATTTTGTATAAGTTATAAGTTGTGTATTATTTTAAATATAACTTAATATGCCTACAATGAGAAGGTGACAGAGTAGAAAAAGACAAACAACTTAATTTCCTATTTCCAACATTAGGAGAAGTAAAAAGTAAAGCGGTAAAAGGTCAGAGCCACAGAACAAGAAGTCTACCGTTCAGTAAGAAAACACCCAAAGAAAAGGTCTATTTTGAATCGCAGGGGAACTCCGTCAGGAGGCCACAGCAGCATTGTTCCCATCCTATTTTGTGGTCAGGTGGTATCACTGGTGTGTCTTCCAGCAGTCAGCATCATGTCAGTGAGTGTGGTGTCCCTCCATTAGGAGGAAGTCGTGTCAGACCGCCTCCACACAGCCATCGGAAATAACTATGAGAAGGCAGTGGTGATTGGCACTCATCTATTGCCTCTAAAACCACAAAGGGATTTACATGCATGCATACAGTATATACATGCACACTCCTACATGATGAAACATGACAGGCTAATGTTTCTTCATGGGGTAGATGGCAAAGAACCTGAGGCTCCACAGAAGAGAAAGTTCTGTTCTTCGGACATGGATTTAAATCATGTGTTGCCCCTGAAATGCAAACAGGGATTTGTCTCCTAAAATAGGAGACGTTCTGGAAAGGGAAGGGCTCTGACAAATTGAATTGATCTGACTGCTATGAGCAAAACTCACTTTGGATTATCACTGGAGATGGAACTGAAACATAGTCTGCTTATAGATATGTAACATTGGAGAATATATCCTCAGGTGTATTTGTGAAGTATTAAGCAAACATTATTTTGGCTGAGAAGGGTTAGTATGTGAAAACAAACGTTTAAATGTTTGAGGACCATTATACGTTAAAGGTGTAGTTAAGTGGCTGCCGATGGAGTGAGACATGAACCGGGTCAGTTACTAGGTAGTGGGTATTTTGTTTAGGGTGATAACTGTGTAGCAGAGGAGAGGACCATCTCTTACTTTTCACAGTAAATGCTTAGTTCTTGTCGGGCTCAGCTTTTCCCTGAGCTTTTTGGTCACATCTCACCCATTCATTTCTAACAGACGCTCATATTATTTAACTTTTTCTGCAGTATTAGCCATTGTTCCGGTGTTACCCTGATCTATGAGTTTTCTATCAAGTTCTAGGAGGAAGGAAGTATATTCAGAGAAGTTTTTCTTCATTGATCTTTTGGAATTGATCTCCCAGCTTGTGCAAATAATTGGAAATTGGACATCCAGAACAATATCATTTTTCGTATGGATGTGTTGTTTCTTAAAATCAAAGGTCCGGACAATAACAATCACTACTTTCCAAATATTTAACACCTAAACAATAGTAAGTTTAAGTTTGGAGCAGAATGTGATTGATGTTCAACTGTCCTCAGAAGACTTTAGTTTATTTTGGCATTTAGTATACCTGTGCAGTGCCCGTTCAAAATGTGCCAGCCCAGTTCAAAACAGGCTGATTGCTTGGCCTCCCGCCATTGCTGCTTGCAGTTTTCTTGAGAACCGCTCATCCAAACATCTTCACCCTCGGGACTGCGCTTCCTTGGGTCCTGAGCAGTACACCTGCCATGACATAGCTGAGTCTCCTAGCAATGCTAGAGTAGACGTGTAATTTGGCTAGTTGTTTGGGACCAGGCTATTTCCGAGGAAAACTGCACTCTTTCCGAAAGTTACATGGCATAAACTTGATGTGTTTGACTTCCACAACATAGCATCTCCAGTCTCTCTGGTTTCTCTTTCTTCATCTGTTTATTTTATGTACTGTATCGAGCGATATTCAGCGGTGTAACAGTTGATAGGGATCCTCTCTCAATACAGTGTGTACATAACACACGACTAATAAATATCTCCTGAAGATCTAAAGAGCTTACACTCAGCACTGCACTCGCGTCGGTCCTCAGCAATACACTCACCAAGTGGGAAATTAAATGGATGAAAGGTGGTCCAGAAAAACGAAGAACTGGCATACAGATAGACAGCGGCTCCTTCCGTTTTAGTTAGATGTACATTCACTTTTAATTTGCACATTAACTGGCACAGAATAAAACTAGAATTTTGTATCCGTCACCATTGCAAGCATAAAGAGGAGTGTGTAGATTGAGGGGTTGGACCATGGATACAAACCTTCCTCAGATCCTCAGTTTGAGCCCAGGACACCTTTAATCTCATTACCTGAGTCAGAACAGGAGTCACTACTTCACAACGTCTCTGTCTGTTGCCACGGAAACGGGAGAGTCCCTTGTGTCAATGTGTGAGTGTATTATTGGCACATTTGTGTGGCTAGATGTGTTTTTAAACCGTTGTATTAAATAAAGGGAGTTAACACAGTTTGTGTGTGATCTCAGATGGTTGTCCTGGGGTTTTAAAGCATCGGTCAGAGGCACGGGCACGCTGCTGCTGTCAGGTTTTTAAGAAACTCTTCTCAACAAAGTAATTAGGCTGCTGTTCGTCCTGGGTTGGGATTTGTAACCAAGTAACTTTTTTTAGTTCTGAATGTGACATACGATTCTTATTCTGCCCATACAAATTCATTGAGCATCATGCAAGAACCTCCTGTACTTTAATTTACAAGTTATTTCAGAAAATCTGTGACCTGTTCTTGTTCTCCTGTTGATATTGATTGTCACATGACAGACCTTCTCAGATGACAACGTTGTTGGCAGCTGTACTATTTATACTTTCTAATTTCACAAAATATAACAAAGTGGTCCTCTAATGCATTAGGTCAATGGTTCTCAAACTTTGTACAGGACGTACCACTTCAGAATATAACAGGCTCCCTCAAGTACCACCACTAAGACCAGTGTTAAAATAAAGCAGCGTAGGCAGACACTATTCAGCTACAGACAGGAAGGTTTATTCTTTATCAGAAGATTATTTATTGTTGACTGTCTTCAGCCACAGCCACACTGTAGGAAAGGGTAGCATCAGAACTGACATGTCAGGGTTTTCAAACTATCATTTTATCTCTGCTTACTATCTTAACATAGTTTAGCAGTTTAGCTCTTGAGCATGACTACGTAGCAGGCTGATATCGAAACAAAAATAGGACATCAAATGCTAAACTTATTTTTAAATTACTGTACATTTTAAGGATCTTAAAAGTATAGGTATTTTCTTAGTGTTATATTAATTTAGGAACTAATGTTTCCTTTTTTATTTTGGAGATCCCTTCAAGTACCAACAGAGAGAGCTTGAGCACCACCAGTGGTAGAAGTACCACAGTTTGAGAAGCCGTGCATTAGGTGAACACTGAGAAACACCCTCAAGGGGTCATCAAGGGTCACAGAACTAACAGACTAACACAAAAGAGTGTCCATTTCACTCAAGCACATGCTCACAGTTAAGACCAATGTAGAGTCTTCTTCACCAGAGCAGGTGCTTGAAATCCTTGAAAATGCTTGAATTGTAATGGTATGTTTTCAAGGTTAGAAACGTGCTTAAACTTTGAATAAAGTACTTGAAAAGGCTGCAAATTGTATCCCCATTTCCTTCACAACAAATAGCTATAAAATAGAAACATAATTTAATTTCTTATAATTCTGATATTACAAAACATTTTTGGTGTTTATAACATAATAGCATCTCTTTTAACTGGGTTTTAATGGAAAAAATATATGGTCAAATGATAATTTTCAATATCTATATGTATTCGTAGAAATATGTAATTTACCACAACTTTAAGGTGCTGGAAAAGATTGAAAATGAACCTTGAAAGTGCTTGAATTTGACATCGGAAAAGGTGTATGAACCCTGCAGATTTACCTAGAGAGAGTTAAGCTTTGATAGGAGAGGGATAACAGAGGAATAAGTCCACTTGATGTATCTTCACTAGGGATGCTCGATATTGGCTTTTCTGCCGATATCCGATATCCCGATATTGTCCAACCCTTAATTTCCGATACCGATATCACCCGATACCGATATATGCAGCCTTTTTACACCAAAATTCATCACATATCACCTATTATGGAATTAACACATTATGCCTAATTTTATGTGATGCCCCACTGGATGCAAACATAAATGCAACATGGCTTTTCAAATGTAAACACAGTCTGTACAAAATAAGTTATTGAAAAAAGTGCCATTCATTTATTTGTTTGTGTTTTTAGAGAGAATATTTTGCCTCAAACAACACTACAGACAACATCACAACAAGGAAGATGCAAAGCTTCAGTCCAGAGTAGTAAACAAACATAGTCCTCTTTTTCCAGACTGAGGAACGACTGAGCTGTAACTTGGCAAATAATACAATCAATAAATTAGCATTCAAGCTCAACATGCTAACCTGTATTGGATCTAACGGATACAGCACCAGAAATTAGTTTCTCGACGTGACTGTAAACAATGCTGTGCAATTCGGGTAAGCACTGGTCTGAGAAATACTTGCGACTGGGCGTTATACAGACATAACGGGGCTCGAGGAACTCCACACGTTTGGTGAATCCGGCATCCTGAACAATAGAAAAAGTTTGTTTCTCGGTGTCGGCTGTTGCTTCTTTTCATCACATTGCTGCACAGATGTAGCGCATAACTCCGCATGATTCTTCTTGAGGTGGGTGATCAAATGTGATGTTTTAAAGGAAGACGCCTTGCTTCCTCCTCTCATAACCAACGCCTTGCAGTCATTGCAAAGCGCACATTTACTGTTAGTAGATGACACTTGGAAATACTTCCAAACCACGGACATCTCATGCACCGGGAGAGCTGAAGCTTGTTAGCCACGGTTAGCAACCTACGAGTGAAGCGTGTTGTTGTGTTATACGTCATCAAGCACGCGCCTGTAAACGGCCCGTGTTGCATTCAGGTACACTCGGAAATGCTGACGCCTACAGAAATAACATCGGTTGTAAAAACCCGATACCGATAATTCCCGATATTACATTTTTAACTCAATATCGGCCGATAATATCGGTGGGCCGATATTATCGGACATCCCTAATCTTCACCAACTAAAGTCAACTTTAGTTTTGTTAAAGAATTGCTGTTGTTGGCGTTGTTTTCTACCTTCAGTAGGTGGTTAGTAGGGCTGTGCAATATTACAATATATATTACCAAAACGTAAAAAAATGTATGCGATTTTTTAATTAATTGCATTTTTTAATTGTTTCTGTCACAGTGTCCAAAAACCTGCATTTCAGCAATATTTATGTCATCAGGTTGAAGCTTTACAATTTGAGCCTTGCATGTTATGTTCATTTTGCACTAAAGTTCTTAATAAAATGAGAAAATACTATGTACTTTTTGGTTGTCAAGTATTTAATTCACACCGGCGTAAACAAAAATGGGATTTACCCTGTGGTCATTTAGACAATTAATTTATTTATTCATTGAATTACCTTCAAACATGCTGTATCATGATGTACTGTATATCATCATCAAGATATGTAATGACCTATATCAGGATAGAAGATTTATTGCACTGCCGTAGTGGTAGGGTAGACAAACTATGGTCAAAGTCCTAATTACCCGTTTAGTTAATGGCTAGTCTTAATCTCCCTCCCTGATATAAATAGAACCTGGAAAGGTGCATAATGCATTAATTTCCCTGCTCTAAATTTTGCTACAATATAAATTATTTTTATCTAATGGTTCAGTTTGAAATTAATTGTGTCTTCACTACAGTTAAACCTCAACATGGAAGGCTTAGATTACATCTACTAAATGAAGTATGGCACATGGACAACTTTGACTAGCTATATTTGTTTTGGATGTTCTCTTGTCTGGTCCCCTTCTTTTTACACTCAACTCCACTTGTGCTTGTGTCAATTGTTGTTAATATAAAGGTGTGCAACAGCTGCAAATTGAACTATTAAACCGCAGTAGTGCCCAACAGACGTGCCCTGCGTTTGTAAAAGACGCAGCATTTGTACCGCCCCCTAAGTAGCAGCTTCATCACTGCAAGGAGCCTCTGCTGTCATGTTATTGCACAGATGTTAGTAGGTTCATCCTCACAACTAAAAGCAGATCGCTTACAGAGGGCCTGCCAGGAACAAACTATCTAATTATTTTTTTTAATTCCAGGAAAAAAAAAAGTCTTCCTTGTCACAGTAATGCCTCTGTGTTCAGGACCATACCTGTGATAATATGATTAACACAACTGTTACCTTGCAGAGTATTTACAAGGCATTCTGACCTTTTGTCTTTTCATGGACACAGTGGCTTCGTGTTGACATTGTTCTGGCAGATGCGTTGGTGAAGTTCAGTGTAGTGGCTGTTTTGAAATGCAATCATCTCACCTGCTCCTCTGTGCTTCAGCTGCTTTAATTACGAGGCAGAACTCCGTCAATGTGCATGCCTCAGTGAAACAATCCCGCTAAATCACATCCTTTGTATTCAGACATATGTTGCGTTGGGGCAACCCCTCTGTGGCCCCTTGACTGTGGCCCCCTTTACGCTGTGTCTTGTCTATTGTAGACATCAGCAGACTACAAAACTTTTCAACTGGAAAAACATTTTAAGTACAAGCTTTGTTTCCCTCTGCTGGAGATCAAGTGGAACTACAAATCGACCCAAGTGGGTACATGCCTGTGCATATGATGTTGGCTGTATCATGGAAGGCTGTGACGTCCCTGCCACCTACCATTGTTCCTTTCTTTCACTGTCAGTGCACTCAGTTTTGCCTTTCTGCAGGATAATGCTAAAATACAACAAATGGCATGGTGAATTTAAAAAAGAGGAAATTATTGTCAACATTATTTTATTGAACAAATTGAACATTGAACTGAACACAAAAGGCACCGTTAAAAAGTAATGTTTACACTAGCCTACATTTAAAAGGTCAGTTTTCTACCTGATATTTGCTTTCAACTATATTTTTAACATCCTTGATTTTTTACGGGTGCAAGCTCTCCATTTCAATTGCTTAGATCATGTTTCCATATCTGTTAGATTTTCTTTTTAATCTAAGTTTCCCCATAGTTGTTGACACAATGATAATTTATAGCTATTAGTCTATGTATTTACTACTTCTCTTTAGTTTACCATAAAATCACAGAATTAACTAATGTGTGTCAGCCACAGCCTAGTACAGATGTTATCTTATTTTAATCAAAGATTAATGTTTTTCCTTTTATCATATTCTGCTCAGTTGTTTGGTGTCTGCTAGTTCCAAATTTCCATAAGTCTGGGACACTCATGGCATGTCAAAAAAACAGTGCATTAAGCACCTGTCTCTTGCCGCTCATCTAATTAATCCTCCATTAGGCTGTTGGAGATTTTTTTTAATCCACTTTCAAAAAAAGTCAGTTTCTTGGTGTCATCATTATCAGTTGGTTCACTTACCTTGGTGGCAGCTAATGCTGGCCTTCTGTAGCTAGTAGGTATGAAAAAGGGTAACAAATCAGAAAACAGTGAGGCTGTTCAGCGTGTTATACTGACCAAGTTAAAATGAGCACTAGTGTGGTGGTGGTGTCATGTCATGTGGCTGTTGCACCAAGCCGTTTTAACTTAGACCACCACTAGAGGGCAGCAACAGATGTCATTTCACCATTAATGTTGTTTTAGTTATACATATGAATAAATACAATGAAGCACAGGTTTTTTTAGATGAGGGTTAGGGTTTTCATGATGATAAGCTTAATACGTGGTGGCTCAGAGACTACTTTTCATATCAAGACTGTGAATTTGCCCAGTAGGGGATACAACATAATGAAAAGTGGGTAAAATATCCATCCTTACACTGACTGGATATATGTTGATCCCTACTCCCAGTACGCATTATGGATTTAGGGTTTCAACTATCCCCAGAAGAAATGCTCTGTGTAAGCCATATACATGTAAATGTGTATATATATAGTGTATGTATGTTGACTACAACTGTATTTATTTGCATAAAATGACTATTTATAATTTGGCTTTTTAAAAATGCAGCTCCACATGCAGTAACAGCGTCCCTTACACTGGAAGGTCCTCTAGAAAACACACATATAGCCATTAGCATTTGAGTTTATGGAAGGCTAGAGTGCTTATTTCAAATAAACTTAGGGATAATGAGCCTCATACGGGGTAATGGTGCAGGTAACATGGGTTTAATTGTCCTGCCAGCAATATGACAAGCAGCTGAATTAGCATTGTGGGAAACCACTGCTCTGACCTTTTTAAACAATTCAATTCTGTTTTTCTATGTAGATCCAGTGTGTGGCCAGTGGTTTCTAAGCACTACAGCTAGTAAACACACAAAACTCTGTTTAAATTATTGTTTAGTACAATATTTATCTCTGAAATGGAATGAAGTTTAAATGTAAAGTAGCATACTTTAGGCAATGTACTTATTATTATATTTTCCACCTCTGTTGTTAAGAGAATAAAATGTATGTTAGCATTTCCATTGCTTTTATAATCTTAAATGTCCTTCTCAGTGATGCAGCAGGGGAACTGTGTGTAGTTGGAGTGTAGCTACATGTAATGTACAAACAGCTCTTAACAAAAGTTTTGTTGTTGCAGGTAACATGTAGCCACTAGGTTTAAATCCTTACATAAGAAGAATACAGAATACAAAAAGATAAGCTCAGGTTCAGACATACTCAGGCATTTCATATTTTAGAAGTATATCCAGCAGCAGTGTTACTTCATGAAATGTAGTCCTTGGCTCATGTGGTGTGTTGTTGCAGGTTACAGGAGTGTGCTGGAAGTGAACGTGTGGTGCAGCAGGCCACTCTTGGCGGCATGGTGAAGGTCCAGAGGTCAACCAGGAGGAAGAGCTCTCACTGTCTCCGCAGATTGGAGGTACTGGAAAAAAAGGAAAACAATGCCTAGATGTTATTGTCCTGTTTCACTCCCTTCCCTCTGTGGAAAACACAATTTCTTCATGTTAATACCCAACTGACCCCCCACCTGTACAACCTTACATTTAAACAGCCATCATGAAATAAAATGTGACACTGTCTAGTGTACAGTACATCCCACTTTACACATTTCACATTATTAAAAAGACAGTATCTGAATGTCTCAATCCTAGTTTACTTGACACTGTGCTCTCTATTAACACATGGAACCACCAATTTGTAACCAGCCAACTTTAACCACTTTACCACTTTATGGTTGCTCAGAAGCACATGTAACTGGTGTCCTGGATAAGGATTAGGGCTGGGCAATATATATCTTGTAATACACAATCGTGTTGTCTAAATTGACAATAACAAGCACATTAACTAAAACTTTTCAAAAAAGGATATCATAAATACTTGAGGGAATATCATTTGAAAATTTCAGTTTTGGTTTCATTATCAAACAGTTCAGTGTGATTGACGTCAACGGGATTGCAAAACCCATTATTTCACGTGTGAGCAGATATTGTAGTCCTTATTCCACATCTCTAAGTAGTACTGGGAGATATGGAATACGGCGATAAAAGAAGGAAGATATATATATCACCAAAATGATATGAAAAGGTTCATTGTATATATTTTTCTATATGTAATGTCTATTGCAATGTCAGGAAAAAAGTTTTTAAGTACGTTAAAGTATAAAATTAGAAAAATACTAAGTATTTAAAATCTAGTATTTTATTCACACAGGAATTTACCATGAGGTAAATCTCTCTCTCTCTCTCTCTCTCTCTCTCTCTCTCTCTCTCTCTCTCTCTCTCTCTCTCTCTCTCTCTCTCTCTCTCTCTCTCTCTCTCTCTCTCTCTCTCTCTCTCTCTCTCTCTCTCTCTCAAAGATAACCCTAAACCCTTAGTTCTGGCCTAATTCAATTATCTATGCTGATCTTTGTTTTAGTCCAGCTCCAGACTTAATCCCTGTCCTGGAAACCAGCCTTGTATGTCTGTACATTTGTGTTTTTATTTATTCATGTCTAAAACTTTTAGGTGTGCTTAGGGAAAACACAGCATGCACAGTTTCTGCAATAACCTTTGCCTGCATGGGGGACATAAAGTTTGTGCTTGACCACCAGGCAATACAATGAAAGCCATTTACTGAGCTGATTTCACATAACACAATTCTAGAAAGCACCTGAGAGACAGCTCAAGCATTGCATGCACTTTGTTCATTACAGTCTGTCATGTAGCATTTGTTTTCAACTTATAAATGGAACAGATGAGATCATACGTTGATTTAATTTGATGTGAATATGGAAAATGAATAATGTTGAATAATCGGTCATAATGATTATAATCCACCTGTCTATTTTATTCTTTGTTCCACTGTGTAGTTATAAGTGGAAATTAATGGCTAAGCCACCTACTCTAATCATTGCCCTCCTCATGCTTTATGCTCACCACTTTCCCAATGAAAAATAAAAATGAGGCATGAATAGTTGATTGACTGACTGCTAACTGAACGGTGGCACTCCCTGATGTTTCTTTTTACATATACACAACTTGGTGAAGATGTGGAAGTTTTCTTGGCAATAGTAATATAGAAATTGTAAAATTTGATGATATTGGTTCCTTTTTTCCATCTCTTCACTTTCCCTAAAAGCCCGATCCAGTGAGATTAAAAGTGTTTGTGTTCTGTAATGGTTTGTGTTTGTCGTACTGCACATCCCGCTCGCTGAGCATGTGTAGCATACTGTTAAGCTATTTTATGGTCATTTGATCACGCCGTGGTATGCACAGTGCGTTTGTGTCCTAGTGGCCCACTCCTCCCGTGGTGATGTGCTGTAATGTGCCTGAACGGTGGAGTCATTTATCCCTCCTCAAGGGCAGCAGGAACGCGAGGAGTGAGAGAGACAGACACAGACACCAAGAGAAAATGAGGATAAATTGGTGGGTGGGAGAGGAAAAAAGATTGGGGACTTAGAGAGAAAGGAGGTCTGGTCAAGAGGCACACACACACACACGCACACACACAGAATGCACCCACAAAGACATATGTATGTGCGTACACTGAACGTTTTGGTGTGGCGTCACTTATCTGCTGAAGGGTGGCTTTGTGCGACAAGGTTAATACAAAATCTCTGGGTGCTCAGGGGACATGAGACACACACACACACACACACGCACACGCACACGCACACGCACACGCACACGCACACACACACACACACACACACACACACCTGCTGTGACCCCCTCATTATACCCAACAATATGGATGTCTTTTCAGCAACAAACCTTATTTGATGGGCACTCTTTCCTCTGTTGAATTTATGCCAGTGTTTATTTATTTATGATCAAGTTTAATTTATTATTTTATCAGAATGTGTGTGTGTCTGTGTTTCCTAAAGCCACTATTGAATTTGAACATTTAGGAATTTGGCGCCTTCCAGTGGTAGTATGCAGAAAGCATTCACTGTGGCAGACAGCAAAGTCTGTTGCTGCTCTCTCTGTACACAGATTTGACCCAGGGACACTGAGATTATTTGTCTGAAAGCAACACGTAGATGGCACCATTTTTACATATTTTTGGCTCAAAATTGCTATAATGATTTAAAACACATACATATAGTGGCTTTACTTATAATTTCTGTCATTTTACTCCTTTATTTGTTGATTTGTGTCCTTGTTCTGTCGCTGATGTGTGTCATGTGTGGTTTTGGTCCCACAGAGTTGTGATCAGCCAGAGATGGAGGAAGGCCAACGAGAGCCAGACACCCAGCCTCCACTACAGGAGGAGCCCCGGGAAGGAGACCAGTCCTCTGATCAAGCCCAGCTCCAGACTCCTGCTCCGGATGAGGTGCCATCGGAGAACTTGGAAACTCCAATGGACGTCCAGGAAAAGGACAACTCTGCGGCCCAGGCCAAGCCTCTTTGGAAGCCCATTCCCCCTCTGCTGCCTGAGTCCCAAAGGGGCCGGACCACTGAGACCAGGGACCAGATCTGCCAGACCGATGAGCGGCTTCAACAGACCAGCGCCGGCAGCCATGGTCATAACACAGGTGGGTTAAGTTTTCTTCTCCCTGCACTCTCTGCTGCTAGGATATATCCGCCCAAGTGTCCATCAGCCTCCTGTGTAGCTTCACTGCCAGAGCATCAGAGTATGGCTGGCTGTGTGCTCCAAATAAGATCAAATGGTGCGTCCTCAAGAAATGGCAACCAAATGGGCCACTGCATTTGGTGTGCACTGCTGGTTAGCCTAAGGCGTCAAACATTTATAAACGTTTTTTTAGAACTTTTCCTCATGACCTGCAAAAGTAATCCTGTCTCTGCTATAATTTGGGTAAGCTTACCTCTTTCTGGTTTTGTGGCACATGGCATTAAATTAAGCACAACCTGAGAGGCATGAAGATTTCCCTCAAAAAGGTAAAATTTGTTTCCTCAAAAAAATGCAATTCTTAAAAGATATTGCATGAATGAATGGATTTATTGCCTTCCAAGGTATAACCACTTCATACAAAAATGCATCCAAATATGCTGGCTCAGAATGATCTGTCTCTCTCAGGTTACTCTTGTCCTGACACTACAGGCACCCTGCATTGCCAGTTTTATATTATGCCTTCAGTTGACAGCTAGTGATTTATTTTCAATATTCTCCCAGATGAGAGCATTTTCAGAGCTTATGAAATACATCACCATCACAGGTTTTACATCTCTGGTATATTTTGTGCTGTTTGCGGTGTGTATTAGGTTCTTTTAAACATATCAAACTGTATTTGTCTATGGTTAGTTGGGATTAATACAGTCAGAGACATTACAAGCATATTTCACAATCAACATCGCTGTAAATGTGTTAAAAATCTGATTCCCTTTTTTTTTTATCATTCCCTCTGCTTTTCTTTCACCATAGATTTCCTTTGAAAAGCAGATGTAGATGTCTTCATTAAGACTTAAATCTTGCTACTGTGAGATTTAATTAACAGTGCTGCTAAGGAAAGCACTACTCATAGTAAAAGGAAGCTGTTTGCATGCACTGATGTTTCTGATTGGTTGATCTTTGACCCTCTTGCAGATGGGAGGGGGCAGTGTAGGTCCGGGGGTCGCTGACCTTCCCCACTGGGATTATAGCATCTTGCCTGGGGGAGGTGTGGGGGGATGGGGATGGGGAAAACACATTCTGTCACACATTAATACATAATCTCCATCTCTCTCTCTCTCTCTGTCAAACCAGCTCACACAGTTGTCATTCACATTTCTCGCTGTCTTTCTGTCTGCGTCTTTGTGGTTGTGTCAGTCTGTCTGCTGGTCTTTTTGCCTTCTGTTTTTACTTCTGTCTGTAGCTCACTGACCTACACACACACACACACACACACACACACACACACACACACACACACACACACACACACACACACACACACACACACACAGAAACACACACACACTGCCATGTTGCATTTCTTAACTCTGTAGTATGAGTTTGTGGGGTTGTGTTTGTGCATTCAAGCATATACTGTATGGGGCCAACACAGCCTTAAACATGAATGATCTTCGCTTCTAGTCTTGGTATCTGACCACAAGTAACTTAATCTTGGATCGAAAAAACTGCAATAAATACATAAAAGACAGACATTCTGTCCGGTTAAAAAAAAACTAAATGGACAAAATTGACTTAATATATATGTTGAAATGAATTTAAAGGCATTGCATAGTCCTATAAATGAAAATAGTGCATCTTGGCTAAACATATATTGTAATGTAATTTGCAGGCTGTGATTGAAGTGTGTGTGCTGGACATTTGTCACAGCTGGGAGCATTGACTATATTTATTTGAAGCTTTGTCCCAGTCATCACTGTTTTTGTTGCAGTAGAAATTAAGTTCTCCCTGTCACCTTCTTTCACATCAATATAATATGAGAAATTGATCTTAAGCATTTGAGGTGATTACAATCTTTGGTGGCATTTTTGAGTGTTTATTCTGCTCCCTATGAACGCTTGTCACCATGAAAACTCAGAAAAATCATAAAAACTGTTAAAATGAGAGCACTTTACCTCCCTGCATTCCATCTTAATAGCCCTTTGGCGATAATTGAGCCACATTCGGCTTGCATCAATAATGCAGGAAGCATGGCTGTATTCATGCTATTTTATTTTTCAATGCTTTATACAAAGAAAAAATATTTTTTGCCACTTAGAGCAATAAGTAAAAATAACACCCTAAGGCGTATGTTTGTTAAATTATTTTCTGTGTTTCTCTGTTCCAGACAGAAATGTGTTTTGGACTTTTGTGGTTTAAGAAGCAGAATTAATTTGTTATCTTCAGTGGTGTACTCAAGATTTCAGATTTGGCAGAAGACGAAAACGTGTTTTCTTTAGAAAATAGACGTCCCACTGATTTTGAAATAAATCTCTGATCTAAATTGCATATATTGTACATACCTAGTACTATAGTGCTAGATTTCACGTTTTTTATTTTAGACATTTAACTGATGGGGTTATTGACTAGTATGGGTTGCAGTGAGTGCTGATAGTGGGATATTTTAAAAGTTCCATATTGTAAAAATTAAGATGCCATAAGGGTAGGCCTACTTCTGACTGGAGTTGATCCCCCTGTGCTGCACTATAGCTGCCAACGTCTCTTTAATACTGTAGTTATACAGTATGAATCAAAGTAGAGGAAATGTTACCTTTCAGAAGCCAATGGGCCTTTCTCACATTAGAATCTTGGCATAACAGGAAAAGTACAGGTGTTACTAATATCATATTGTAAAAAGTGAGCTTAAGCGATTTGTCTTTTTTACAAAACAGGTTGAGGTGCTAAATAAGTACTCTCAAAGTATCAAAACGCTCAATCTACAGAGAAATGCACACAGCTTGTATTCAGCAACTGTGCCTTCGAGCAAACTGCCAGGACTTTTGTAGGGTTGTGATGTCAAAACGGCACAGAAAGACACATAAAGAAGACCCAGAAACACTGACCCATCAGAGCAGACTGGGCTTTTTCAGAAAGGGTGCTTAAAGAGGTAAACAGGTAGATTCAGACAGACACATTGAATAAAGCATGTAAACAGGTTCTTTAAGTATGAACCTGAAGATGAGCATAATATGTGACCTTTTCAAATTCCTAGACCAACAAAGCTTACAAGCAACCAAAAATGTGAAGGATGAAACATGATTTCTTGATTGCTCTTAAAGTATTAATGTGGCAGTCGAAAGATTAAAATTGGAGATGGCATAAAAGCCGATCGTTAAATCAAACAAAATATGAAATCCATACTAGCATCAGGGTCGCTGCCCTCAAGCTGACCCTGCACTCTCTAGTGATTGAGCTTGAGCAAAGCTAAACATTTTCTAATACACATCAATACATTTCCTCCTGGTCACATTCCCGTTTTGCCTGATAAAGTGGCACTGTGTGACACCCAAGCTGAAGGGTCAGATGCTGCACTGGCTGCAAACACTGTTGGGCTGAGAACAAAAAATTTGTCCTCAGCATGCCTCTGCCTCCCCACTGTCAGTCCCACTTGTACTGCAGTTCTCTGAACAAGCATCAATGAGAGATCGCATTTGTACGTTTTCTTTTCATGGATATTTTAATGTCTGTGCCCTGTCTTTCCTTTATAATCACATCTTTGATAAAACTAAGGATTGAGGGATGTATTCACTGAAATTATAAGGAAAAGACAGATGACCTGCTTTCTGTGTGTGTGTGTGTGTGTGTGTGTGTGTGTGTGTGTGTGTGTGTGTGTGTGTGTGTGTGTGTGTGTGTGTGTGTGTGTGTGTGTGTGTGTGTGTGTGTGTGTGTGTGTGTGTGTGTGTGTGTGTGTGTGTGTGTGTGTGTGTGTGTGTGTGTGTGTGTGTGTGTGTGTGTGTGTGTGTGTGTGTGTGTGTGTGTGTGTGTGTGTGCTGAGGTCAGAGTGAATCGCTGTCTCATACAGACCTCATTGTCTGACTGTGATTGTGTGTTCCCTTTAAGCACACTGCAATATATTTTGAGTCTTACCAGGTCCCTTAAATTCCCAGATGATGGTGTTTTCATCCAACACTGTCGTCCTCCTGATGTAATTATGACTTTGATAAAGTGCAATCCATCTCTGTCTCTTGCTCTGCAGGTCTGTGTGTGGAACCCGGAGATCCTCCTCTGCTCCAGCAGCCTCTGCCAACGTCCAAGTCTGGGATTCAGCAGATAATTGAATGCTTCCGTTCAGGTTTGTGTCTGTGTGTTTTCTTATTATCCTTTTTAGTTTTTGATTTATTTTTTGATTTATTATTTATGATGCAGGCATGGCGCAGTGTTTTCCCAGATGACAGAAATGACACTTTAGCCCATAATTCAAATGGAACCGTCCATAAAATGAAAAGAAAAAAAAATTACAATGCATTTTAGGTAGAGCAACTTTTAATAGAAAGTAATATTTGCATTCTGTTCCCAGCAACCAATCACCCCAGCAGTTCCTGAAGCAGGTTCACAGTGAAAGTTTTCCAGCGGTTCATTGCTGGGAAGCATACAGCGGCTCCAACAGCTTTTCTGTTTCTCTTTTTGTCCGCATGCTGTTCTGAGCCAGCCACTTGAGTTTAGCAGGATAACCACCGCAAGGGTTGAGAGTGTCACTGGGTGCCATTGCTCCCGGGCAAGGCCACATTTATTGGGTCAGTGTGGTTACCTTCTGCTGTTGTGGTATACAATCATACACACACCATGGTTTCATCCTTACTGACCCAGTTGCAAAAGAGCAATAGATGCCAAGGATACACATTTCTAAAAAAAAGAAACAAGAAGACAGCGCTAAATGAAAGTGATACGACCGCTCAAAACACTTGCCGAAATGACCTGGGATGCATATGACCACATAGCTTTTGTAGTGAAAACCCTAATGCGCCCTTATGTGAACCAGACTAGACAAAGAGTTGGATTCTGCTGACTGTGATATCTCCAGCTCTGCCTACCGTCACAACCACTTACATGACTGGCGGGAGCAGGGATTTAATAACTGTGCTTGGGGCCCTATGACTTTGTAGTCTTAATGACATGGGCAATAAAGGAATCTAAACACAAGTGGTTAGCGGGAGATGCATAACAGACACAGGTGTGAACGTCTCAGCTGTCCAATGGTGTTCAGATCACCAAAACATTTTCAAACCAAGTGTAAAGGGGGCCAAAGACATATGAGAGGACACACAACAATCATTTACGATCCTTCTCCTCACCTACAAAACTCTTAATGGTCAGGCACCTTCATATCTTGAAGAGCTCATAGTACATTATTACCCGACTAGAACACTGCATTTTCAGGATGTAGGGTTACTTGTGGTTCATAGTGTCTCCAAAAGTAGACTGGGAGACAAAACCTACCAAGCTCATAGTGTGGTCTAGAACTACTCTATATGGAAAGTGTCTCGAGATAACTTTTGTTGTGATTTGGCATTATAAATAAAATTTAATTGAATTTAACAAAGGATTGACTACTTCCAAATGGACAAATTGAATTGAACCTGGAGCATATGAGTCAGCATGCTGATGACAATGATAGAAAAAGTGAAGGTAAGGACAGCAGCAGTGACGCAAAAGAACCCCGTAACACAAAGGCAATCATCTGAGTCTTTGTCAGCATATTTTTCAATTGGGCTGAGGCAAATCTTTCATCTTATTTTCTCTGTTTAATTATTGTTTTCCCCTGTTTTCTCAGCAGTGTTGATGATATTGAATCTAATCATTCAAACCACTTCCCAACACACATTGGGGAGCAATTTGGGGTTCAGTGTCTTGCCCAAGGATATGTCGACATCGACATGTGAACCTTAGGAGCCAGGGATCGAATGTCCGATTTTCTGAACAGAGGACAACCCGTTCTAGCTCTGAGTCACTGAGACACAGCACCCTGAAATGACTGGAAGTAATCTTCATTGCTTTTCTTCTGCTTGCAGGCACGAGCCAGTTGAAACACATGCTGCTGAGGGAGGTGGACACCATCTTTGAGTGTAAAATCTGCCGCAGTCTGTTCAGAGGCCTGCCCAACCTCATCACACATAAAGAGTACTACTGCCTATCACGGCTGCCTGAACCCGACGGTCAGTGACACAACACATTAGCATGCACACACGTGCACACACACATAAAAAAACATCTAGAATACTTACACATACTGGTTATAAACTGAGCCGCTCTCTCAAAGAGCAAAGCACACAAAAGATGAAAAAATGACCATAAACTCAATAAAAAAATCAATAGGCAGAACAGGTAAACACAATCTCCAAGAGCCAAGGGCAGATTTTGGGTGCATGCTGAGGACACCTAGTTTCGTTAACGTACGCACACAAACCTATGCACAGAATCACTGATGACTTCAGAAGTGTCCTAAGGCTTCTCCACATTTTACTTTCATATTCTGTCACTCCAAGGTTTCTTCTCTCTCCTTCACACCATCTGTCTCCTACTCATTATTCGCCTCTTATCTCCTCTGTCTGTACACAGTGCTCTTTCATTCCTTTGCACACAAACTCACATGCACATCGTAACATGTTCAATCCATCCATCATTTCCTTCACTCAAAGTGCAGTTTCTCCTCTGCTCTCCTCTCATATCACTCAGCAATTGACTTTGATCTGGCAGCATTTGTGTTTTATCTCACTTCTCATTAGCCACAGTATGTGTCCACGTCTATTCTTTGCTTCTCAGAAGTGGTAGGAAACTCAGGAAAAGGATGGAGCCTAGGAGACTTTTCAAGTAATTTCTCTGTTGTAATTCAACTCTCCTCCTAAAGGGAAATCAATCTCAGGACAAACGGCCAATTATATTTTGCACAGTTTTATCCACTGTAATGATCGTTGATTTAAGAAAAAAGTTTTTTTCATCACAATCTTCCTTCCATCTGCTTGTGGTCTCAATTAACTTGTTCTTTGGCTAAATTTTTCTCAATCAAGAGTCTATTACCAGCGGCTGAAAGTGTATCGTATTGTTATTTTGATAAATGACTTAATTGGTTTCTGTTTTTCACCATTGAGAAGCTAGACATTAATTGTGTGGTTACTGGATAAACCAAATGTTTTTTCTCAACACACATTTTTCACCACCCAGTCCTGACAGCGGACCTATAGTCTTCATTGATGATTTGTGGTCTGTTTTTAAAGTGCCTAAAATGTATCCCCTTTCTTTCTATCCTGTCTTTATTTCCTGTTGTAAAGGACGGTATCAAATAAACTTGCATGTTTACCAAAAGAGGAATATCCACATAAAGGAGGCTTTAGAGAGGCAAAAGAATTGCATTCACTGTAAAAGAAAGCACCGTGTGGATTAGAGTATGTGCCAAACCAAAAATGTACAAAAGAAAATGTTTCATTGCCAGAGAGCCTCATCTTCTCAGTAAACAAAGGGAGTCACACAAACCCATCCACATTTTGCCTTCTTTGTGGTCATAATGGGTTCAGTAGTACAAAAGAGAATTGGAAAGAAGGGGTGGGGGCTTGTATCTGACGCACAATTTGCCACAAGACGTAGGCAGGCTGGGGTTCAGTGTAATGCTCAAAGACATTTTGAGGCACATAGGCTGCTGACGCACAGGCTTTGTCTGATAAAGGTTCAGTCATTTTGTCAACTGGATGATTTTGCTTACCATCAGGATAACTTTCCACTAGGGATGCACCAATCCTACTTTTTCAGTCCTGATACCAGGGCTTCGGATATTGGCCAATTCCGAGTACCAATCTGATAACTAATATGCTGTGCACCTCACTTTGTGGAATTGACTGGGATCATTATTTTATGTTTAAGGCATTATCAGGCTTGACTATAACTTTGTTTTCCTAACTTTTTAAAACAAAATGTAACAAAAACTGTAGATACATGGAGGTGTACACCTTTTAAATGCAGCAACAAACTGCTCAAAATTTTACAGTTATATATAAAAATTCCAATATGGACGTGCCCGAAGCTTGCTGGTCCGATATATTCCAAACCCTCAAAGAGGCTCTAAACACAAATTGGAAACCAAATCCCCTGACTGCTCTTTTGGGGCTCCCTCCATCTCAAAATCTGCCCATTACTACACAGCGTGCTAAAGTTAGCTTTTTTCACATTTAAATCCATGTTCTTTATTCCCATACAAACTGTCAAGCAACAAGTAAGTGAAGGCACAAACAAATTAGCTTATTTTGCTAATAGGGTAGTTTTATATTGATGTTCTATCCTAATTTTAAATAATTGTATGTCTTTTGTTGGATTGTTCTTTGCTAGGTCCATCGGGTGATGACAGACAGAGTGCGGCAATGAAGGATTTATTGGATGCCATTTATCCCAGAGCTCCAGACTACGTAGTCCGACTGGAGCCCATTCAGACCACTTCCAAGGCTGTGTTCCAGTACCTTACCACAGAGGAGGAGTTGGCTAGATTCCCATCGCACACACCCAGGTGGGTGGTATACTGATGGAAATAAATGTATTGTAACTTTTTACGCTTCATTAACAAAAATCCAGTTTGTACAATGTGGTCTTGATCATTTGAATAGGATTTTTCTTCCCTTCTCTCTGACTGCTTGTCTCAACATTTGGAATGTAGCAATACTCGAGACAGTAAATTCGCAATACAAATGCAGACAACCCATATCGTTGGCATCAAAAATGAATCACAATATTCTGTTTAAAGAGTAAAGACAAGACATTGGCAAGACGATATGCAACCCTGCTCACCAACTCAAGTAACATACCGAACAAGCTTACAATGTGCATTGGTGTTTATATGAGGCCGTTTTCCGTAGTTGACTATAAAACATTTCCACCTCTGTCCCTGTGAAAGATTCAACAGCAGTAACATTGAGAATGTGCAGAGATCTCAGCCTCTGCATGAGATCTGTTGATATTCCTTAAAAACATGTAAACTCCAAACTAGAAACTCAGGTCAAGCCTTAGTTTGTTTTGCTAAATTGAATTATTGCTTGTGTTATTTCATCGTGAATCATATCGAATCGTGGGTTCAGAGTATCTTACATCCATGCTCAACGTTCTTTTCAGTGCTAGAGAGAGTCCTGTAGCATGGGAAGGAGAACCAGGGGAGGAAGTGGACAACAACCAGCCCAGCCAGCAAGGAGGGCCAGAGAGCCATAGCAGCCCTGGACACAAGAAATGGGAGGCTGAGGAGGAGGCTAAAGAGGAGCAGCCCCAGCAGGAAGACGAGGGGTCTACTAGTGGGGTAAGTGACTGGACATGTCAGGGAGCACAAGTGACAAAGTGAATATGCAACAAGTCAGTGCATGTTCTTCTTTTAACTGAGAAATACCTATCATTGCTGAGACGTGTTACATTCTCATATACTGTAAATTACCCTGTTTATCATAGTCCGTCAATCCCTCTCTCATTTTTGTTCTCTCCCTCCCGCCCAGGTTGAGGATGTAACGATCTCCTGTTGTCTGTGCGGCCAGGACTTTAACTCGCGCCGCAGCATCAGACGTCACTGCCGCAAAATGCACCAGACCAAACTGGAAGAGCTCCGGAAGTTCACAGAGACACGGACAGTTCCCACAAGCCTACTCTCTATGGTAAAAGGTAAGAGTTTATGAAAAATACTGAAAATAATTTAGAACTTGTTCAGTACTATATATAGATGAGGCTATTGATTTAAGACTCGCCATAGGGTCATAACAAAGCAGACATTTTTACACAAAACAAGATGGTTTGTATGTGAAGGCATGGCAAATTGTGGTGATAAACCGATGACAAGATTTATTTTTGTTCAGCATATAAATTAATGAAGCTGAGGTTTACTTATGAGTATAACACTTGGAATCAGCTCGGTAGAAGTGTTCATTTCGTTCAGTTGACCTGTTGTTCTGAAAATGTGATGTCTTTTCTGTTTGCCGAGTAATTTCAACTTGAGCTGTTCTAAAGTGACATGTAATTATAATCATTGTTGTTGCTGGAGGTCGGCCAAGGACTCTGAGCACACCTACTGGGAAATCCTGCCCAGTGTGCCTTAAAACCTTCGCCACCAAAGCCAACGTACGCCGTCATTTTGACGAGGTGCATCGTGGGCTACGGAGGGACGCCATCACACCGAGCATCGCATCCCGGCCTGGCCAGTCCTTCTCTCTGGAGGTCACGCCCCCCAGGAAGAGCAACAATGCCTCTCCAACACGTGGCCAAAACTCCAAATCTGACCCTGTGAACTCTAAAACAACGCCATCGAATCAAAACCAATCCAAACCTCAGAGTCAACGCCCATCCTCTCCACAGGCAGCACCGGCCTCATGTCGCTGCACGCTCTGCAAGAGGAACTACAGCTCTCAGGTTAGCTTGTTTGTCTTACTGGCAGCTTTAAAAGTATACTAGGTTTTGGTGTCACTGAAGTTATTCTCGTGGGTGATATTTTATTATTTTATTATTATGATATTATTATCTTAAATTGGTTGGAATAATCATGTATCAATTGATCTTTCATTGTTCTGTGCATTTCAGCTCATGTTGAAGAGACACATGCGTATTGTCCACAAAATATACAGCATCAAAAGTAACAAGTCTGCTACCACGCCAACCTCCTCTACTCCGTCAGCCACTCCAATCAGCAGCAGCAGCAGCAGCAGCAGCAGCAGCGCTACCTTAGGCCCGAGCAACAACATCCAAGTGAAAGAGGAAGCAGTAGAACCTTCAGATGAAGAGGAGGAGGAGGAGGACATTGACAGTAGTCCCGTCCCGTCTCCGAGTGACAGCACTGGGACCACTAAAGGTGTTTCTGTGGCTCAAAACACCATGAAGGTGAAGGAAGAGGAGGCCCCGTCAAGTCCAAAGACGACGCCTTCTTTATCTTCATCGTCCACACGTGGCAGCAACATGTGCAGCGGGAGTATGCCTGCCAAAACTACCAAACTCTCAGTGGGTTTTGACTTCAAGCAGCTATTCTGCAAGCTGTGCAAACGACAGTTCAGCTCACGTCAGAACTTAACAAAGCACATTGAGCTGCACACGGACGGCAACGACATCTTCATTAAGTTCTACCGATGCCCTCTCTGTCGCTACGAGTCGCGCCGCAAACGTGACGTCCTGCGTCACGTGACTGTGGTCCACAAGAAGTCGTCTGCATACCTCGGCAAGATCATGCCCAAACTGGAGAGCAGGGCGGTGAAGAGGCTGGCTGAGGTCGTCCTCAACAGCACAACCCCCAACAAGAGGACAAGTGGCAGCATCAAAGAGGAAGTCAACGGACGTCACGCTTCTTCGTCCTCCTCCTCTCCTTCACCTCCTGTCACTCGCAAGCAAGAGTGCTCCACAGCCGCCCAAACCAGCTCATCAGCTTCCACCTCCTCCTCCTCCTCTTCTTCCTCCTCTTCATCAGCACCACTTCCTGCCCCTGTCACTCGGAAACAGCTGGACCTCTCGTCGCCAGCAGTTGTCCCATCCCCTCCTGTCACGCGCAAGCAGGAGAGACAGCAGACCCACCAGGCTCGTCCCGTCAGCCCCCCACTGACCCGCCGCAGTGAAAAACACATACACCAACGCAACTCCTCCTCCAACCCCTCAGCCAGCAACCAATCCCCACACACCCGACGGCACGACACCCAGTCAGAGAGCAGCGGCACGGGGTCGTCGTCCTCCACTGAAGTCAGAGTGACCAAGAATTTCTCGCTCCACGCCTGCGACCAGTGTGGACGGGCCTTTGCCAAGAAGGTACTGGATTTTCAATTACTGACATAAATCCCTCTTCTGTCAGAGAAGGTCTATGGTCTATGTGATGTTTTGTATTTAATACAAGAGGCATCACAAGCAAATTGTGCACTTAATGCTTGATGCTTGACGGTCTCTAAACTGTGGATTCAGACACTCAGGGTTTCATACATCACACACCAAGGGAGCCAGTCCCCTGGCTGAACTATTCCATAGTGTAACTATTGCAGTGGTGGGGGTGTGGCTCAAGGCCAGATTTAGAATTTCTCAATGAAGGAGAAGAGTAGATTTCTTTTTTAAACTTTTTTGTAGGATCACTTTGTGAAAAAAAAAAAAATATATATATTTTTTAAAAGCAGGAGGGCTTTAAAAGAAACACTGTAATTGTTTCCAAGTGAGGGAATAACACTCAAAACAAAAGTCGAGTGTTGCAGTTAAAGTGATCCATTATATAAATTCCGGTCTGAGTGCTCATTGTCAGGGCATACAGCGTGGTGGATACGATGATCATCATCACATGGTATACCCTAATGAAGACTTTAATGAAGACCGTGGGTATCTTGCTTATTTTTGTCAGTTGTCATTGGGTGATGGATAGAAAATCAGTCTGCCACTATTTTGATTATTGAAAAAATGTTTAAAAGCAAACTTTCAAGAAAAAGATACCTGGGAAATTAAATGGGTCATTTTTCAACTTTTTTTCTGAAAAAATGAACAGAATCATGGAGGAAACATTTTACACGAATCACTCATAGTATAATCTGTGAATTGCACCCTATGTACCAAGCTAGATTGGCTAAATAATGATATCCTGCATTTACACCTGATAAGAATGTCTCTTTATCTGGATTCTGCAGTTATATGAAAGTTGTCTATTCTAGTAGTTTAACTCCATATAATAAAACTAACCCCAATAGCATTTGTATGTGTACTGTATGAATTTATTCAAAGTAAGTTAACTTTTCTGCAAATTGTTTTGTCAGCTGTACCTGGAGTCCCACAAGAGGAGTCACCGCAACGCCGTGACTGCAGCAGCCAACAGGAGGAAAGGAGTCAGCACTCGCTCCAAATCCCTGGTCTGGTGAAACAAACGCACCGTAAGAACACACAGGGGATTTCCTGCTGTACAAGAACTCTGCCGCTTCATCACTCTCTACTTGCCCTCTTCTCATTTTGCTTTCTTTTTTTTCTGAGTCACACTGGATTTCTTCCTGTCTTGTTTTCTCTTTCTGTTGCTGCTGCTGCTGCTGCTGCTGCGTGCATGTCTGTGTGTTCGCTTGTGACACACAAATTTCCTTTGTGGAAAGAGAGGAGTTTATGTTTGTGTAGAAGACCATTCCCGAGGGCAAAGATAAGAAACCACAATCATTCTGCAGGAAGTAATTGACCGCTAAGCACATTTACCAGCTGTTTCCTACATGTGTATCACTCTGCTCATTAGAACTCCTCCTCTTGGTGTAATTGTTGCTCTTTTTTTCTGGATCTTTCTTCCCTCCTTTTTCTACTTACTCTACGACTCTACACACTCCTTTTTCCTGTATAGATTCATTGTGAAGCCAGGCAGCTTGCTGGACGGCGGCTACTATCCACGAAGAGACTGTCGAAGATTCACTACTACTGTATTTACCTGTTATTACTTTCAACAGTATGTAAATCACGATCCATGTGCAGATGGCTGATTTTTACTGATTGACTGTACAGCTAAGGAGCTAAAGGATGAAGGTAGACTATTGGCATGCGTGCAAGTGAGATGGATCAGAACTGGATCGCAACTTCAACACAAAATAGACTGCAAGCTTCTTTTTTGAAGAAGACGAAGAAGAAGAGGAAATCTGAATTTTAATGGACCCTTGCAGTCCCACACAGATACACACAACATATTTGAGTCCCTGGCTATTGACATTATATCTTTTTTCTGTATTTTTGCACCTTATATAGCGTTTCTAGGGTGTTAAAGATTTGATATACTTCCCCCTTCGTTTCTTTGACATTTTCCCACTGACATTTGCAGCACTGTGGTGTCCTGCTACCTTAAAGAGGAACCATACCCAAAGTGTTTCCATCCTGTAGTCTTCAGAAGATGAGCTGCTTGCCTTTAGAGTTGAAAATGACCTTTACGTTCCCATATAAATGCTGCTACTGAGAAGCGAACCGATCACACATCAGAATTCCAGTAGTAATATCTTTATGCAAGCAGTCCACAGTCTGATTTAATGATCTGCTCTGTAGTGACCAAACGGCAGCTGGAGTGAATTGTTCATGAATTACAGAGTATGGTCAGAGGAAGGGAAACCCCATGGTCTATTTTTCAGTTTTTACTTGAAACTTGTGTGTGCTTTAAAAAAGAAGAAAAGAAAATCACTGTTATGTTCCGCAATATTTTTTTTTGGTTGTTTGACTGCATGTGAAAAAAATGTGTGTAGGGTTTTTCCTTTCCTCTGACCGCACCCTGTTTTATCTCCATATGTTAGCCGACTTATTAGTCCCAGTTGCACTCAACTCAGGAAGCAGGCTTCAATAAGACATCAGTCTCTGAACTGAGGCAACCGAAAAAAAGTGTCACCTTCACTCACAGAATGACAGAAATCCAACAAATCCTGCTCAGTATGCTATGAAACAATCCAAGGTGATACAATTATGATATAACATTTTTACAAAAGGTTAACTGATCAAATCATATTAATTTTATTCCAAATATGGAATCTTTTTCTAATATAACAGCTCAATTCGACTGTTAACTCTAAGGTGTGAGCCCAGGGGCGAGACATTCAAACTATCAAATTAACACCATTAATACCCTAAACTCCATTAATCACTCGTGTTAATGTGTGAGAATAAAATTGACAGTGAGCAGCAATGATGGGACTCCAGAAGTTATCAAGGAGTAATGTGCTTTTGTGCGTGCGTTTTGCATATCTTTGCAGCAAGGCGTTACAGCAACAATGTGTTAGATATTATAAACCATTAACTGGAAGAAATTGTTTTCTGCGTTCAGCTAATATCAAATATATAGAAAGCTGCAGATGATACGTTGACATCTCAGCTGTAGTGCCTCAGCAGCAGGTGCAACAGGTTTCAATTGACACCAGCTGTTTGAGAATCTACCATTTGAGGGGCTGATCCTGAACAGTAGAAGCTGTAAACATGGTGGAGAAAAAAAGAAAACTACATCAAAACAAAGCAGTTCAATTCTTCAAAATTAAAGTTTACAAATCATTTTTTGTTACATTAACAAAACAAAGAGGCAAGTGGGGATTTCTTTTTTCCCCGGATGATCCATTTTCTAAATCTAAATTGTTTTCCTTACTGTTAAAATAATCAAAACTTTTTCCCCGCCTATTTTCACGGATGAAAAAAACAATAGGGAAGTGTTTTTTTGTTGTTGTTCTTTCCCCCATAAAGTCACAAACAGGACAGGATACAATTTAGATGCAACTCAGAAAATGGAACGCCAGAAAAAAAAAAGTCTCACTCGCCTCTCAGGGCTTCTGTATAAAATGCCGGGACTCATTCAAAACTTTGAACTTTTCTTTTGTTGTCGAACTTAAGGGGGCTGCATTTGTTTAATGACAACCCGGGGTAGTCTTTAAAACACTGGCACGTGAGTCTGGAGGAGGGGATTGAGGAAGACCAAATGTAGATATGTCTTAATGTCCAAACAGAAAGCCATGAAATGGAACAAAACCAGAGAAAGAGGAAAGACCAAACTTTATTTTTATAAGAGAAAACACTACTGCGACAAGGTCTTGAGAACATGTATATAAGGATTCATATAAATAATAGTTATAATAGTCACACTACTTATTGACTTGTACTTAATTGTTGGTTTACCATACGCTTCAGACATGTCCGACTAGTTACTACTCAGTCACTGTTTAATACTGAGGCAAGTTTGCGTTGTTGGTTGTTCCGCTATTAGTTGTTTTGTTTTGTATCTCATTCCTTTTTGAAGGCGTTTTTTGGTTGACGTGTCGAGAAGAGAACAGGAATCAAACCTCAAGAGACTTTTTTTTTGTTGTTTAAAATCTTGTCATTTCTTTCCTCATCGGCTGTAATACAGTATGTTATTAAGCTCACCTTCTAGAGAAGTTGTTAAGAGTTAGAAAAGCTTTTCAGATGTGACAAGAATGTTAAAAACCAACTGCTTAATAAATAAAAAATGTACTGCTTCAAACCTCACGGGGGAGTTCTGTGTGGCTTCCTTTTGTTTGTCCTCCCATATGAGTCATCCATCAATCATGTTTGTTTACTGCATTTGCAGGGAGGAGATTTCGTTCGCCTTCTCAGGAATTGCGTCTTCGGACTGGAGACCTGAATTTAATTGTATTCTTTTTGAGATTTCTAGTTCACGTATTATTTCCTGTGCAGCAATACACTTTCGACCCACATATAGTAGCAAGAATCAATGCACAATGTCCTTTGTGTAAACTCTGAGCTCTGAAACGGCTTAAAAACATGGTTGCAAACTGCGTGTGTGCAAAAAATTCTCAACTCAGTTGTCCACTAACTATGTTTTTTTTTACTTCCATGTGTGATTTACAGTGCCAGACATGGAGCGTCTGACAACTAATGGTTGCATCATGGGAATGAAGGATTAGGGGGATTAAAGTCAGAAAAATCCGTTTGCTTCTGCTACTTGGATTTCCACCATTGTTTTTTTTACCTTTCTTCCTCTGCTTTATAGAAGTGCAATGACATATCACAGGGGTAACCTTTTAACATAGATGTTCCTGAGTTTAGATGGGTTTTTCCTTGATGGTCAACTTGTCCGCACATTTGAAGCCAATGCAGCAGTGTGTAAGCAGGTTTTGCAGCTGTAGGTAGGGCAAATTTAAAAAATCTAAATATATAAAGTAACTGTCAGATAATGCAGTGGAGTAAACAGTTACAGGGTAAGTCAAAATACTTAAAGTAGCCTACCTCCTACTCGGAGGTGGATTAATGCACAGGCTGGCCTAGGCAGCAGCCCAACCCAACTTGGCCAGACTATTTTAAATCTTTTTAATTTACTACACTGGGGGGAAAAACTCTTATTTTGAAAAATCAAGTCACTGATTGGATAGATATGGGACACATTTACTCAGTCAGCTGCAATCATAAGGTCAGTTTTGTTGTTAAATGATACATCACTCACTGTTACCAGACAGTACAGCGGCAAAATGTCAGAAAGGAAATGTGATAGCGGAGCACGAAAAAAAAAAGCACAACCACTGAAAGAACAACAGGTTGGATTTTTCAGTTTTTCTTCTTCTGTACTAGGGTTTTATTTTTCTGATGAAGCATGATTAATAAAGTGGGGGGCCCAAACAAACAGTAGCCTGGGGGCCCATGACCACCTTAATCCGCCACTGCTCCAACTACAGTAATTGATTTTAATTTACCTGTGAGAAAAAGCGAAACGTAGAACTCCTCTGCCATGCCACAAAGGACAATTCCTGTCTTTTTAAGGGACTATTTTTCTGTTGCAATTACACAACTTTCACCACGAGATAGCGCCATTGCTCCGTGTCCCCTGCACCCATCCGCCGCAGCGGTAGAAAAGCCACACATTGGACATGTTGCGCACATCTTCGACACTGTCACACGAGAGAACACCCGGGTCTGTTTCGATTGCCTGGGTTCTCACTCCGCACTGCTTATCAAATTGTTATTACACAGCAGATGGGATGCGGCTCATTTATTTAATTCCATTCACCACAAAGGAGCCACGGCGCTATGGTTTTACAAGGAGGGGAGGTGCGGGTGGGGAGAGATCAATGGGCGCAGTAAAAATGGATTGAAGTTCGGGCAATTAAAGAGTGTGGCGCAACGCCTGTGTGAGCATATTTTGATGACTTATTAATGTGTTCAAATAACCAAAGCCCTCTATTGTGAAAACTATCGATCCGATTGATTCATAATAAAACTTGATTGAATGTGTGGACTCAGCTGGACGACGGTGGCGCAATGAGGCGATGATTTGGAGCGGGGCTGGGTTCAAGCGGTCTCGCTGCCTGAGATTACACATGTTTTCATTATATAGAGTTTGGTGGGTTTGTGCTTCATTTGGGCTGCGGAGTCGTGCGCTGTCCCTTTCTGCACCCGGGGAGAGAGAGGGGGTGTGTGCGCGCGTCCGTGGAGCAGCGGCACGAGTGGACTGGAAGGTTTATGCGTAAAGTGCGAGAGAGGAGAGAGGACCAAGAGGATAGAAAAAAAATCAGGTGCGTTTTGCCAACATTATTGATCATGGCTGACAGATCCGTGTATGATGAATTCCTCTCTCTCTCTCTCTCTCTCTCTCTCTCTCTCTCTCTCTCTCTCTCTCTCCCAATCTCTCTCTCTCCCCCAGACTCATTCTTGTATTGACTTCATCACAGGCAGCCTCCCTATATTGCAACCTTAAACAAGTGCGAGCCTAATAATTCCATTTTCACCACTGAAATCAGTCACGACGGAGCACTTTTTCCCCTAAAAGATCGGTCATATGTCTTTTTTTTCCTCTTAATGTCTTCGCCTTTCGGATGGTCTAATTTTCTTTAAATGCATTTTCTGTTTTTTTTTGGGGGGAAAAAATAAATTCTGACTCCAGGAGGACTGATATTTGGAGGGAAAACTGCTGAGCTCCGCAAGGAATTTGCCTGAGGCGGACAAGGGACCCTCGAGGAGGAGTCCGCGGAGGAGGCTGGAGACGGTGCTTCTCACCCCTCGCACTGTCGGATCAATTAGATTTTCACGAGGTATCTCATAAAGCTATCATTTCGCATTCCCCCCTGCATTCTGCAAATGCTGTTGTCTCCTTTTTTATTCGCGTTTTTCTGTGGGTGTTTTCTCTCTCATACCTTTTTTTTTTTTGTAGCATCCTGACATTCCTCTAGTGATGGATCTGGGGGCATTCTCTTATTTGCTGTCTCTCGCTGCCTATTTCTCATGAGATTTGTATTGATTTTTAATCATTATTTTCATTTCACATGGATTATGTGTAAAAAGGGCTTAGGTGCGTAAATGTCTTCCCAGCACATGGAAAGAGGTATGTTTCACTTAGTTACTCAAAATTGCGTAAGTATATATTTATAAAAAAACAACCTGAGACATGAAATATCACCATAATTATTATACCACCACAATGGTGCTTCTCTGCTTTAACTGTGGATGGCACTGTCTCAATTAAGGGCGCGATCACATACCACCACTGCTGTAGGCTACAGAAAGAAGCCAATGGGGCTGCACACTTTGATCTCACATGTATAGTCTTATTTCTGAACCTGTGAACTGTGTTTTATCTCAACACACGACTTAATCAAGTGACAGGCAGTGGAAGCTGGCATTTGACATGTTCATCCATATAGGGAAACAATCAGAATATGATACAGAAATTGAAGTGTTTGTAGATAACATGCACGGAAAACATATGCTGTATTTAAAGATGGGTCCAAAACGCAGATTGTTTGAGTGTTGTATGAAATATATTTGCATGATTGTCTCATATACCTTTGCATTTAACTTTATATTTATGTATTTATTTGCAGTCTGGGTAAGCCTGTGCTAAAATATGGGTAGAATCCACAAAGGTGTGTGTATTGAGTGTCTCTTTTGACCCATGATCTTTCTAAAATCAAAGAATCTATGAGAGATGGTTGATGACCATCGGAGGAACAGGTAGAGATGAAAAAGTGAGGCCAGGGAGGGAGGAAGGAGGGAGGGGGGGTGATGGAGAGAGAGAGAGTAAAACCGCAATTGTTGAAGGAGAGACTCAGAGAAACACCTACTTAGAAAGAGAGAGGGATAAAAAGAGCAAGAAAGGGAGAGAAGTGAAGAGAACAGGGCGGCAGGAAGGCTATCACTTTCTGAAAAGAGCAGGGAGCTCCCAAGAGAGATGGGGAGGCCTGCAGAAGACGATAGAGGAGAGAGTGAGAGGAGGAGTGGATGGAAGAGAAGCATTTGGTGAATAGGAAGGGTGGGGAGGGTGAGGGAGTTGAGGACCGAGGAGAGCCCAGAAGAGAAGAGAAAACAGCTGGAATGAAACAAAAAAAATGAAAACGAGATAAAACCAGTAGAGCCACTCACCTATGCAGCCAGAAGTGGGTGTAAATTAAAAAGCGTGATGAGCCCGCTGCTTTAACCCTCTTTATCTTTAAGACAGCAACCATCGCAGTGCAGGAAACTGACTTCTTTGGGACGTCTGCTGCTGCGTTTTAGGCTGTCACATGGGAGAAAATACCTGGTTTTCGATCCTTTTGTTAAACGTCATAAAGTACAAGGACTCATGCGCGCAAAGAGCCGGGTTGTTAAGATAAGCAGGTGTGTAGCACTGACGTATGTACATTCAGACAAGGATGCCTCTGTGTTTTACCCCCTTGGAAGTGGGATCGTTTTTAATGAGCGTAAATGAGACATGAAACTTTGAATAACCTCAGGGCCTCAGTTTCTGTGATGAAACGTTCACATGTTGCACTGATCTGACTTTTTGATGCCCCTCTCGAGACGTTTGCATGCAGTTACATCTTGAATGAATGCAACTTTTTAAAACCGTGAATGTGCTCTCCCTGGATATAAGACGTCCATTAGGTCAACTTAAGTCCACACGGTGGCTGCCCGTTTGGCAAGATCCAATTACTGCCACATGTTAAGAGCAGAAAAGATGAAAAGGAAGGGAGCTGATGAAGAGAGGCTGAGTCTTTGAGCTCCAGTCCATCCGATTAGACTACATTTAATTGCAGTTGTTTCATTATATGTGGTATGGCTTGGGGTCCCAACCCTCATTTGGTCCCTTTCAGGGCCTGAGTCAAATGGAGCCAAGAAAAATAAACAATATGGAGTACAATACTAACTACAGTACATGCAGCAGTTTTTAATCACAGCAGGGCTTTGTATGAGTGGCTTTGACCTAATTCCATTTAGAGTGGAAAGAAACTGATGAATTAATTGGGACAGAATCGAGTTATAAATGGATTCATCGAGAGAGAGCAGCTCACACTGTGATGAGATCTGAGCCTGAAACCTGTTACATTTAGGGGGCCTCTGTGGGTGAAATTAGGCAGGCTCACTGATTATTTAAAGTTTGAATGTGTACAGTCTTTTCCTGTTGTTTCCCATTTTCCAGTGAAAACACTGGGAAAGCTTTTTGGAAATATAGGAAATCAGTAGGATCTCATGTAGCATAATTAACCCACTAGGGGGCCCCGGGGCAAAAATGAGCTGAAGGCCTTTTCCGAGCCAACCTCCTAATAGATGGGGCCTCCAGATTAAGTAATAATGCATGTGCTGCCTTAAGGACGTATTTTTAGTTTATAATTTGCTTTAGGGAGGCCATACTAAAAAATACATTTGCAATTAATTATATTTCCACAAACTTATTGCCAAAAGGTGCGCCTGGAGTCTTTTGGGGCCCCTTTCGGTCTAGGGCAGTCTACTTAGCCTGTTTGGTATTTCATCCTTGAATATAGCCTCTGAGCGTACATATCCCACACTTTAAAGGCCCCATATTATGCTAATATTCAGGTTGTATTTGTGTTTTTACTTGAACATGTTTACATTCTTAAATGTAAGACAATGTAAGGAATTATTTTTCCCATACTGTCTGTCTGAATATACCTGTTTTCACCCTCTGTCTGAAGCGCTTCATTTTAGCTCCTGTTTCTTTAAGACCCCTTCCCGAAAAAGCCCCTGCTCTGATTGGTCAGTGTTTCCATGTCTTCTGCACCTGTGCTCTCAGCGTCTCTACACAGTCATTGCAGCCGGGGAATGACTGTAACACCACTGTAACAGCACTTTCTACCTATACATAGCATAGTTGTGACATCACAACCATACATAAGTCCTGACGCCTCTTTTAAAGACACACCTCAACATACTTTTATAATAAAATAAGGCATGGAGATCTCACTTTTTACAATGTGAGACTTTTAAAATCACAAAAGTTGGATGTGAGTAAGTCGTTGGGATGCATGTGGGGACACACTGTCTTATATGTCTGTTGTGTTCTTGAAGGATGTTGTTGCTTTCAGACAGAGCTCTTTCCGCCTGCGTCTACCCTTAATGCTAGAGGCTAAGCTGACTGGCTGGTAGCAGTAGTCTTATGTTGAACGTACAGACATTCACATGATATCAATCTCCCCATCAGAGTCTTGGCAAGAGAGTGAATGAAACAGTATGACCTAAAATGTCTGAAACTATGGCTTTCACATTATAATTCTGCTCAGTAGTCTATTTGTGCTGAGAGACTTTTCTCTCAGGGAAGATAAGCAATGGGATGAACAACTAGGCTAATTATTAGGCTAAGTTGGATGAAAAAGGACCACCCCAATGTGTATCCCGTGAATTGAGGTAAGGAGGACACTTATAATAATAGCAAGTGATGTTTCAAAGTGATGACCAAACAGCACTCAATGGGGCTGAATTTAGTGCAATATCTGAAAAATGTATGAAAATTATCTGACTTTTAAATACATAACATGTACAAATGGCTTTCAATGCAAAAAACATTCAACGTTAAATCAACCTGTTGTGCTTTCAAGCTGTGTGTATGTGTGTGTGTGTGTGTGTTCGTGAGTGCGTGCATGCTGGATGTAATGTGTTCATTTTGCTGCAGCACAAACAGCAGGTGTTTGAATGATGCAACACACTTTGCTCCGAGGCACCGCTCTTTGTCTTTTTCACTGCTGTCTTTGTTTCTTCCACACTGTCTCACATGGTTTCTCTTTCTCCCTCCCTCCCTCACTCTCCCCCCCTTGTCACTGTGTTCATCTCTCTCTTGCTCTTCCTCAGCTTCACTGCAGCAGGTAGTCTGCTGCGCCTTCGCAAGAATAGCCCGAGGAGCTTTCGCCAGGGTTCTCTGCTGTCATTTTAACAGCTGTTCCACTCATCGATATGCCAAGAGACAAGTGTGTGTGTGTTTGTGTGTGTGTGTGGAGAGATGATTACAAACTGACAGACTTTAGGTCTTCAATTATATAATGGCAGTGTACATTGACAGGTCTGCTGGAGAAACTGTACCCATGTGAGGTCGTACAGGCCAATGAACATGTGTGTATTTTATTTATTTTGACTCGTTTTGGTATGCCTGGCTGCATTTTTTGCTTGTAGGGTGATGTTCACATGTTTGTCCGGTGGATTGTTCTCCCCTTCAGCAGCTTGTTGTACTGATACTTAGACATTCTCTCCCTGTCTCTCTTCAACAGGCTCTACTGAGGATGTGACTCGTGGGTTACAGGCTCAACTCCCAAACTAGATTTCTGCATCGCTGCCACGTTTCTACAGCTCTCTTCATCCCACTGTTGATTCTGGAATATGATTCACTCATGGGGCTCGGCTAGCTCCACCCCTGGGGTCCTTCACCCCTCCTGTTTTGACCAATAGGAACCCCTACTTA